>NC_056663.1:199467656-199786293 GCF_018350195.1 Panthera tigris | reverse complement strand
GCTCTTTCTGAAGGGCAGTCTGACAACACGTGTCCAACTTTTCAAACATGGGCATGCACTTTCAATCTAATAATTCTACTTCTGAGAATTTATCCTAACCAAATAACCGCCCTCGTGTGCACGGATTTAGCTACTGCAATGCTGATCAGACAGCGGTCAATCAAGGCAAACCAGCAGAAACAACTGAAATGCCAAATAAGGAGGACTTGGTTAAATAAGTTACGATTCATCCAGGTGATGAGATATTATAGCCATTACGGAAATTATGAAGCATATTTATTGACACACAAAGCCATTCACAGTGTACGTAAGAGAAACAGTTTATACAAAAGGACGATCTCATTTTTTTATTAACGCACTTGCACATACGCACACACTGATGTGCATTAAAATGTCTCAGAAATGAACTAAGAGGTCACTAAGGAGCTTATCTCTTGGTGAGTAGGAGGAGGACACTAATTTTATTTTCTGATTTTTCTTGTAATTAGGCCATACTCCCTTAATAGTCAAAGCTATATTGGGGGGGGGGGGGGCGCGCCGCGCCTGGGTGGCTCAGTTGGTTAAGCGTCTGACTTTGGCTCAGGTCGTGATCTCACAGTTTGTGGGTTTGAGCCACACGTCAGTCCCTGTGCTGACAGCTCAGAGCCTGGAGCCTGCTCCAGATTCTGTGTCTCCCTCTCTCTGCCCCTCCCCCTGCCTCTCTCTCTCAAAAACAAATAAACATTAAAAAAAATTTTTTGGGGGGTGCCTGGGTGGCTCAGTCGGTTGAGTGTCCAACTTCATCTGGGGTCATGATCTCGTGGTTCGTGAGTTCGGGCCCTCCCGTCGGGCTCTGTGCTGACAGCTGGGAGCCGGGAGCCTGGAGCCTGGAGCCTGCTTCGGATTCTGTGTCTCCCTCTGTCTCTGTCCCTCCCCTGCTCATGCTGTATCTCCTTCTCTCTCAAAAATAAACAAACATTAAAAAAATTTTTTTTAATTTTTTTCTTAAAGCTGCATATTTTTTTTCATAGAAAACGTATTAGGTCAAGAATACGGAGAAATGAGAAGAGCTCCTGTAGCTCTTCACTTACAACGGGAATCTGGCATTAGCTTCATGTTTCCCGTTTGGCATCCCGAGGTTTATACACAAATGTGGATTCACCCATTCATCCAGTAACGACTGAAGTGTCTTCTTTAGGCACTAGGGATTATAAGAATGAACGCAGCAGAGTCCCTGCTTGCCAGACGTGCACAGTCTGGTGCGAAATACAGACACAGAAGCAAATGACTGGGGTATGGCTGTTGCGATTAGAAATGGTTCAAGAAGCACTTAGGAAGCTCACTTTGCTGCTAAGCAGAGGCTTCCTACGGAAGGAAAGGTGGCTGAAGTGGAGCCTTGCAAGAGCGAAGAGAAGTTTGGACTAGAGAAGGGGAGATGCCAGGCAGAAGAAACAAGGTGCTAGAGCAAGGGACCAAGGAACAGCAAACGCTTTCTGTAGAGAGCCAGACAATATTTTCAACTTGGCAGGCCGAGAGGATCACCAAGGATATAATTATAGGTACTTTTACAAAAAGCAGAGAAAGTCTCACAATGTTTTTATTGATGGAATTCAAACTCTAATTCAGTACGATTTTCTGTTCTCAGCCCTACTAATGAGAAGGACAAAACTCTTGGGGAGGAGAGGAGATAAAACATTTGCTTCTCTGGGGTACATAGTTAATGTTCCCTACCATCAAAATCAAATACAAATGTTCATCTGTTAATGCTAATTTTTTACAATAACAGTTGTATTCACATACCACAAAATTTACTCTTCTAAAGTGTGCAATTCAGTGGTTTTCAATATAATTCAGTGGTGATTAGGCAACCATCACCACTATTTTTTTTGGGTTTTTGGTTTTTTTAAGCAGGATCCACACCCAACATGGAGCCCAACACGGGGCCTGAACTCACGACCCTGAGATCAAGACCTGATCTGAAATCAAGAGTCAGGCGCTTACCCGACAGAGCCACCCAAGCACCCTTCCCCTATCTCATTTTAAAACCTACTCATCTGGGAACGCAAGCTGGTGCAGCCACTCTGGAAAACAGTATGGAGGTTCCTCAAAAAAAACTAAAAATAGAACTACCCGACGACCCAGCAATTGCACCACTAGGCATTTATCCAAGGGATACAGGTGTGCTGTTTCAAAGGGACACATGCACCCCAATGTTTATAGCAGCACTATCGACAGTAGCCTAACTACGGGAAGAGCCCAAATGTCCGTCAATGGATGAATGGATAAAGAAGATGTGGTATGTATATACATACACATACACATACACACACACACACACACACACACACACACACACACACACACACACACACCAGAGTGTTACTCGGCAATCAAAAAGAATGAAATCTTGCCATTTGCAACTACGTGCATGGAACTGGAGGTATTATGCTAAGTGAAATTAGAGAAAGACAAAAATCATATGACTTCACTCATAAGGACTTTAAGAGACAAAACAGATGAACATAAGGGAAGGGAAACAAAAATAACATAAAAACAGGGAGGGGGGCAAAGCGTAAGAGACTTCTAAATATGGAGAACTGAGGGTTGCTGGAGGGGGTGTGGGAGAGGGGATGGGCTAAATGGGGAAGGGACACTAAGGAATCTACTCCTGAAATCATTGTTGCACTAGATGCTAACTAATTTGGATGTAAATAAAAAAATAAAACACTAAATAAAAAAACCAAAAAAACCCTACTCATCGCCTCCAATGAAACCCTGTGCTATTAGCAGGCTAACTGCTGACCCACTGTCTCTGCAGGTTGGCCTATTCTGGACCTTTCCTACAAACGGGAAGGATACGATGTATCTCCTTCTGAGTCTGGCTGCTTTCAGTACAATGTTCTGAAGGCTCATCCACGCTGCGACACGTGTCAGCACCCCACCCCTTTTAGGGCTGAATATTATTCCACTGCAATCACATACCATATTCTGTCCACTAATTTGTTGACGGGCACTCGGACTGCTTTAACTTTTGGCTGCTACGAACACTCACACACAAGCTTTTGATGGGCGGATGTCTTCTCTTCTTCCGATTACACACCTAGGAGTGGAGTTGCTGGGTCACAGGCATCTCTGTGTTCCACCTTCCGAAGAACCGACAATTTTCAAAGCAGGTTTATATCCCCACGACACCGGCAGCATTTCAGGGCCCCACTTCCTCCACATCCCCACCAACGCTCGTCACCGTCTGGGTTTTATTTTAGTTACCCCAACGGGTGTGAAGTGATGTCTCACCACGGTTTGCATTTCCCTAATGACTAGGGAGCATCTTTCATGTGCTTACTGGCCACTTGTGCATATTCTCTGGACAAATGTCTATTCAAATACTGGCCCATTTTATAAGTATCTCTTCTGAACACACATCCCATTGGATACAGGATTTGCAAACATTTTCTCCAATTCCAGGTTTGTTTTTTGTTTCACTTTCTTGATGATGTCCCTTGAGGCCCAAAAGTCTTTCACTGTGAGACAGTCTAATCTATTGAGGTCTTCTTTGGCTGCTTGTTTTGGTGTCAGATCTTAGAAATCACTGCCTACTCCAAGTCATGGAGCCTTACTCCTACGTTTTCTTCCAAGAGCTTTACAGTTTTAGCTCCTTTCACTTAGGTCTAGAAACCGGCTGGAGTTCATACTTGCGTGTGCGTGAAGCAGGAGTCCGACCTCTTTCTCCCACACATGGCTGCCCTGTTGTCCCGGCACCTCTCGCTGAAAAGACTATCCTTCCCGCACAGCACGGTGCCGTTCAAACACACGGAACACAGCGAATGCTGTTTCGTTTCATACAGCTGCATGCGTGCTGCCTTGTAGGAAGTTCTGGGGTCAGAAGTGCGAGTCCTCCAACTCTGTTCTCCTCTTCCAAGATTTTTTGGGCTATTCTGAGCCCACATGTCTATATGGACTTTAGGATCAGCTTGCCAATTTCTGCAGCACAGGCAGCTGGGACTGGGACAGGGCTGCCCTGAGGGTGCACATCAGCGCGCGGGGCTTCGCGGTCTTACGAACGTGGGCTCTGCTGGTCATGAACACGGGAGGTCTCGCCACTTACAAGGGTCTCCTTTCATTTCTCTCAATGACGTTTCCGGCTGACAAGACTTACTCCTAAGCACTTTGCCCTTTCTGATGCTACTGTAGATGGAATTTTCTTCACTCCATTCCTTAGGATTGCCTATACACAAGATCGTTTCAAGCATGAAACATACGGGTTTCGTTCTTCCTCTCCAATCTGGATGTCTTTTCTTTTCTTACCTAACTGCCCTGTTAATTGCTGATCTAGAGGAAGACTTAACGTACTTCATCTTTGAAAAGGTCTTTTCACACAGATACTGCCAAATGCTGGCATTAACCCACAGGCGTGCGTTTAACACGTTAATTGTCCAGAAAGCATTTATAAAACTGTTAGATTCTCCTCTTGTGTGCCTTTCAGCACATGATTACAGTGCAGATGAGTCTCGTCTACGTGAAAGGCAGGCAGAAGCCTCGCGACTGAACAGTCACACAGACTGTAAGACACAGACGTTTCCTTTGCCCGGTGTCAAGCGGGAAACCGTGGCTGGATCTGCAGTGTGACCTCGGACAACACTCTGCGGCAAAGCCGGCCGGAATGGGGAGTCTGCGGGCTTTTACTTCCGACAGAATGAAAACGCACAAAGCAGCTTGCCATTATTTGTGACCCGAACAGTGTTGTTATTAGTTAGCTGTTAGAATGGCCTCACTGCATTATAAATTGTGCAGATAAACGCTGTTTCGCCTTATAATTTTAGGTTGACTTCATTAAGAAACATCAAGTCTGTAGCAAAAGGTACACAGCAGCAGAGTGGGTACACTTTTCTTTTTTTCTTATTTTTTAACGTTTATTTTTAAGAGACAGTGTTGAGTGGGGGAGGGGCAGAGAGAGAGGGAGACACAGAATCCGAAGCAGGCTCCAGGCTCCCAGCTGTCAGCACGGAGCCCGACGCGGGGCTCGAACCCACGAACCGTGAGATCATGACCCGAGACCAAGTCGGACACTCAAACGACTGAGCCACCCAGGTGCCCCATAGGTTCAGTTTTCTGCATTCTGTTTTTTCCACTTATATTTGAGAGCTCCCTTACTCCATTTTTTCCCTGGCTTCATGTACTGTGTGAATGTATTGTTCAAACAATAGCACTGAATAATCAGCTTTTAAAAGAACACAGTATAAAAAAACAGGTCAAGACATTTCTATCTTGTTTACGGTTGTGTTTTTAGTCTCCTATGCTACACTCATTACAAGTCCACTTAGAGGCAAGCGTACAGTATTGGACATGTGCCAAATATTTACTCAATAAACTCAGTAAAATCAAGCACGATTTTTCAAAGCCATAGTCTTAAAGACAGCACACAATCACCAAGTACCAGAAGAAGAGATGGCTGAAGAACTTTCTCAGCATGAAAACCTATTACCAAGTACTTTTCCAGACACTACTGTGAGGTGACATAAGGCCAGAGTTTTGATTGACTTCCTCTTGCTGCCTTCTGTCAAAAAGGAAACTGGGAGCGGGAGGAAGGAAAGGAACACACGCCACCCTGAAGTACAGCTGGGATAATGACGTCTGCCGGGAGCTGCTAGCATCCACCCCTGCCACCCACACCTTCCGGCCAGCAGCGCCCTGAAAAACCCAAAGCACCAAGTGTTTGAATGAGACTGGTGCCACCCCCACCTTCAGGCCCCAACTGGCTTCATACAAATCAGCGTCGTTTCATCCCTTCGGTCACAAAGATTGGCTCAGACACAGGCATGGGACCAATCAGAAATGGGCACCTGAAAGTGAGCAGAAAACAAAGGGGGGGGGGGGGAATGCATCCTCTGGATGCCAGAACCACGCTCCCTGCGACTGGCCCCCCACCTCCCTGGAAGCTGGTTGCAAAACCCAGCCGACAGAGGGGGGCAGAAGACAGGCAGGGCGGGAGTCCCGGGGACACTGTCAAAGCTCTGAATCGAACAGGCTGGGGCCTCCCCTATTAGTTACGGGAGACCTTTTTCCCCCCGGAAGCCAGTTTAGGTTAAAATTTTGGTTGCCTGCCAAGGAAAGATATAGCTAGAATGTGAGGAAGGGCCTTAGTAACAAATCCACTTCTCACTGCTCAAAAGAACGGCGACTTGCCTCTAAAAACCAGCATCGTTTCAGGTTAACGACATCTGTTTTTCTACCTGGGTCCTCCACCAACAGTGACCACTCCTCGCTGGCCTCCCTGCCCTCAGGTGCCCAAGCAGCTTACCCAGCAGCTCACAGGCCACCCTGCGATGCTGGCTGTCGAGAGCCAAGGGTCTTTCTGTCTTGGGGACTGAAGCGCAGCCCCCAACGCGGCACATCAGGTTCGTCAGGGTCTGTCTGCTCACCCTGCCCGTCTCATCGCCCGCTCGCACCCCTGCCCTGCTCTTCTCTGGCCTCATGACATCAGGCCCTTCCTGTTTCTGTGACCTCGCATGCACTCTCCCTTCCTTCTCCCTCCACCTGCCCAAATGGTCTCTCCTCCGCCATTCCCCCTGCCCCCACCCCCGCACGCGGTGTCCCAAGCTCTGCACAGCCACAGTGTCTCACAGATCCCGCACCTGCCTGGACCATCCCTAGTCAGCTCTGTATGCCTGGTGCCTGCCACAGCGTCTGGCATGTCACGGGCATCCACAAAAAGCAGAAATGCACGTTGTAAAAATGCAATTACTTATATTCAAAACCATTTCTCTATTCCATGAAAAGATTTTACCCCCCAAAAATACATTTTATTATGATATCTTAGGAAGTCTGTAGACATGAATTTGTGTATCCATCATCGGTGCTAGCTCCCACTCTGACTTTATTTTCGTATTCCCTATGTGTAAGGTGTATTTAATCAATGTGTATGGAGTAAATGTACGTTGCAATACAGCCTATGCGGTGAGACACCTGAGGAAGCCGGGGCGGGTCAGCTGCAGCAGTACTGTTAAGGAGGACAGCACTCTCACAGGGAACACTGGGATGCGAGCTCTCCCCCGGGCAGAGAAATGCTAACCTACTGCTGGCAGGCTGCGAGAGCACGTCACTAGTGGCCCCAAGAATAAAGAAGTCATCAGCCCTACTCAGTAGTCAGTACTGGGATTATTCTTTCTTAACCTCTGGAAAACAGAGATAATGCAATAATACAGCTACATTTCTAGAATGACGGGCTCTGAGCTAGAAAATACACCTCAGTTAGGAGATTTAAAAGGAGCTGCAACAAAGCTACAGTAACCAAAGCAGCGTGGTGCTGGCATAAAGACAAAGACGAGACCAAAGGAACAGAACAGAGAAACCGGAAATAGACACTCGCAAAAAGGAGCAAGTGATTTTCAACAAGGGTCCCATGACTATTCGATGGGGAAAGGACGATCTTTTCAACAAATGGTGCTGGGAAAACTGGGCTTCCACTTACAAAAGAATGGCAGTGGACCCCTACCTCACACCATACACAAAAGTTAACTAGAAATGGATCAAAGGCCTAAACGTAAGGGTTAAATCTGTAAAACTCTTAGAACATAGGGAAAGCTTCACAACATTAGTTTTGGCAGTGATCTCTCGGACAGGACACCAAAGGCACAGGTAACAAAAGAAAAAATAAATAGGACTTCATAAAAATTTTTAAATCAAAAGACACTGTCACAGAGTGAAAAGGCAACCCACGGGATGGGAGAAAAGATTTGCAAACTGTGTACCCGATGGGGGTTAACACTAAGACATATGGAGAACTCCTAACATTCAACAACAGCAAGAAACAACCCGATTCAAAAACGGGCAAAGGACTTGGACAGACAGTTCTCCACAGCAGATACCCAGATGGCCAATAAGCACATGAAAGGACGTGCAACATCACTAAACATTAGGGAAAACGGGAATCAAAACCCCTATGAGATACCACCTCACACCCATCAGGATGGCTACTATAAAAATAAGCGATAAAAATAAATAACAAAAGTGTTAGTGATTTTGCGGAGAAACTGGACCCCGGACAGTGTTGGAGGAATGTAAAATGGTACAGCTGCTGGGAGTTCCTCAAAACATTTGAAACAGAATTAACAGAATTACCGTATTTACCCAGCAATTCCACTTCTTGGTCATACACCTCCCCCCCAAAATTGAGAGCAGTGTCTCAAAGAGAGATTGTTTCTTGTTCACAGCAGTGGTATTCACAATAATAGCTAAAACATGGAAGAAACTCAAGTGCCCGCTGTGGGATGGAAAAGCAAAATGTGGCATTTTCATACAATGGAATATTACTCAGCCTTAAAAAAAGGAGGAAATTCTGGGGCACCTGGGTGGCTCAGTCATTTGAGTGTCTGACTTCGGCTCGGGTCATGATCTCATGGTTCATGGGTTCCAGCCCCGCGTCAGGCTCTGGGCTGACAGCTCAGAGCCTGGAGCCTGCTTCAGATTCTGTGTCTCCCTCTCTCTGCCCCTCCCCTGTTCACGCTCCCTTTCTCAAAAATAAATAAGCATTAAAAAAATTTTTTTAAAAGGAGGAAATTCTGACACATCCTATACCAGGAATGAGGGCTTTCAGTACCTAAACAGACAGACAAAACTGTGGTTTACCCAGATGATGGAATACCATTCAACATTAAAAAGAAATGAGCTATCAGACTACAAAAGGACCTAGGGGAGCTCAAATGCTCATCACTAAGTGAAAGAAGCCAATCTGAAAAGTCCACACGTTGTGCGATTCCAACCAGATGACATTCTGGAAAAGGCAAAACTATGGAGGCCACGAGGAGACCCATGGATGTCGGGGCCTGGGAGAGAGGGGGATGAGCAGGTGGAGCACAGAGGACGTCTGGGGTAGTGAAAGTCCCCTGTAGGACACTGTGGTGACGGATACAGGTCAGTCCCCATGCACCTGTCCAAACCCAGGCAGTGTCCAACACAGAGAGCGAATCCTAACACAAGCTATGGAATTCGGGTGGTTACACAATGCAGGCTCAGTACCGAACGTACCTCTCGGGTGGGAGAGGGGGACGGTGGGGTAGCTCTGCACGTGTGAGATGGGCATGTACAGGAAACGTCTGTGCCTTCCTCTCAATTTTACTGTGAACCTACAACTGCTCTAAAGAAGTCTTTAAAAAAAAAAAAAAGTGGGGCACCTGGTGGCTCAGTCAGTGAAGCGTCTGACTCTTGATGTCGGCTCAGGTCACGATCTCACAGTTCGTGAGATCCAGCCCCACACTGGGCTCTGTGCTGACAGCGTGGAGCCTGCTTGGGATTCTCTCTCTGCTCCTCCCCCACTCATACTCTCCCCCCCCCCAAATAAATAAACATTAAAAAAAAAAAAGGGACTGGCAGCAGACCAGTTACTATTTAATAATAGTCTATATTATAGACTATTTAATAAGGTCTCCTGCCCAGACTAACCAGAAAAGCCAGGTAAAGTATGCAACCAAGCCAGCATACAAACCTGTGCTGAAGCATATGGACCTGTTGAAGCATCCAGGCCTTGAGAAGACCGGGGGGCGGGGGGAGACAGCTGTGCCAGGCAAGGGCAGCCTACGGCAAGCACGGGAGCACTGGCATCTGAGCCTGCTTTCTCCTTCAGGAAACAGGCCCCTTCTAGGCCCAGGGCAAGACGTGGAGGAAGATGGCAGGCCTGCGAGAGACAGAGAGACCAGGAGAGCCAGGGGTGGCCTCTCAGGGCAGGACAGAGAGGCAAAGTGCCAGGAGGAAGGGGTGGGAAACAGGCCACACTACTGGGTTCTCCTCTGGACACGCGACGCAGGTTGAGGCTGGGCAGGGCACACGGGGACTTGTGTTGATGGTAATGTTCTATTTATCTACCTGAGTGTCATTACATAGATATGATATTCATATCTATGAATATTCGCCCATCACTACCCTGGTCGGGATGTACTTTATGCCCCAAGGGGAAAAAAAAAAAAAAAAAAGCTTAAGGAAAAACCCTCTTGTATTTTTGTGCAGAATCGATGGATGCCCCCCATGTGGAACCTAAAAAGACCTAACATTGTAAGAACCCCATGTGGAACCTAAAAAGACCTAACATTGTAAGAACACCTAAAGCAATCACACAGACTGAGGGATGAGCACGAAAGGACAATCTTGGAGGAGGTGGACAAAGATAAAACTCCTCAAAGAAAGAAACAAAGAGAACAAATCACGAAGAGTGGATAACACAGCAAGCGGTTTGTTTCAAACACAAATCTCAGAGTGTAGTACAGCCAGGGACACTTCCCCAAACTTGGGCAGCATTTTAGAAGAACGTGCTACTGGGCGCCTGGGGGGCTCGGTCGGGCGAACATCCGACTCTTGATTTCAGCTCACGTCATGATCTCACGGTCCGTGAGATCGGGCCCCACATCAGGTTCTGCGCTGCTGGAGTGAGGCCCACTTGGGATCCTCTCTCCCTCCCTCTCTCCTCCTCCCCTGCTTGTCACTCTCTCATTCTCTCGCTCTCAAAATAAATAAATCAACTTAAAAAAAAAAAATAGATGAAAGTGTACTTTGCATGCAGGTACTCTGAGAGGGCTTCTTTTTGGTGGCTCGGCTGCCTAATCACTCCAGACTTCCTCCGGGGCACCTCCTCTCCAATTCTTAGTCCCTATGCTTCCAGGTGCTTGTAGCCCAGCCAGCAAAGTCCCTCATCCTAGGAGCTGGGGTCGAGGATGGGGCCGTGACCAAGTTGGCCTACCAGGACGAAACCCTGCTCTTCCTGCTGGACTCTTACAAATGAGGGTGGGAGGGGCGCCCGGGGGGCTCTGTCAGTTGAGCGTCCGACTTCGGCTCAGGTCATGATCTCACTCTGTGGGTTCGAGCCCCGTGTCAGGCTCTGTGCTGATGGCTCAGGGCCTGGAGCCTGCTTCAGATTCTGTGTCTCCCTCTCTCTGACCTTCCCCAACTTGTGCTCTGTCTCTGTCTCTCAGAAATAAATGTAAACAAAAATTTTTAAATGAAGGTGGATCTGGGCTTGCAGCGGGGAGGGGACGGTGAAGCTTGAAAAGGAAAGCAATAGAGAAGGCAAGCTTCATGGTGGGGCACCGATTCCACGGAAGGCCCTGTATCCAGCTGCCACTGAGGCCAGCCCCAGCCTCTGGACATTAACAAAGGATCCCAAGTTGACTAGCTGTGTGACCCTGGGCAAGTAACTTAGCCACTGTCTCTAAGCACCTCCACCCCTGGGGCCAGGAGCCCTGGGCCTGAGTGCTCTGACGCGTGGCCGTACGCAGGGTATGTGTGCTCATTGTGAGCAATGCTTCCTTTGAAGCCAGGCCAAGCTGGGCTCTCTGTCATCATCACGGGCTGCTGATAGAGCTTTCACAATACTGAGAACATTAAAATATAAAGACCAGAAAAAACGCTGTAATAAATTCTCGGATGATGGTTTTCATTTAATGATGAGGGAAGATTAAGAATGTGGGGTTCTACGAATGACATAGCGAAAAGCTGTCCTATCTTCCTCAGACGACTCCTCCTACTCATGACAGATTACAGGGAACCTGGTGTTGACCATCAGCCCAGCACAAGCCCGAGGCAGGAAAAGTAAAGTCCCACCTTTGAATTATGGCTTCACTACAGCTTCCCTCTGAGCCAATCGTAAGACTGTAAAATACTTTTTAATAATTTAACTCCAGTCTATTTTAAGAGTTAGAGACGTGATGCCCCAAGCTTCCCCGCAGCACACGCTGCCATGGCACTCGCTTTCACCCTAGAGGGACTCCACTCAAACTTCAACTGTGAACTAACAATGGCCTTCCCCCCACTTCTACAAACCACAAGTGCATTAAAAGACAATAAATCCATTCCACATAGTTTCTAAAGCCTGCCTTTGCAATAGAGTGTTCTTACATTGTTCATTCAATAACTATTTGTTATGTATGAAAACAAAAACAGCAAAACTCTCTAATATAAAAGTAGGCACATGCTGGATCTGACAGACAGGAGTTTAAATCCCAACTCACTGCTGTGTGGCCTCAGGCAGATCACCTAACCTCTCTGAATGTGCACTGCTACACCAGTGGAGACAGAGAAAATACTACTTCCCTCCACGATGTGGTACAGAGGCCAAATAAGGCAGGCCTACATGAGAAATGTCCGGCACCGCCCTTGGCACGCTGTGGTGTTCTCTACGTGACCGGGCTACTGATTTGAGAAGGTAAAGGCATTACGGGAGAATGGCCGCTACAAAATGCAGCGGGATAAAGGAGTTAGAAAAATCACCACTTTGCAACCATCAAAGTTAACAGGTGATTCAGGTGGAATCATCTAGGGGTGAGAAAACTGCCAGTCTCTCCAAACGGGTCGCCTGATGATTACACAGAAAAGAGCGTCCAGCTTCCCACGGGAGAAACCTGGCAGACGTCCCCAGACCAGAGCCAGTACTGCCACGATGCAACAGACGGACGTCGTGTGCATCTGCCATGACGCATGACGAAGAAGGCAACTTGGTGGCTTACGGGAGGTCACTGCCATAAACACGTAAGCGAACTCTACACAGAAGCAAGCATCAGGCAAACCCAGAGTTAAAGGATATTCTGCTAAGCAACTCTCCTGTTAGCTTCAAAAATGTGAATGTGGGGAGACACAAAGGAAAGCTATGAACTATTCCTGATTAGAGGAGTAAAGAGGTGCCACCGGGAACGTAGGCGCAGTCTCAACCTGGATCCTGGGTGGGGGCAAGTTACGATGAAGGGCATCACTGGACAGCTGATACAAGGGGAAAACCGGCAGGATATCATGATGTGCCCATGTTACCCTCCCTGAGTCTTCTAACTGTATCCACGTGGCGAGGAGAAAGCCCCATCTCAAGAAACACACGCTGATTTATTTAGGGTAAGAGAGTACCAAAAGGAGGGGAGAGAAATAAAGCAAAAGCAGGAAAATATGATCAACGGGTGGCTAAGAGTACATGAGAGTTCCCCGTCATGTTCTCATTATTCCCATGTTCGAAATTATTTCACAAGAAAGCAAACATTTTTCAAAAATGAGTATCTGATTTCTGCCCTCCAGGACCTTCTAATCTACCGGGAAAAAGAATACATTCTAATAACCAGAACGAAGAGATCGCCAGTGAAAACATCACGTTTGGAAGCAGACGGCGCGGTCTCATCAGGAGCGAGAAGGACCCGCGGGCGGTGGCGGCTGGGCCCGAGCCCGGGTCAGGACAGTGGTGTACATTTCCATCTGGAGACAACACCGGTGAGCTCCGGATGGCGTGAGCGGGCATCTTCCAGAGTCTGGCGGCCACGACCAAAAGAAGAAAGACACGAAGAGCAAAGAGAAAGAAGAACGTGTAGAAACGAGGTGACTGTGGCGCCCCCAGGGCACCCGCGGGTCGGGAGGTGCTGCTCGCTGGGGCCGCTGCATTAGGATCCTGCTCAAATCACAGGCTGGCGCTGAACTGCTCGTCCTTCCGGCTCAATCAAGACCTCGGTCTGATCAGCCTCACTTCCCACCCAATCATCCTGTGCAGCTGAGGCCAAAGTCACGTGCAAAACCTTCCTGAGAACTCAAGAGCTCTTCGTGGGTGTGTTTTAACCAAGATTAGGAAAACTGAGGGATTAGACATGGCAGATAAGGCTAGAAGCTGCAGCAACGGCCTTAAAACTGGCCGTCTTCGAGTCAAGGTTAGACGTATTCACGAACTGAGGGTAAGATGGGAGGAAACAAACACCCAAAGGTGGAGTCGTTTGGCCCCCCAAATGAGGAGCTGGGCCACCACACGTCTGACCCAGACATCAGGGACTACACCTGGCCAGGGAGCAGGGCTGCGAGCTGGCATCTGAATCACAGAAGGTGGGCAAGGCCCCCCCTCCCCCCACTCCCCTACCAGGGAGACTGCCCTCGGCTCCGCACTTGGACTCCCTTTCAGGGGTACCGTGAGCGCGACCTCCCCTTGAGTCATGAAAAGTAACATCAGGTCTACCCGATCTCCTAGGTCACCTGTTAAAAACAAGTAGTATCATTTGCAACTTGACCTTCCCCATCAGCATGGCACTTGGCACTGGGCCGAGGGGAGGGGTATTTTAAAAGCCCCGATTTCCCTTGGATTCTCCTTGTAACACACAGGTTCTGTTTTCACCAGCCCTCATCCTCCCGCTCCCTACAGATGAAGCAGAACTCTGGAAGGTGGATCCAACAGTTGGGCACAGATAGGTGCCCTGCCCTGGCCCCCCAAGCCCTACTAAGAAAGGAACCAGAGGAATCACAAACACATCTCCTCAGAGAAGTGTTCAACTATAAGCTTAATCCCTGTGCTACAGCACGCTGGACATAAATACTTCGTGCTAATAAACTTACTAACGTTGACAAAATATTCTAGGCGGATACTGTTAGCACACAACCCTAAGAGTACATGATTTTTGAGTTAAGAGAAATATCGTCCTCATTTCCGGAAATAAAAATTCTTCCAGGGGCACCTGGGTGGCTCAGTCGGTTAAGCTGCTGACTCGATTTCACCTCACGACCTCACAGTTTGTGAGTTCGAGCCCCATGCTGGGCTCTGCACTAACAGTGTGGAGCCTACTTGGGATTCTCTCTCTCCCTTTCTCTCTGTTCCTCCCCCACTTGTGTTCTCTCTCTCTCAAAATAAACAAACTTAAAAAATAATAATAATAATTCTTCCATGTTTGTAGATTTAACATTTTATTTGCCTCTAAAAATATTTTAATTTTTTTTTTAATGTTTTATTTATTTTTGAGCCAGAGAGAGACAGAGCATGAGCAGGGGAGGGGCAGAGAGAGAGGGAGACACAGAATCTGAAGCAGGCTCCAGGCTCCGAGCTCTCAGCACAGAGCCCGATGCGGGGCTCGAACTCACAGACTGTGAGATCATGACCTGAGCCAAAGTCGGACACTTAACCGACTGAGCCACCTAGGCGCGCCTCTAAAAATATATTCTTTACATTTACTGGAAAGAGGATGGAAAATAGAGCCCTAGTAAGGAAATTATACAAAACACTGACTCCCAAAATGACACATTTTCTGATTATTAGGTTCTAAGTCAAATCCCTGAAAACGCCAACCTCATTGCCACCAGCCAGGGCAGCAAGCAACCTGGCAGCAGGGAAAACAGCTGTGTCCAGCTGGAAGAAAACACGTCTGTAACAAGTGATGAGGGACCAATGGTAAAACACGCTGGCAAAATTCTGTACTTATAGACAGGACCTGGAGGCTTCTCCGTGGTCTGGAAGGCAAAGCCAGCTTCTTCCGTCAATGAAACTTTACCCCTGCTTTCAGTGTTAGTGACGGTGGGTTTAAAAACCAGCAACAGAAACTGCCCACCAAACACTCCGGGTCACGCGAACGTGGTACGTGGAGGTCACCCAGAGCCCGTGTGGTCCCCGGTGACGACCGTGTCGCCCTCTCGGTAGGCCTCACTCTCAGTACCTCCTCTGGGAGGGGGACCCTGAAGTCGGACTTACTCTTTGGAGAACCCGGATCTGCTTACTTTTCACTTTCAACTCAGCACTGAAGTCAAATGAACTGCGTGAGGGCCGACTTCCCGGGGGGATCTACAACGACGTACCGCAAAGTCACGTGCTTCATGTCACACGCTTTGCTGAACAAGCAGTTTAACATGAAAATGAAACGTTAAGCTTCAGAACGTTAAGTGTAACAGACACAACGATGAAAAGGTCTCGTCCCGACGTGTGACGTTCCTGATGGCGGACACCAGCACCCGGCGCAGTGCGGCTCACAGGCAGGGGGCCGTCGAGCCCTCACCGGGCCCTGACGAGAGCCGGGGGGGCCTGAGCCAGAGTGTGATCGACGGGGAGAAAGGCCAAGTGCGGAGAAAAGCGCTGTGCTAAACAGTGTGCTGTGACCCAGCGCGTCGATGCCCCCTGGCAGGTTCAACGTCTGCGGACCGCGGCAGGCCGCCAGCCTGCTCCAGAGCGTAAAAGCGCTCCCTGAAGAGAACACACAAACCTGCAGACACAACCACGCATGTTCACAAAACACGTAAGACACGGAAGTACCTGTTCCTGTAGGTCGTAGTCATAGCTGTCGTGCAGCAGGAGGCTGAGGACATACCGGGTATAAATCATGGCGTCGATGCCACATTTCTCCAGCTCCTGTCCCAGCCAGGTCTGCACTGGGCCCAGAGCATGGAGCAGAGACATCTCAGACACAGGTACGGGGCCTGGAGAAGAGGCTGAGGAGCTCTCAGATGGTAAACCGTCCACGACAACTGTGCACACTGGGCGCATGAATTTAGGTTGCTGACATCCTTAAAATGCGAGGCATTTTCTGCAGGTGACGTTCTGTTGGTATCTGGAGGGGATTTTCACTCCAGTAAAAAGGAGAGACGCCGGACATCTAGGATAAGCATCTATTTTCGCGGGCTGTCAGCCATCTAGACCAGAATTTCCCTCTTCAGACATGACCAATGAATCAGCATCCTGGGAGCAACACACACACAGACGTGGTTTACTTTACTTTCACATTGAGGCCAGATGGAAGTCTCCGGCAGAACCTACGAAACGAGAGAGAAAAGAAAGGCACGCGTTATATACAGATACAAACTAAGTTACTGACCTTTTGGAGCAAAAAATCCAAAAAAACTGTTTATTGAAATTTGGTGTCTTAGAACACCGATTTCTTTTTGCGGTAATCTTTGACATCTGAAGCCAAGTGACATTTCAAACCCTTAGAAGCTTAATATCATTCAAAAGAAAGGAAAACTCAGAACTTTATGCTGTTGTGCTTACGCTCAATCCCAACGACTTGTATCCTGCTATCTGAAGAGACCGGGCTAGTAAAACTTTGCTCATCTGTAACGCTGGAAGGCTGTGTGTGGTAACAAATCACTAGTTCATTTTTAAGTGTACAGAAACAAGCAACTGAATTGTCATTTCGTTCAGACGCTGGTCAAAAATGAGTCCTTTTTATTGAAGGTTTCACAAAGACAATCAATCGCTTCGTGTGGCTAAAAGCTTTGCACAGCTGCTCACCACTTACTTATTTCGCAGAAGTTAAGGTAAACCGTGGATCCGGCTCAGAGCCGCGCCAGGCTGTAGCGTTGTATTTGGTGTCGCTACCACACCTTGGCTGATGGTTTGCTTACTTGTGCGACAGATGCCATGCTCTTAACAGTCTTTTCCCCTAAGTTAACCTACTGTGCATATGTCAAACTATTCGAACAGTGGCCTTATCAAATCATAACATTCCTATGTTAGAGTTCTGATGAACTTATTTCGCCAGAAAATAAAAACCAACACAACGGCAGGTAAATCTCCTTGGCTCAGCGTTTGCGTGAATTTTAGCAGACAATATGAGGGTTACCAAAAGTGACTTTTAAAAATTATGTTTGAGGTTAGTAAAAGCATCAAGTCAAAAAGACTTCCCAAAGATTTAAGTCCCTGTTTCTTGCATTTCATGAAAAACTACACAGTGAGTTTTACAATCACTAAATATAAAGAGGGGCGCCTGAGTGGCTCAGTCGGTTAAGCGTCCAACTTCAGCTCAGGTCATGATCTCACAGTTCATGGGTTCGAGCCCCGTGTCAGGCTCTGTGCTGACAGTTCAGAGGCTGGAGCCTGCTTTGGATTCCGTGTCTCCCTCTCTCTCTGCCACTCCCTCCCTGCCTTCTTTCAAAAATAAATAAAACATTAAAAAAAATTTAAAATATAAAGAAAAATGTTTAAATCTACCACAGGACTAAGTTATTAATTTGTCATTAACGTATATTCTGCTTTCTAAAATTTTCTTTACAAAACTGTCTTTTCTGATTTATGGAAACTAGATAAACTAAAGCAAACTTTTTCTATAATTTTTACCTGCTGAAATTTTCCAGCTGACTCTCAAAACATTTTTCATAAGTTCTTTGATATGTTTGGCACTCAGGATGCCAGACAGATCAGCAATTAAGCACGACAGGGAATTCTGGGGACATCACTCGAAGCAAGGTGACAAGCCGGTACTCATTCAATGAAGATCAACCAAGACAGAGGGAGGACTTTTAGCAACAGCGGAAGGAAGCAGATGAAAGAATGGAAGGCAGCTTGGGCTCACAGGACACGGCACCAGAGACTGCTAGAGGGAGACCCTCGAGAGTCCAGCACCCGGCGTGCATGGGAGGAGCTGCCCAAGCACAGGAAGGGATCATCCCAAACAGGACCTGACGCTCAGCAAGGGGAGGGATGGTGCCTGCTTCCCACCAGCCAGACGGGAAAACCTCCTAATTCAGGGACACTGGCCACTCAGAAAGCTCCTGACTTAGAGAGGGGGAAGGAACTGACTCTAGACAGAATGGCACCTGCCTAACACATCCTAAAAGCAAGACCTCAAAGGACCATACCATTGCCAACTAATTTCACTTCAGCCCCAGAACAAATGTTAAGAAATTTATAGGAACACAAAAATATGCAGCACCTAAGAAAGTAAAATTTACGGGCGCCTGGGTGGCTCAGTCGGTTAAGCGTCTGTCTGCCTTCGGCTCAGGTCACGATCCCAGGCTTCATGGTTCAAGCCCCGTATCGGGCTCCGCGCTAACAGCACAGAGTCTGCTTCCAATACTCTGCTTCCCTCCCTCCCTCCCTCTCTCTGCCCCTCCCCTGCTCTCTCTCTCTCAAAAATAATATAAACATTTTTAAAAAGTTAAAAAAAAAAGTAATATTTACCACGGCTGGCATCTAATAAAATATCAGCAGACATGCAAAGAAACAGACACAGAGGAAGTAGACATGAAGAGATAGATTAATTGAAACCGACTCAGAATTGACACAAAAGTTAGAATCAGCAGAAAAGGCCCTTGAAGCAGTTATGAAAAACGCCATATGGGGATGAGTAGAGAACAGAAGATATCAAGTCAAACATCTACAGATGAAAATGACAGTATCTGAGGTGAAAAGTACACAGGATGGGGTTAATAACAGATTAGCCATTTCAGAAGGAAAAATAACAGAGGGTTTTTTTTTAATGTTTATTTATTTATTGGGGGGGGGGGGCAGAGGGAAAGAGAGAGAGAATCCCAAGCGGCCTCTGCACTATCAGTGGGGCTCGATCCCATGAACCATGAGACCTGAGCCAAAAATCAAGAGTCGGATGCTCAACCAGCTGAACCACCCAGGCGCCCCAATTACAGAGTCTTCAACTACAAAAGAAACCATACGAAATGAAACAGAGAGAAAGGAACAAATTAACACAGCCTCAGCGAGCTCCGTGACAATTTTAAGAAATCTAACATACGTGTAATTGGAGAAGAAACAGAAGGCAACAAAGATATCCGAAGAAATAATGGCCAACGTTCTTCCAAAACGGATGACAGCTAAACACAGAGATCCAAGTTCAATGAACTCCCAGCACAAGAAACATGAAGAAAATGACACCGAGGCACGTGGCAACAAACCCCTTCAAACAAGTGACAGAGGAAGAATGCTTCACACCAGACAGAGAAGAGACATGAGGTGGAACAGAGCAAAGAGAATGAGGACACCAGGTTTCTTGTTGGAAACAGGCAAATGAGAAGACAAGGGGGCAAAAAAGACTTGAAAAGACTGAAAGGAAAAGCCAGCAACTTAGAATTCTGTACTCCTCAAAAAATCTTCCAAAACAAAGGGGAAACAAAGACTTCTCCAGACATGCAAAAGCAGCAGAGACATCAGAAATGATAAAGACAGTCCTTGGGGCAGAAGGAAAATGACACTAAAACAAAACGTGGATCCACTCAAAGGAACAAAGGGCACCAGAAACATTCTTATTACTTCAGCATCTTTAAAAGAGAATTCAATGATTGAAACAAAAATAGTAACTATCTGTTGCGAGGTTTACAACATATGTATAAGCAAAACCCAGGGCCACACAGCAGGAAGAGGAGCGGAGAAAATGTGATACGATTACCCACGCTCCTGTCACACTACGCGCTCCTGTCACACTACGCGCTCCTGTCACACTCCGTGAAATGGTAGAATGCCACTTGGGAGAGACTGGGATAAGACAGGAGCTCATAATAATCCATGTAAACAGTCTAACCAACCAATTAAAAGGCAGAGGTGGCTGTGTGGGTGGCTCAGTCAGCTGAGTGTCTGAGTCTTGATTTCGGCTCAGCTCAGGATCTCACGGTTCCTAAGGTGGAGCCCCCGTGATGGGCTCTGTGCTAACAGCGCACAGCTTGCTTGGGATTCTCTCTCCCTCTCTCCCTGAATCTCCCCTGCGATCACATGTGCCCTCTCTCAAAATAAACAAACATTTAATAATAATAATAATAATAATAATAATAACAACAACAACAATAGGCAGAGATGGTCAGATTGGACTCTAAAACTGCAAGACCCAAATATATGCTCTGCTTACACAAATATCCACATCAAAAATAAAGACACAAATAGGTTAAAAGGATGGAAGAAGATACATCATGCCAACACCAGCATAAAGCAAGGTTGAGGGTCTACAATAATGGGACAGATTTCAGAGCAAAGAGTATTAACAGAGAAAAAGGTCATTTCACAATGATAAAGGGGTCAATTTATCAAAAGGATATACCAGTCCTATTTATTATATATCTAGTAGTAGAGTTTCCAAAATGCGTGAATAGGAGCATGTGGGTGGCTTGGTCGGTTAAGTGTCCGACTTCCGGCTCAGATCATGAGCCCAAGTTGGTGGGTTTGAGCTCCACATCGGGCTCTGCGCTGACAGCTGGGAGCCTGGAGCCTGCTTCGGATCCTGTGTCTCCCTCTCTCTCTGCCCCTCTCCCACTTGCACTCTGTCTCTGTCTCTCAAAAAGTGAATAAACATTAAAAAAAAAATTTCAAAACGTGTGAATAAAAACTCACAGAATTTCAAGGAAAAATAAACAAATCCACAATTATACTTGATTTCAAAACCTTTCTCTCAATCATTGAAAGGAGTAAATAGAAAATCAGTAAGGATATAAAAGACTCGGCAGTATTATCATCGAATTCGATATGAGACTATATTCTGGGCCATAGAGAAGGTTGCAACAAACTTTAAAAGGACTAAGAAATCACAGAAAACGTATTCTCTGACCACATGGAACCAAATTATAAATAACAGAAACGTATTACATAACTCTACATACCAGAGCAAAGAAGAAATTAAAGGAGAAACTAGAAAGTATTCTGAACCAAAGGAAAATGAAAACCCAAGACGTGCTATTTCTAGGATGCCGCTAGAGCAGTTTAGGGGGAAACTAATAACACCAAGAGCATGTAGTAGGAAAGCTCTCAAATCAAGGACCCCAGTTTTCACCTTAAGAAAATGGAAAAGAATGGGGCGCCTGGGTGGCTCAGTCAGTTTAGTGTGCAACTTCAGCTCAGGTCATGATCTCACAGTTCATGAGTTCAAGCCCCGTGTCGGGCTCGGTGCTGACAGCTCAGAGCCTGGAACCTGCTTCAGATTCTCTGAAGCAGAGCCTTCTCTCTGCCACTCCCCGCCCCCCCCCCCCCCCGCCTTGCGAGTATGTGTGGGCATGTGCGCACACGCGTGCTCTCTCTCTCTCAAAAATAAATAAAAACATTAAAAAAAAACTAGAAAAGGAAAGCAAATGAAACCAAACTGAGCAGAAAAAGGCAATATTAGAGCAGAAACCAGTGAAACAGAAAACGAAACACCATGAAACCAAATGCTGATTCTTTTAGACAAAGTCCTTTACAAGCCTCCAGCCAGACTGTTGAATAGAAAAGACATAAATTACCACCATCAGGAAGGAGGTGAGATCACTACAGGTTCCATAGATTAAAAAGGATAACAAGGGGATGTCAGAAAAACTTTACACCAATAAATTATACAAAGATGAATTGGCCAAGTTCCTTGAAAACACAAATCACCAAAGTTCACTCAAAAAGAAAGAATAAGTAGCCCCATATCTAGAAAAGTGACAGAATTTGTAGTTTAAAACATTCCCACAAAAGACTCTCCCAGCCCAGAAGACTTCAAAGGTGAATCTCGCCAGATATTTAAGGAAAACGTGATGCCGTGTCTATCCACACTCTTCCAGAAAATTAAGGAGAACACTTCCCAAATCACATGATGAGGCCAGCATTATCCTGACCCCAAACCCAACACATTATAGGAAAGGAAAACCACGGACTAATACACCGCATGAACACAGATGCAAAAATGCTGAACAAAACGCAGGAAACCAAAAGCTAGAATGTATGTCAGACCCAGGGAGTAGGGATGTGCAAAGAAGGCCGTTCATGACATCGACGCACTTGTCTTCGCAACAGAACCTTTAAAATACTAGTTTCACACAAAACAACTTAGTGTAAGGCTTTTTTTCATTATTTAAATGCACTAAGGCCTTAAATAGTCATGCCATGACAGACTTTGTTCTCTGTGAAGACAGAGAGAAATGCTGTTTTAGTTGTTGTTATGTACCCTTAAAAATTTTTTTTAATATTTTTCAGAGAGAGACAGAGCGTGACCCCGGGAGGGGCAGAGAGAGAGAGAGAGAGAGAGAGAGAGACACACACATACACACACACACACACACACACACACACACACACACACACACAGAATCTGAAGCAGGCCCCAGGCTCTGAGCTGTCAGCACAGAGCCCGAAGCCAGGTTCAAACTCACAAACCGTGAGCACGACCTGAGCAGAAGTCGGACATTTAACCCACTGAGCCACCCAGGCACCCCTATTATGCGCACTTTAAAAGAACATGGTTTCAAACCAACCATAGAGGTTTGTTGTCATTAAGAGATTTCACCCTTCCTTAGCCAAGTTCAAGGATTCAAGAAGTGGGTGAGAAAAAAAATAAGTATACACATGCAAAATGAAGCAAAGCACGCTGACCTCCCAAGATCTCACCAAACTGGTTAAAACCTTCCCTTGCATTCTCACCTCTAACAGAACTCTTCCTCGAACTTGTTCAATAGCTGATTCTATATGGCTTTTATTTATTTTTAACATTTATTGATTTTGAGAGAGAGCGAGCGAGCACGAGTGGGGGAGGGGGGAGAGAGGGAGAGAGAGAATCCCAAAAGCCTCCGCACTGTCAGCACAGAGTCCAACACCAACACTGGGCTTGATCCCAAGAATCGTGAGATCGTGACCCGGGCTGAAATCAAGCAAGCGTTGGATGCTTAACCGACAGAGCCACCCAGGCACCCCATATAATTTTTAAATAATGGGCCAGATCCCTAGACTCACTAGCGGTGATGATCTTTTTTTTATTCCTGATGGTTCCGACCGCAGAGAACCACAGAGAAAGAGCCCAGGCTCGTAAGTGTGGTGCCCCCAGACGCCCTGGCAGTTGTGTGTGCAACACCTCTGAGTGAATCCTGGTAGTGAGGGATCGGAGACGGAAACGGTACACGATGGCTCTTCCTGCACCATAAGAGCAGGTCTGAATGTCCTTGGAGCCAAAGAGTGTCCGTGCTCCTTCTTGTGAGCCTCAAACTGCCAGGTACAGAAGATTGGGCCAGAACTAAGCTTCCTCTCCCTAAGCAGCAAGCCTTCAGTAGAGGGGTGAAGGCTGGACCAAAAGAGAGTCTATTTCCAGTTCTGAACGGAAAGGAGACTCCTAGGTACGCTGGCTCATGATTTTTGTTAAATTAAAACTCATTTTGGGTAGGATCTATCACATGGTCAAAACGATGGGAGGGGCCTGACAAGCGGAGGCAAAACCCGTGAACGTCCACCTGGCAAGTTCAAGAACACAGCTGGCAAACACCCCAATTTCAAACTGTCTATTCAACTTTATACTCCTTCCAAATGTGAAATTTAGCCAGTATGAAGTTAAATTCCATTCAATATAACCAAAATCTCCAAAAGAGTTTTGAAGAAAAAGTATCACTGTTTATACTCAAAAGGTTTTTGTTTTGCTTCATTTTTCAACATTTGATTCTCCAGAGGTTCACAGAGAAGAAAAGACCCTTGGACCATCTCGAGTGTCTGTCTCCCAAGCAAGACTGACCCAAGTCATCCTAAAGACTGGGCTGCATTTGGTGGTAATTTATAAGGTCTCACAATAATACACTTATTTTAGAATATCTTTTTTCTTTTTTACATCAAATTTTAAATGGTTTCCACCAAGGACTCAAAATATACATATAGCTACAATTAAATGAAGTTTCTACCACTTATGGCTTTAAATTTTTTTTTTAATTTTTATTTTTTAGAAAGAGAGTACGAGTGGTGGGGGAGAGGGGCAGGAGGAGAGGGGAAGGGAGGGAGAGACAGAGAGAGAATGAATCCCCAAGCAGGCACAGCTGGGATCATGACCTGAACCAGAACAGAGAGTAGGACACTTGACCAGCAGCCCCCGGGGCGCCCCTCTTGTTCCGTTCTTGAAGGCAGCACGGAAAGGTGGGGAGCGCACAGCCCAGCAGCCACCACTCGGAGCTTTCTGTAGTCACTCTCACCTCCGCTACTTACTAGCCGGTTTTGTGCCTGTAACTTCCTGGGGTCTGTTTCCTCACCTGTAAAACCGTAATACACACCTGCCCTCCCAGCAGCTCAGTCCCTCACGACGCTGCTCAGTGAGCAAACGAGACCGACATCTGTGTATTTTGTGGCCTTTGCATGTCCTACGGTGTCATACAAACGGCAGGTATGTACCAACCAACCCCCTCGAGTTGTTACAGTCACACCTACAGGCGCCTTCACTAATCGGATTCCATGAAGAATAGTATTTGTGGAAAATTTATTTCACTTTTAAGACAAAAAATACTCGATTTCCTTACTATCCTTAAAGCAATAAAGCATGAGGGGCGCCTGGGTGGCTCAGTCCGTTAAGCGTCCGACTTAGGCTCAGGTCATGATCTCGCGGTCCGTGAGTTCGAGGCCTGCGTCGGGCTCTGTGCCGAGAGCTCAGAGCCTGGAGCCTGTTTCGGATTCTGTGTCTCCCTCTCTGTCTGCTCCTTCCCCACTCGCACTCTCTCTCACTCTCTCTCAAAAATAAATAAACATTTTTTAAAAATTTAAAAAACAATAAACTATGAAATCTCCGTCACTTACAAGAAACTAGCTTCTAGTCACTTCGAAGCCTTCCCTCTTGTTAACCAGTAGCTTAGTTCTCTGCTACAAATTCAAAGAACTCAGAGTGGCAGAGTGCAGAGGATGACCCCAGAAATACAACGGCTCCTTTGCGGTCCAGCTTTCTACGTGTTTTGAGGCACACACCGCAGAGCAGTCTCCGCAGAGAAGGCCCACCAGCCCCCAAAAGGACCGACCCACAGGAGCTCTGCTGCCCAATGTAAAATTTCTAGCCCTTTTAGAGTCTGAGGTATTAAAAATGGCCCTGGTGGTGAATGAAAATCTTCCCCCAAAGACTGGGGCAACTCTGGGCAGGCTTGGGGATCGATCAAAGCCTCCGGGCCTAACATTACTCTGGGCCCAGAAGTCAACGTGCTGGACTTGGGGGCGGGGAACCTCTTTCAAGTCCCGTTCCCTCTGGTGACACCTCCAGGAGTCCCTATGCCACCACGGGTCTTCAGGGCCCTGGGGCCTGTGATGTTTATGATTAGATCTGGGACCAGAGTAACAAACTGAATTTTAAAAATAAAAGCATTTAATTCTTTGACTATCTAAGTCTATAGGTTTTCAGTCATACAATTAGTCCCAAATGATCTGTCCACTAAGAAAAAAGGAAAATGGACCTACTACTTAAGTGATTACATAAATACTCCTTCAATAATTAAGACATGGGAAGGCCACAAATTTCAAATGAGTAATTCAATAACGAGGGTTTTTTTGTGGTGGGACGAAGGGTCATTTTGAAGATTTTTTGCCAAAATCTCTCCCCTTACGTAACAATGCTCCATGAAATACAATTCTGTCTTTCTTTCTGTACTCTTTTTATGATACCACACACATTCCTAGAAGTAATTCAAATTACAGCCCCATTAGTGTGCCCCGCGAGTCCTCCGGGGCACAGGAGCAGTGTTTCCTACAAGCTCTAAGAAACAGACAGTCTATGGTTTAGTTTCTGTAGAGCTCAAGCAGAGCAGACAAGTGACCAGTTGAATTTAATTATTAAACTGTTTCTGGGGCAACTGGGTGGCTCAGTTGGTTAAGCATCCAACTTCCGCTCAGGTCACGCTCTCAGTTGGTTAGTTCGAGCCCCACATGGGGTTCTGTGCGGACAGCTCAGAGCCTGGAGCCTGCTTCAGATTCTGTGTCTCCCTCCCTCTGCCCCTCCCCTGCTTACGCTCTGGCTCTGTCTCTCTCTCTCTCTCTCAAAAATAAATAATAAACATTAAAAAACATCTTTTTAATAAAGTAAATAAAAAATAAAGCGTTTCCCTTCTTTTTTTGGAATAAAGTGCATATAGTTTTAGATTTGCCGAAAACACATAAAAATTATTTCAAAAGCACCATCTCTGGGGCGTCTGGGTGGCTCAGTGAGTTTAGCGTCCGACTTCAGCTTAGGTCAGGACCTCAAGGTTTGTAGGTTCGAGCCCCACATCGGGCTCTGTGGTGGTGACAGCTCAGAGTCTGGAGCCTGCTTCAGATTCTGTGTCTCCCTCTCTCTCTCTCTCTCTCTGCCCCTCTCCCACTCACACTCATGCTTGCTCGCTCTCAAAACTAAATAAATATTTTTTTAAAAAAATGTTTAAAGCATCATCTCTGATATGGTACATACCTACCACGTGTGGAATGTTCTCGATTCGCTTGCATTCCAGCACAACTGATCATAAAGAGCACCAGCCAACAGTTCTGACTCACGCTTCCGGGGCAGTGGGAAGTGCAGATCTTTTGGAGGGAAATCTGTTCAACCAAAAGACTCACTCTTTTTACTCTCCAAAACTTCTGCTTTTCTGCTCAAGTGGATCACACTTTCGAAAGCTACTTTCGTGACAAAAGTTTGTTAAAGTTCTTACGAAACATGAAAAGAGAGGGACACCCACCCACAATTTCTCCATCAAAATATAACTCACTGTTAGTATTTTCATGTGGTTATCATCAGTGTTTTCTCCCTCTGTAAAGAACTTAAAATGTTTTATGATTTTAACATGTTAAATAATAATATAGGCTTCTTCTGTATTCTGCATTTTTCACCCAACATTACATCTTCTCGGTGCTGTTCTAGGGTCCAATATGGCAGCCACCAGTCAAATGTGACTATTTATATTTTAATTTAAATTCAGCCACGCCAGGGGCACCTGGGTGGCTCAGTGGGTTAAGGGTCCACCTCTTGATTTCGGCTCAGGTCATGATCTCATGGTCAGGGGACAGCACGCTGTGTCAGGCTCCACGCTGAGTGTGGAGCCTGCTTACTCTCTCCCTCTCCCCCTCCCCTACCTGTACATGCACGTGCATGCTCTCTCAAGAAAAAAAAAAAAAAATCAGCCACACTAGCCACATTTCAAGAGCTCAAAAGCCACAGGTAGCTAGTAGCTAGTGGCTACTGTGCATACATAGGACATTTCTATCACTGCGGAAGTTCTACTGAACAATACTGGCTTGATTCTCTCCAGCAAATGAATTATGTTGGACTAAACACAAAGTCATTGGCTCTTTTCAACAGAATCCACGTACTCTCCCTATGTACCTGCGGACTGGACAAGACGGTCCTCCTCATACCCAGAAGACAGAATGCTAAGCACAGCCATTCCGAGACAGCACAATGTGCCAGAGGGACCGTTGAAGGAAAACGGAAAACTTCTGCCTTTGTGTTTGATAGGTCTCAAGTTTTACCAGGTCAAATGTCATTGCAAGTAGAAGGTCATCATGGAAAGTTGGAGGACAACGTCAAACTGTATAAAGAACAGCAAGAACCATGAAGCTCTCAAAGCAGAAAGAAAGCTGAGAACAACCAAGAAGGAGGCCAAGGTTCGAAATTCGGGAAGAAAGGTTATTGAGTCAAAAAAAGGATGGATTACGCTGCAGAAACAAACAACCCCCAAATCACAGTAGCCTAACACAAGCTTTAGGTCCTGCTCCTGCCCCATGGCCATCCAGACTGGCCGGGACGCTCGGCATGATCACGGCACAACTACTCTGGGGGACCTGAGATGACGGTACGGCCAACCCTGAACCCTGCTAGTCCCGGAGCCAGGGAAAAAGAACACCTGTGCCAAAGGATGTCCCAGCACTTTGGAAACTCCCTCCTGCAAGTGAGCCCTCCACCGCATCAGTCAGACCAAGTCTCATGACCTCGCCCACGCAAGGTGGGTGGGGGGCGGGAGCACGCCCAGGGAGGAGGGGGAACAGCAGTCGTGGGTGTCAACAGCCCTAAAGGCTGCTTCCAGGGGCAAAACGTGGGCCTCTTGATAGGCAACAGCTCTGAAGTCTGTTGAAACCAGCCTTCTGGTAAGGTGAGGTGGCCTCCTGGAGGCAGATGAACTAAAACACTGCAAAAGAAAAACCAACCCCCACAAAAGGGGACTAACATGCTCAGGGAGGTTTCAGAAGACAAGTCCGCTGCTGAAACACCAACGCCTACATGGCAATGGAGCCAACTCCTGCCCCCTCCCCTCTCAGAAGCTGTCCCTGATTACTTAAGGCCACACTGCCCTCTTCCCGGTGCCACTCGGGGCACTCACTGTCCTCCCCGCTCTCTGGCTTTCAAAGATGAGCAGCCATGCTCTTCTCCAACTGCTTCCAGCATGTGATTCCTTCACGAGCTGAAGGTTCTTCAAGACCAAACCTGCGACACGGTCCACATGCTAATTGGCAGAATGCTTAGGCCTCGGCAGGTGGGCAAAACTGCACCAAACCGAACAACTGCCCAATCCAAACGGGTGAAGGAACTCTGAAAGACAGCCTTGGGAAATCAAACAACATTCGTACCACTAGCCTGTGGGGGGAGACACGGAGCTCCGGTCAAGTTCTCGGCCCCCAGGCGGAAGCGCCTCTAACCCAGGAGCCCCACGGAGCACTCTCCCACGACCCACACTCGTCCTGGAGGCTTCTTGTGTGCGTGGCGCTGTGCATGCTGTCCGTGACACAAAATCAACGCCCTCCCGGTTTCCTCCCTCCGTACTTACCACCCTAAGTCGATTGGCTCTGCTCTTCATCCTTGGGTTATCAGCCTGTACTGCTTCCCAGGGAAACACCCTGCCTCCCGCTCTCCCTCCGATCCAGTTCGGTACTTTACAACTTATGCCTTCACGCTAACTACGTCGTTTTAACTAGTCTTCCTCACTACGCACTTCACAGCAAATCTGACAAAGCGCTCAGTATTCAAGGGTCTAAATTACCCAAAACTGTCTTTTCCTAATTCTTAATTCCTAATTCCTCAAACTGGGTGTCAAATACAATTTTCACACACACACACAAAAGCCTTTAAGGGGAAGGGGAAAGGACGTAAAAAACATAAATAGAAGAAAACAGAACAAAGAAAGCAGATGTTTAAACTACCAAGACTCGGACTTTCAGATTCCGTTCTACTACTTTTCACCACGATCCTGAACACCCGCCTGGCAGATCCGAGCGCGCACACACGTGTAACGAGGCAGCCATATGCGTACACATAATCCTTGCCTGTTACTTTCTGGTCTCGGTGCATCGATTTGGAACACAAGATACTGCTCATTTTCTTTAGCAGGTAGATGCCTCCAGAGCGAATCTACGGCCAGAGAAGGAAACGCATAGAAAATCTACAGTCTCAACTGGAACTCTGACAAGTGAAGAAACGACAGGCTGGAAGCTGATCACACAAAACCGTTTAGCTTCTGTACCCAAAAACTATCGTCGATACCATGAGACCTGAGCCTCTTCCCCATCTACAAATGTGTCAAGTCCCAAGAAATAAACTAGCTTTCTTTTTAAGATAACATAATCCCTAAAACTAGCATGGGACATGAGTGCTTTCTACGCAAAGAAGAACTGCATAAAGATTAAATTCCATTTTTACCAGCCAGGTTATCAGAAATGAACTCATTAATGTATATTCTCTCCACTGACAATTAAAATGAATTCTTTTCATGAATACAGGATTGTTCTTATAGACAAGACTTATTTGACAGAAACAGGAACTAGCAAATATCTTACTAAATTGCAGACAAGGAACAGACCTGGTTGATCTCTGATGTAGGAAACAAAGGCAAAAGGAAAAAAAATAAATTTCCTTACAGCTTTACAGCCCATTGACAAAGAGTGGCCTTCCTTGAGGAGCTCAAATACCTCAATGGTGACAACACTTTGCCAAGGGCAAAAGGCAATCTTAGCTTAACATTCTCCCAACCTCCAGGATCCTGTAAGTCTACTTTAATATATAAAAGTTCCTCTGGAAACTTCCTTTATCTCCACCGCCCCCCCCTCAAAAAAAATGTTAGCAATCATCCTCCAAGCCTATGGCCCACTGATACACATCTGAAGGGTCTCATGACTAAGGTTTTTCTGGAAAGTAATAAATATTTCTTAACGGCAGCTAGCCCCCTCAAGGTCCTGGAGACCTTGCTTCCAAATTCCTTAGAGACTTACGTTGTTCCCCCTACCTCTAACCCCTACCCCACCCCCACCCCCGCCCAACCTAAAAGTATATAATCAGTCATCCATCACAACCCCAGTGCAGCTCTTTCTGCCCATGGGTCCTGTCCCCGTACTTTAATAAAACCACCCATTTGCAAGCAAGACATCTCAAGAATTCTTTCTTGACCGTCGGCTCTGAACCCCAACATTTCCACATCAATCTCCCTGTTGAAAAGATAAGAAAAGGATAGGGTGGCTCAGTCGGTTAAGCGTTCAACTTCGGCTCTGGTCATGATCTCATGTGGGTTCGAGCCCCGCGTCGGGCTCTGTGCTGACAGCTCAGAGCCTGGAGTCTGCTTCGCCTTCTGTGTCTCCCTCTCTCTCTGCTCTTCCCACACTTGCTCTCTCTTTCAAAAATAAACATTATGGGGCGCCTGGGTGGCTCAGTCGGTTAAGCTCCGACTTCGGCTCAGGTCATGATCTCGCGGTCCGTGGGTTCGAGCCCCGCGTTGGGCTCTGTGCTGACAAGCTCAGAGCCTGGAGCCTGTTTCAGATTCTGTGTCTCCCTCTTTCTGTGACCCTCCCCTGTTCATGCTCTCTCTCTCTCTCTCTCTGTCTCAAAAATAAATAAACGTTAAAAAAAATAAAATTAAAATTAAAAAATAAATATTAAAAAATAAAAAAATTTTTTTAAAAATAAAAAAGGAGACAAACTAGATAATGAGAATAAACAGGTGGAAGCACTCGTTCTACAGAGAATCAGAAGTACCAGACAGACTTCCACTAAAGCAAAAACAAATGGGAACGAGAGCACGTGTGTAATGAGACTAAATTAAAGAGAAGAGTTTTCAGTGCAACCTGGATAAATTCTCCCCTGCTGGTGTGCCATTGTCAAATGCTGACAGAACTCAAAGTCCAGATCAGCCTCTGAGTTCTGAGTTTTAACTGGCCTAACCAGAGGGAGATAAACTGCTTATGCAAAGTAACATTGTTTTCTTTCTAACTTTTACTCCGGGGCAGTTATCTGATGATTCATACTCAAATGCTAACATTTCTGGCTTGAAAAGCTGGCCTGATCTTCCCCGATTGAAATCTCTTTGCAGGTTATCACATTACAATAACCAGTGAGGGGTTTATAATTCATCTGGATCTATTAGACATCAGAATTCGTTAGCAGCGCTACAAAATGGCAGTTTTTATGCCTTCAAAAAAGTCCATGTTGAAGACTTACAGAAATGCCATTTTTCCCTAGAAGGGGACAACTTCACATCGGGCAGCTGACAGAATGAAAAGCCAAGCAGAAAGCCACGTGGGTCAGGGGAGGCGGTAAACGTGTGAGCAGACACCTGAAAGGCAGTCCTCCTGCGAAGGACAGAGCAGCTACCAGACAAAATCCAAAGATCAAAATAAAGCTCATTATTAGGAAATCCTAAAAGCTTTCAGAAAAATTGTTGGAAAGTAATGAAACTAATTTTTAGAAATGCAAAACCTCCCATAAGGAGAAACTAAACTGACCTCCCTCTAGGAAATCAAAAATTTCAAAAACACTAAGCAGGTTTATTTAGAAACAAACAAACAAAAAAAAATGTGAACAAGCAGAGTTTTAGAATTTTTAAAATGCAAAAGGCTCTAACATGATGAAAACCACTTAGTCAAGGATAAAACATTTTACCAAATAAAATATTACACATCATGGCGTATTAAAGTGTATGTCAAAGTGATACCTTCGCTTGTCAAATGTCTGTGCATAAAAATGCTACAGCTTTCAACTACTGGCCTCAAAATTACAAAGTGATCTGTCTTCTGAGTTTCGATAGGTGGGGGGAAAATGGCCTGAAATTCTGCAGCTGACTGGTAAGACAGTGGGTCAATTTTTTTTAATTACTATAGAAAGCTGTAAGTAATACATATTACAGTTCTCCAAAATGAAATTAGGTAATGAGCGATACTGTGGTAAGAGTTTGGTATTTGTCAGTAAGAGATACCCAATTCAGTATAAAAATTTTGTGTGGATTATCTGATTCATATCCTACTAGTTAGAAATTCTGAAGGATCAGAATAAAATTCTCCATTTGATTTTGCAAAAAGATGCACATCTGAGAACTCAGAATAGGTTCGAAGCACATGTATTTTTCACCCATTGAATTACATGCTTCAAAGATTACATCAAGTCTGTAGCTGTGACTCGTAGGATAACTTACAGCCCCTAGGAAGCTATTGAAATGAACAGTATCATCATTTAAAGTATAACCCGCTACTGTTTCCCCAAAGTGTGTATTCTGGGTGACATAAAATTTTATTACTTTTGCTGTGGAAATTCTTCCTTTTGCAGAAACTAGGGAAGCTCCAGGGCTGAAACAAAAGTAGGCTTGTTTATTTTAGGACATCTTAGAACTTTTAATATGGTAATGTGCATCTGGAACCTCCAGAAAGGAGACACAGTAGATAGCATTTTCCATACTTATTTAATTATAGACCTCTTTTGTGTTCCTCAGAACACACTTTGGGAAATATGACCTTCTAAGCAGAAAGAATTAACATATTCCCTAACGGCCAAGTCATAAGTTAGACACAGATCATCTTAGGGGCCTTGTATCCTAAATTTCCTAGAGTCGACAAGTTAAACTGAAGATACCATTTAGGAATAAGATCATTAAGTATTTCTTTCTCCTTTACTTTCCTTTAAATAATCTGCAAAAATTATAGTTCTACGTAGTAAATCAATCAGTGCTCCTTTTTACATGGTATCCGAAGCTTACAGATTTCCCCCCTTTCCCCTGGGCACGCCTCGATCCTCATCTGGGATTACATATACGGAGGGAGGGTGGATGCCTGCATCAACGCATACCAATTATCCGCCAACGCCTATTACAGGCACAGCAGCAAAGCCGGCACCTGAGTGTCAAGGAGGTGTTGACAGCCACTGAAATGATCCTGGGTTTATTTCCATTGACAAAACCACCAAGCTGCTCTTTAGTGGATCAAATAGGCATCTGACAACAGGATACTAATGGCAGAGCCACCACCAGGAGTGAACTCAACCGGCCAGCGGCTCTCCTACACGGGAAGGCAGAGCGTGGTGCTCAGAGGGCATCCTCCAGGGCCCCCAAGTGGAGGGTCAAGACAATGGGGAGGCACCCGTACTTAAACATCTGCTGGGGTCAAGCACAGCTGCTAACCAATTTAGAAACGCTACCAATCTGGGGGCACCTGGGTGGCTCAGTCGGTCAAGGGTGTGACTCTTGATTTCGGTTCAGGTCCCAATCTCATGGTTCTTGAGATGGAGCCCCGCATCGGGCTCTGCGTTGACAGCGTGGAGCCTGCTTGGGATTCTTTCTCTCCCTCTCTCTGCCCCTGCTCCTCCCCTTCCCCTGCTCACGTTCTCACTCTTTCTCTCTCTCAAAATAAATAAATTAACTTAAAAAAAGTAAAGAAAAGCTACGGACTTTAAGTGTACTTTGAGGCATCCCTGAATCTGGGAAACATGCTGAGAAGCCCCACTACGCTTAGAGGCCAAGTACAGTGGCATTAATAGGACTGTTGATCTATAGAATTCTCCCTACATCAATGACATCTGTCAAGACCCAAAATATAAATAAAGACCGGGCAATATTAACAATGCAATGTTCTCGAAAATATACTTAATATACCCAGCGACCTGCACAGGTCCCAACCTGCCTGTGGTCTCGGGCTGCTATCTGCCTCAAGCAGCAAAGTAGAGAGGACAGCACCTATGACCACAAAGTCCAGACTTGAGGGTTACCTCCAGGACTCATCACTGTTCACCCAGCCCGGGCTTCAGGACAGTCACAGAAGTGGATTCCTTAACAATAAAGTAATAATAATACAGTTTCAAAAGATAAAATAAAATACCCAGCAAAGTAGGACACAAAGGTGACAGAGTTTGGATTGGAATTTACACCAATGAAAACCCTTCTCAAAAAACAGACTGAAATGATGATCTGTAGAGCTCTATATGGGTCAAAACTCTTTAAAATTTCACTGACATACTCAAGTCATTAATATTATTACAAAGGGAAATGTAAATACAAAAAGTAGCAGAAATACACCCTCACATATACCCCAGGAACATACGCTCACAGCTGAGAAAAGCATATACACAAAACCAGCCAAGTATCCAAACACTGAACACAAAAGTCAACTTTCAAATGACTCCCGTTAAACATGAAGTTGGTTAGGGCGGGCTGGCTCGTTCGGTTGAGCGTCCGACTTCGGCTCAGGTCATGATCTCGCGGTTTCTGAGTCAGGCCCCACAGCACAGAGCCCGCTTTGGATCCTCTGTCCCCCTCTCTCTCTGCCCCTCCCCTGCTTGCAATCTCTCAAAAGAATAAATAAACATTTAAAAATAAATATGAAGTTGGTGGTAATGCTTTTCTTACAGATTCTGGCCAAGTTCTCGCTCGTGAAGTATTTCATTTGGGGGTTAGCAGTAAGTATTCCAGTCAAGTGAATACGAAATTAGACAACTCTGGAAAAAAGGGATTGTAATCTCTAGAAATGTGTAATAAATTAGAGCAATCTTCTCCAGATGCCTCTTCCAGGTGTTATCTAACCAAGGAACCGGAGCTGCTGGAGTGATTTTGGCCCGGAGGTGCGTCGGAGATCCTGGAACATTCAAGTTTCAGCCCCTCATGGACAAGGTCAAAGGTCTGTGTAATTTATGCAGAAGTCACTACCGACAAATCAATCCTCCTGCCCTGACCTCTCCGCCTCAGATTCCAACCCTCCACAGGACGTGTGTTTGAACGTGAGCTGGCTGGCCTCGTCCTGCAGGAGAACTGCACACGTATGCACTTACGTTCAACTGCATCTTTTCTTCGATGTTGCCATTCCTTCCTGAAATAATCTCACACCAATTAATTTCAATCTTCCGTGCTCTCTCTCCATCGCCAACCTCCTACACCTCCTCGCTCCGTACTTGAGTCACCACTGTGTAACCTATCATGTTACAGCAAAACCCCCTCTGTGCCCTTATGTCTTTGGGGGAGACATAGACGAAGCATTCGGGCTGGATTCAGCTTCCACAACAGAGTCGACACCACCCGGGCCTCCCACAAGGCTAACTAGCGCCCCAACGTGAAGGTGCTGGGAAAGAGGCAGGGGGCCTAAAACTCAAAGGAAGGGCTGACTAAAACAGAAGGACCCACCCCCCACCCAAGGGTGTGAGATCTTTACTACGAGAACAATGGAGAACAGGACTTAAGAGGGGAGAGAGTCACTGTGGTGGCGGACTTTATAGGTCAGATCTTACTCAGACCCGCTGAATCAGAATTTGCATTTTACCCAGTTCCCCAGGGGACAAATGCACGTTTTTTCTTAAGTAACCTCTAGGCCCAATGTGGGGCTTGAACTCGTGCCCCGGAGATCAAGAGCTGCCTGCTCTAGAGACTGAGCCAGTCAGCCGCCCGCAATTGTACTTCAGTTTGAGAACACCTGCCCTTAGACACCTTTCCCTACCTCAAGGTCAGAAAGACGCCCGTCTGTATTTTCTTCTAAAAGCACTCCAGTTTTTCTTCTCATGTTGTGGCAACCTGAATCATGCTCCCAACTAGCCCTTCCCTTCCACGTCCCGTTACACAGCAAGGCCCTACCGTCGCCGTGGGAAGGGCTGGCAGTGCCTCCCCGGACGTGGGCCGAGTACGCGCCCTGCGCTGCTCCCCGTGACCCCGGTGTGACACACACCACGTCCAGGCGGCTTCAAACGTGATGGTGTGATTAGGCTCGGCCTCTTCTGGTATCACAGGAAGAACGTGTCCCAAACGCGACAGCCTCGGCCCGGGTCTCAGAATGAGAAGACTGTGGCGACCGACTCGCGGCCGCCAACGTGTGACGTGAGCCAGGGAGGACCGTCTGGTGCTTCGGCCACTGAGAACTCGGGCAGCCTCGTAAAACCCACTGAAACGTTCGCGTCCTTGCTCCATCTCCCAGTCACCCACACCTAGGACCAGGGAGGCAGGCACCCGACTGCACGCTTTTCTGTACGGAAAGGGCCAGCGTCTCTGCAGGATCAGCCCTCCACCCCGTGGGTGCTGGCACTTCCTTCCCGCAGCAAAGTCCCCCAGAACCGCACGTCTGCCTGGGGCCCTCTGCTGTGCTGCACACGCTCCTCCCCAGGCGACACCACCCGCTCTTAACTGCCAGACTCTCGCGGGAGGTACCGGGAGTCCTCCTCACGAGGGTCCTCCCTATGCATGGCCCTTGGCTCTGTCTTACAATTTTAGGATCGGCCACCACCTTCGGTGAGAAGCCCTGCCGGGGTTTTCACTGGAAACGCACTGAACATACAGATCAACTTGAAAACAGACCCGCAGCGTTTACGCTACTGAGGTTCCTTCCTAGTTATGAACGAGGACCATCTCTCCATTTCTTGGGGTGTCCTCCCAGACCTCTCAAGTGAGTTTTCACGTTCCACACACAGATTTATTCCTAGAACCTAGGCCACAGGCTCTGCTAGGTTCTCTGTACGAAGGAGAAGTTTTGTGTTTCTAGCGGTGCAGTCCTTAGGCAGGTCAATGCCGCTCTCTGGTCGTGGGGCCGCCCTCACCTCGGCGGGGCAGGGAAGAGGAGTGTCCTCTGTCCGGAACCTGATGATACAGGAAGTGTTTCCACACTTCCTCATTAAAACCAATGTTCTCTGTAGGTCTTCTGCAGACACCCTTTACTGGTTAAGAACATTTCCTTCCACCGGCAGTCTGCGAGGATGGCTCTCGCTCCGTCACCTAGGTCTGGAATTAGTGAAGAAAGGGACTTCCTTCCTTACGACATACACGTGGTTTTCTCCCAGCACAGCAGAAGCAGCTTGCTTACGGGCTCTTTACCACCCAAGCGTTCGACATGCTCGTTCTCTGCATCCCATCGACCCATGAGGTAGACACCGTCATTATTCCCTTTGAACAGATGACGAAACGGGAACTTAGAACAGAAACTTAGTTTCTCCAAACATCAAGAAAGAGGAAGACTCGGGATCCGGAAGCAAGCGAAGCTAACTCCAGAGCCAGGCTCCTGGTCACGACATACCCTCTGGCGACAACTCACAACCACCCAAAGGGCGCTTCTGGCCCCAACGGGGAGGCCCGCAGCAGCAACGGTCTGCGTCCAACTCTGGCTTTCCAGCAGTTACACTCTGCTCTGACCAGTCCAGTTGGACCACAGATGCCTTCAGAAGTCCTGCAAATCATCGAAGCAGGACAAATCCAAAGAGGGGAAAAAGGAAGATAGGATTAAGTGAATCAAGAATTTTAAATTCACAGGAAACAGGTTCCAAAATTTTGAGAATGAGCTACTGTTCTAAGTACCTTTACGCCACTGGTAATTTTTCGAAAATATGTATAGCTAAAGAAAACCCAGAAGTCTCAACCACACCAAGAAAATCGCAGGTTAGCATAGACACCACGTGAAATCACATTAAGTTTAAGGAAATCGGTATGTTTCATCGGGGGTGGGGGAGGCTTACTGCACACACTAACTGCTTATGCACCTGCCACACACACGTCATACGTGCAGTGGGCAGGAGCAGGGATGGTGGCTGAGGGGAGTCACAGAGAATGGGGAACGGGCTTACCCTACATTTCTTCAGAAAGACAACCGATAAGTAACATCAAATCAATCAAGTTTTCTAGGAAAACGACCGTCCAGCTGTGGCAGACACGGACGCCCCACCCAGACACCCCCAGCGAAGGATGAGCTGCAGGCCACGGGGAGTGCCGTGTGCGGGCGCCTCTTGACGGACCCCCTCAGCCACAGGGCGCTGCCCCTTGCCCGAGACTGGTCTACATCCGACAACTGAGGAGACTGTGCAGGTCTGGTCATTTGGTTCGTTCTGGGGCAACTCTCAAGGGCTATTCTAGCTGCCAGCCTCCCCACGGGGTTGGCCAAGGCTGGGCCGGGCCTACAAGGCAGCCCAGTGTCTCCTTCCTTTCTACAGGCACGGACCCCGCGGGTTCTTCTCAATCAGCATCGCACCCTGAACCGCCAACAGCTGCTTTGCAGAGAACCCACTTCCCAAAGAACCGACTCCACCATCAGATTCAAGTGACCCTTAACTGTATTCGAGTATCAGAAACCACCACCATCTGGTGCGTATGCGAGACACGGTGGGCGTGACGAGGCATCGGGGGGGGGGGGGGGGGGGGGGGGGGGGGGGCAGTGGTGGCACGTTCTCTAGTAACTTTAAAGCTAAGAGAATGTGATTTCAGCACGTGCACAAAATAATCATCCTCAACGTCCCATCATTTGCTGTGCAGATCAACCGGAATCCACATTTCTATGTTCCGTGTTTAGGAACATGGATACGCTCCCCCAAGCCCGAGGTGCCACAGTCCCTTCAACTAGTAACTCCTTTCCACTCTCCTACGACCACCGTTCAATCTACCTCTGTTCGGCCCCTAACCCGGCAACCGTGTCCTTACAGGATGAGGGAAACGTGGACAGAGACCCACGGAGAAGGCCACAGGCACAGAGAGGCAGAAACCGCAGCGAGGTGCAGACAAGCCAAGGAAGCAGAAGCTAAGAGAGAGGCACAGAACAGGTCCTTCCTCAGAACCTCCAGAAGGAAGCAACCCTCCCGACACCATCTTTTCAGGCTGGCAGCTTCTACAGCTCAGCAGGCAGAGAGGAAGAATCACTCTGTGGCTGCAAGTGCCCAGTAGCCCCGGGAAGTCCTGCGGCACCTCCTACCTTCCGCGGGACTGGAAGGGCATTGCTGCTGCTGCAGATTCCACCTCCTGAAAAGCACACGGCATGTGACAGTGAGGAGAAAGGACCCGGCAGGCGTCAGTCAGGAGCACGCCGACTTTGCGCTCAGAGACATCCTCTAATCTGGTGCCGTTCAAACATTTCTCAAAGAAGCAAAACCCAACACTGCGCCTGAAAGCGGTTCCAGGGGGCACAGGCGAGGAGCAGGGGAGCTGCCCCAAGTGCGTCTCCCCACCCCGCCTCCAGAATGCTCTTACTCATTTGTTCATTCAAAAACCATGTGAACTCCTGCTCTGTGCCAGACATGCTTTCACAGCAGGAAAAAACACCACGCGAAACCAAACCTGTGCATTTTCCAGAGGAAGACGCCTAAACGTATTCAGGGTCCCACGGCGGGTCCACAGCAGAGCCGCACTGCACGTGCAGCGGGGAAGCTGGTGCTGCTTCCATCCCACCGTTGGCTCCTCCCGTCCTGCAGGCTTGCTGTCAGACAACTTTGAAGGATCAAAGCAAAGCCTTCCTACTTTGCGTTCAGTGTATCCTTCTTAACCAAAGCTTTTGGTTTGGCCACTGCTGTTCACCATTCCCAAAGACCTAGAGACGTTTTGAGAAGCTGACAGACCTGAACCCTGGGCCGGAAGGAAAGCGAGACCAGCGCTCACCCCACTTTAGCCAATGGCAGACTGCAGGGTGCTACCCGATCCTTCCCCGGGTGCTCTGCTGCCTGCCCCGGCAAGGCCCGAGAGAGTCCACTCGGGGCAGTTTCAGTCTCCGGGCCACCGCTAGGGGAAAAACGCAGGTTAGAAACGCTGCTCTGAAATGTGCACTTATGTTTTTGGAAATGGGAGAACGAACTGCAGGGGGAAAAGTGTAACGCGTAAGGGAAGAAATCTTTGCCTGATATCAGGCAATCCAGGCACACAAACACAGCCAACGACGCAGTAAGCAGCAGCCGTGAGCCGCGCCGGCCAGGTCCTCAGACCGACCTGGATCTTCTCAGCATGAATTTTCACTTGCCACTCATGCCCATTTGCCTACTCGTACTGTCAGGACAGAGCAGGGCTGCATGTGTGGTGACCATGGGGGTGCCCCGCTCAGATGGCCCTGCAGGAGAACCCGCTGCCGGGGGCCGAGCTGACCCACAGCCTCCTGCTGCTGCTGCCGCACATTCAGAGGCACCCAGCGACAACGGGCCCACGCCCAGCACTGCTGACCAGGAAGGGGTACTAGACCCAGGCCACCCAGCCTGCGGCAGCCCCCCCAGTAGCCTGGCAGCCCCCCCAGTAGCCTGACCGAGGCTCTCTCAGAACCGCCCTGGCCTGAGGCGGCCCCCACCCAGTCCCTCCTCCCCTCGCTGCCTTGCACAGGGTCTCACCTGCACAGAGGTCAGAAGGCTGTCCCTCCACACCCCTGCTGCGTCTCTGCCCTAACGGAGGCGCAGAGCCTGATTGCGATTCTCTGCCTCCCCCACTCGCGCTCACACGCATGTGCACGCTCTCCCCAACAGTAAAAAATAAACATTAAAAAAAAAAAAAGAATTTTGGGCCCTGGTTCCACCATATATTATTTGTAACCTTAGAGAAGCCCTCCCGGCCACAGCTGCACCGTGTGCAAAACCGACAGGATACCACCTGTCCAGGGTCAGAGGACGACACAGGAGTCCGTTCCCTGTGGCCCCTCACACCAGGCATGCGGCACAGGAGCTGCTGAGCAGGCCAGGGCTCACCCACCTCCCCACCCACTCTCCCTAACCATTCCTAAGACTCCTTTCCCTTCCACCAAGAAATCTGACTACTTTGTAACTAAATAAAGCTCCCAAATAAGCCTATATACCAACTAGTGATCCCTTGTTCAACTGAGCCTAGCTGATGATGAAACTTTATTTTCATTCCTGACTTGCCTGTGGTGGGCTTATGGTTTATTTTACTAGATTTTAGAAAATGAAATATCATCAGAGATAGAGATCTTAACACTCTTGAAACTTAAGCTGTTTCCCTAAAGCTTTAAGCATGCTTTTTAGAAAAAAACAACCCAATGCAAAAATCTAAAACTGGAGTTCAGTACCACCTTCCTACTGCTGGTTTTGCAGCTCCTTTAAAGTTTAAGTTTGTAGCACTCTAGGTTATGAGGTTTATTATTTATTTTATTTTATTTTTGAAAGAGAGCTCAAGTGGGAGAGGGGCGGGGGGGTGGGGGGTGGGGTGGGGACAGAATCCGAAGCAGGTTCCAGGCTCCGAGCTGTCAACACAGCACCCGACCTGGGACGCAAACTCACAAACTGTGAGATCATGACCTCAGCTGAAGTAGGAACCTTAACTGACTGAGCCACCCAGGCGCTCCTCTTTCAAAAATTTTTTTAATGCTTAATTTTTTTTTAATCTTTATTTATTTTTGATAAAGAGACCGAGTGAGAGCAGGGGAGGAACAGAGAGACAGGGAGACACAGAATCCGAAACAGGCTCCAGGCTCCAAGCTATCAGCGCAGAGCCTGACGCGGGGCTCAAACTCACTAACTGTGAGATCATGACCTGAGCTGAAGTCGGCTGCTTAACCAACTGAGCCACCCAGGCGCCCAGTTTATTTACTTTTGAGAGAGAGAGCGAGAACGTGCACAAGTGGGGGAGGGACAGAGAGAGAGAGGGAGACACAGAATCCGAAGCAGGCTCCAGGCTCTGAGCTGTCAGCACAGAGCCCAATGCAGGGCTTGGACCCACAAACCGTAAGATCAAACTGTGAGATCAAGACCTGAGCCGAAGTCAGACACTTAACCGACTAAGCCACCCAGGCTCCCCCAGATTATGAGGTTTTTTCAAGAAAATACACACTGACTTTGCACACTTAATTATTAGCAGTTTTAAAAAAACTCAAGAATGACGTACATGCACTTACATATGCAGTCCAAAAAGTCTCCAAGCAGATAAACTAAATTGTTGACGGTGGTTGCTCACAGGGAGCAGGATTAGGTGGTGTAAGGATGAGGGCTACTTCCCTTTAAACGCTTCTTTTAAAAAGTCTTTACAGGGGGCACCTGGGTGGCTTGGCCAGTTAAGCACCCAACTCTTGATTTCAGCCCAAGTCATGATCTCACAGTTCGGGAGTGTGAGCCCCGCATCTGCTTCAGATTCATTCGTTCTCTTTCTTTCTCTCTCTCAATAAATTAACTTAAAAAAAAATCTTAAAAAGAAAGTCTTTACTGGACAGGCTACATAACTGGTAGGGTCCAGTGCAAAGTGAAAACGTAGGCCCTTTGATCAAAATTATTAAGAGTATCAAGACTGTGCCAGCAGAGCACTAAACCAAGTGAGGACTGTCTGTACAGGTTGCTGACTCATGAAGCTGACCCTGAAGCTTTATAATTTTCTTTTTTAATTCACACTCAAGTTAGGCAGCATTTAGTGCAATAATGATATCAGGGGTAGAATCCAGGGATTCATCCCCTGTGTATAACACCCAGTGCTCATCCCAACAAGTGTCTTCCTAAATGCCCCTTACCCGTTCGGCCCACCCCCCCACCCGCAACCCCTCCAGCAACGCTGTTTGTTCTCTGTATTAAGAGTCTCTTATGTTTTGTCCCCCTCCCTGTTTTTATATTACTTTTGCTTCCCTTCCCTTATGTTCATCTGTTTTGTATCTTAAATTCCTCAGATGAGTGAAGTCGTACATATTTACCTTTCTCTAATTTCTGTGTAATTTTTAACCAAATACTCCATGTGCGATACAAAGAATTTGTCTTCCTTAGTAGCACAAAATTAGATCACAGGGCTACCCATGATATAAGAAGAAAATATCCAGGCTGATGTCTGAAGTTATTAAAATATACCCACCAAAAGAATTTTAACATGATCAATGATAATTCAGAGAAGTTAGAAACTTTCTGGTCTTTTTTTTTTTTTTTAGGCTGCGTTACAGTAAGAAGGTTATTCACAAAAGTTCACCAAGACACATGTTAGGAATGTTCACAGCAGCACTGTATGGAAGCCCATCCCATCAAAGAGTTAAATTCTGGCACATTCATACAATGGACTATTAGGCACATTAAAAAAAAAAAAACAAAAACACAAAACACAGTGAAGTAGGTCTGTACACAGAGATCTGTATGTGCTGGCATGGAAAGCGCTCCAAGATGCACTCCAAGATACAAAGTTCAGAGTTTGCTTAAACACAGAACACTCTACAGGGACTCCGTTTTTTAGAAGTACTAGAATGCAAAAAAAAAAAAAAAAGAAAAAAGAAAAAAAAAGCATATTTTTTTCCTGTGACATTCAAGAAACTTAATCAGTGGTTCTTTAAGTACAGGATGAATACAGGAGGGGAAGGAGAGCCAAAGAGGAGACTTATTTGTCATCTTATAACTTGATGCTTTTTTAGATTTCTTAATGTACTTTTTTTAAGTTTTATTTATTTTTGAGACAGACTGAGAACACAAGCGATGGAAGGCGAGAGAGAGAGAGAGACAGACACAGAAGCAGGCTCCAGGCTCTGAGCTGTCAGCACAGACCCCGCGTCCGTTCAAATTCATGAACCAAGAGATCATGACCTGAGCTGAAGTCAGAGGCTTAACAGACTGAGCTACCCAGGCGCCCCACTTAACATGTACTTGGAAAAATCTAAACAAGTTTTACAACAGTTACTAATATTTGGAACAATGTTTTAATGAATCATACAAAATATACCTTAATTGTATTAAATAAAGCTTTTAAGTTTACAAAAACAAGAAAACTTCTTTGATGGTACTAGCAAAAAAAAAAATTAACAAAAATACCACCAGTACTCAATTATCTACGGTGGTACCAAAGAAAGCAGTGGCAAATAACAGCAACCAAAAAAAATTATTTAAAAAGCGTCTCTTCCATTTCAAACCTTCTCTCGATTACAATCTTCAGAGAAGATGCTAAGAAGCAAAATGTTAATCAGACAAGAGAGAAAGCTTGTAACTGAATAAAGAAAACCAAATAAAGGGCTTGAATAAATCCCCAAACTGGGCAAACGATTTTGAAGTAGTTCCGTACTGGCTATTAAGATCCCAAAGGTACTCCGGAAAATGTAATTGAGCTAGAAACCAACTCCTGCCTGAAAGGGAAAATAAGCCCCGCCCCCCGCACTTGCCACCTCCCGCAGTACTGAGCTAACAGCCACAGGGCCAAAAGGACCCGCGAAAACGCGCTGCCACATTTCTTTGTGCTTCCTTATCTCCGCAGTTCTTTTCTCCAGAGGTGGTGCACTCATGTCAGCATGTACTGAGCGACCAGTCCCCTGTGCCAGGCACCAGGAAGACTACAGGCGGTGTCAGTCACGAGAGGAGCGCAAGCGCGCGCGCGCGCGCGCGCACACACACGCGCGCGCACACACACACGCACAGCGCCTGTATTCACAGCACTCCCATTTCTTTACCACTCTAGCTAGAAACACGCACACACAAAGCAGCATGTTCTCAAGCATACTGTAATTAATGAACTATTGCCTTTATTTCTAATACAGGTACTAGTTCATCCGCTGGGATAGCCCTGCCATCCCCTCAATTCTTTGGGGCAGGTTTTAAGAAAGGTTTATTAGGAATATATAGATTTTCAATGATTTCTTTTAAAAAAACTTCATAATCATAAACACAGTCAATGTAAATTAAATAGCAATACATACTCCTAAGTTGCTGGAAACAGGAAATTCCGTATTACATGAGGACCAACAGATATTACTTTTTAAAGTTTCTAGATACATCTTTCCATCAATAATACACATATATTTAAAAGCAGTGACTGGGGCGCCTGGGTGGCTCAGTCAGTTGAGCACCCAACTTCAGCTCAGATCACGATCTCACAGTTTGTGAGTTCGAGCCCCGCATCACTCTCTCTGCTGCCAGCATGAAGCCCACTTTGGATCCTCTGTCCCCCCCCCCCCCTCTGCATCTGCCCTGCTCACTCTCTCTCTCAAAAGTAAACATTAAAAAATAGAATAAAAACAATAACTATATACTTAATTAATTAAAAGTTTCAAAATTATAGCTGGTTTTCCTCACCTAGTTTCTCCCCCTCCAGCCAGGGGTTAGGACTGCTGACCAAAGGAAGAGACAGAGAGTTATGGGAAAGCCTAGTGACTGAGAAAGCTTTGGAGATAGTGTCAAATTCAGACTTTCAACAGTCACTCTAAACGTTAAATAGAGACATTCTGTCACTTAATAATTACAAGATATAAGATTAGGGGCACCTGGGTGGCTCAGTCAGTTAAGTGTTCAACTCGGTTTTGGCTCAGGTCACGATCTCACAGCTTTGTGGGTTCAAGTCCTGCATCAGACTCTGTGCTGCCAGAGCACAGAGGATTCTCTCTCCCTCCCTCCCTCTCTCAATGCCCCTCCCCCACTCATGCTATCTCTGTCTCTCGAAATAAACCTTAAACTTAGAAAGACAAAAAAACCAAGATAGAAGATTAAAATGAAAACATGTGCTTTACTGAAAAATAACATGTAGTGTGAAATTTAACAATTCCCATTTTCCACTTTCTTAAGCCACATGCAAAAAAAACCCAGCTCACAGAGTTAGGTTTGCTGCTCTCCAGAGTAATTTAGGACAACTGTCATGAATCTGCTTGTGCAAAAGTCCTCTCCAAACAAGTACTCACTTTTCTGCTTACTTCCAAACTATCGAAAGAACAGGCTTGCAGTTGGAAAAGCCAAATGATTTCTGTCTTTACACACACCAGAATGTGGGTGCCCCAGAAACAAATCTGCAAACACTGTTACAGTAAACCAGCATATACCATTTACCAACTTACCCAACCACTAGTGTTGTCTACACCTGCTCAAAATAATGGCTAAAAGCTGCTACTAACTGAGCACTTACTATGTGCTGGTCCTGTTCTGTGTCACGTGTACTCACCAAGCTCTGGCAGAAAGCCTTCCAGCCCTACTCCCCTCTGCTGAAATCAGGGACCGCAGAGTGAGTGACCTAACTCAGTCAACCACTTAATGGGCAAGTACAACGTAAAAGATTACACCGCACACTAGAAGGAGTAGGGGATGGAGAAGATTTCCCTCTCTTCCCTGGAGAAGTTTATAATCCAGCAAAGACCTCCATGTAAAGAATAAACTAGAACGTCATAAGGAAAAATAACTGAGTGGCAGCATCAGTCAAGCACTGTGGGGGAGAATGACGGGAGTTCATTCTGAAAGTCAGCGGAAGCTTCTTTCACAGAGGAGCAGCATTTAAGCCAAGCCTTCAGTACTAAGGCTTTTGTCAGGAAGAAAAAGGCGCAAGGAACTGGACACACACTTCCATTAGTGGCGGAGGGTCTAGGGCTAAGATACAAGATGGCGAGAGTTGTGCAGTCAAGACAGAGCTTACAAGTGAATTGAGGCCAGGTGGCATGGGTCTCGGTGATTTCTTTCTCACTAATTCCCAACCGGTGGCAGTGTCTCCAAGGTGAAGATCTCTGTAGGGGAAGCCTACCGTCAGAACAGAACGAGGCCACAAGCCTCAGGTGTGCCAGGATGGGGGGGGGGGGGGGGAACGCTGAGAACCCCCGTGGCGCATACTTGGCAGGTGGGGGGCACGGCAGGGTTTGATTCCCACTCTGAGCAACTCTGCAACAGAGCGCAGGAGGACCAGAGAGGAGAACAGGAGGCCAGTCGGCAGGCGTACAGCAGCCACCTACACAAGGACAGCAAGGACAGGCCACAGGAACCGCCGAGGAGGAGACGTGGGGAAAGGCCTGCTGAAACCCTGGTCAAGCAGCAGAAGGCTCAGTTTCCAGCCCCGGTAACGAGGAGGGCAAATGCGCTGTGCAGACACCTTGTCACCTTCCGTGGGAGCAAGGACGCGCAGAGCACGAAGTACAGCCACTTTAAGTGACACTGCAGAGCAAAAAATAGCACGGACACGACTGTTCTCATTTCACAGAACAAAGACACTGAAGACCAAGAGAGATTTCACCGACTTGCCCACGGTGACACGGGGACAGAGAGGAGCCAAGACACCAACCTGAATCTTGCAAATCCAAGTGCCCCCCAAAAAAGCCAGCTACCTTTTCTAACGTAGAACAAATCTCCAAAACAGAAACAAAAGCTTTAAAGAAAAAGCGTGTAATCTGCTGCGAGTGCGGTTTTATTCCAGACAGAAGAAATATTGTAAAACTTGTGTTCTGGTTGCCTCTACCCAAGAGACGGGGTGCACGGACTTGAGAGCAGGGCAGGCTCATGGACCCTGAAAGTTCGGACACAGAGGAGAAAGGCGGCTGTTTGTACTTTGTATAAAAACACCACCTGGTAACTGAAAAGAAAGATTTCAAGTATTAACTATCTTCAAGGTAGTACAACTGCATTTTGAATGTCATGGTTGGTACTCTTATGTCTGCTTATTAAAATACTTTGTAACAATGATATAGGAGGAGGATGACAGGCTGGGACTTTATTTAGCAAACATTTGGCCACTTTAAGGTTTAAGCCCCTCAGCAAGGGCGGGGGGCGGGGGGAGGTATAAAATAATGGCATGGTCACCACAACCAGGGCTTAACGTATACAGTACGATGTGACATAGGTAATAATGAAAGTAAAAATAGAGGATTATGACGGCAGCAACGAAAAACTCACGTCGACAGGACTTCCAAAGGGTCCCAGAGGACATAAAATCGGGCATGGACCTTTAAAAACCAGAGGGGGCAGGAATGAGACAGAGCATCCCAATTAGAGAAAAAGGATATAAGCAAAGAAGGGAGGGAGCAGCTTGGCACATTCAGAGAACCAAGCATAGTCCCATTCAGTGGAACACTGTGGCGAGAAGACATGTAAAGTTCAGGGATAACGAGGGCCAGTCCCAGGGGCCTTGAACGTGATGCTGGTGCGTCCCGAGTCTAGGCTCCAACAACAAGCAGTCTCCACTTTCTGAGCCAGAGACTGGCAGTATCAGATCCGTGTTTAGGACAGAGGACTGCAGGCAACGTGTGCACAGGAAGGGGTGGGGCGGAGCCTAAAGAGAAAGCATCGGCCCAGAGAGGAATCTGCAGTTTCACGCACTAAGCGGCAATCTAATTAATGTTTTAAAAGGAGAGGACTGTTGACACAATTACTTCGCATCTCCCCTCCCCTGATGATCCGAAGCACCCTGAGACAGGTATCGCCATTCCTTCCATTTTACAGACCGGAAAACCAGCTAAGAGGCGATCAACTGCCCCAAGTCAAATGCTGCTAAAACAGGAAGAAAACCCAGGCACACTATGCAAAACGAAAAGAATCCTTCCTACTGCTTTCGAAAAGTGCTACTGTAAAAGCAGAGTGATCTACAATACCATTAGAGAAACGCCAAAAACCCATGTAATTTTCTTAAGGGTTTGCAACTTGTGTAACAAATAAGCTAATTACCCTTAAAATAATTACAGACTTGCTTCATGTTCATGCCATGTTAAAGACCTGTGCTTTTCTTTAAAAAACAAAACCCTTTAATTCCACTCCCTATGGAATTAAATACTTAAAAGTAGGATGCCCCCCTCCATTCGATGTTCCAGTGGCCAAACCCGTAAACAGGCTAACGAAACAACTAATGCATGTGCCCAAACTGAAGCAGGAAAATACTTTTTGAAAAATTAAAAATGCATCATTTAGTAAGTACAGCGATTGATTCTAGTATACAGTAAGTAATGACTGCAAGGATCTTACCTAAAGGTATGCCAAGGCACAATTCCGGAAAATGGTTTGTCACCCAAAAAAAAAAAAAACAAAAAAAAAAAACCAAAACCCACACAGACACACACACAAGGCCTAAAACGATCCTGAGACCCATTTAGGAATGGATCAATCCAAAAGAACCGAGGACAGAATATTTGACCTTCAGGACGCACAGTGGTAGATTCCCCCCACCCCCTCCTGTAAGTTCGCAGTCTAGGAAGCGGTCAAGGTGTCCTGGCACGGGTCTCGCGCTGCACAGGAGAAATCTAGCTTGGGGATTTGGCTGTACGATTTCATCCGCAGCAACATCACCTATTATCAAACCGGCATGCCCCCCCCCCGCACCCCCTCATCAGTCTTCTCCTACCGTTTTGTTGTTGTTGTCTTGTAACAAGCTAAAGCCCAAAGATGTAAAACGCATTCTCAGAAACTTGGGACAATGAATGCGAGTGTCCAACCCAGGTCATCGTTAGCAGCAACCACAATCAAACCATTCCAAGGAACCGCACGTCTCTTCCCCGCCTAGTCGGCTGTACCTTTCACCAGGCTAAGTCTCCGCACCCTGCCCACACAGGCCCCGAACCGGAGGGCGGCGAAAGAGAAGAAATCCAAACTGGCTTCTGCCACGAATCGGGGACCTGCTCCAGGACCTCGGCAGGCCGTGTCACCTGCGCGCCGCCCGCGGCACGCAGAGACCTCGGGCGGCGGGCGACATTCCACACGCGGCACCCCCGTGTCCCCAGCCGGCAGGCGCGGGGAGCTGGGCAAGGCCGCCGCGGCCGCGCGAGCCCCCCCCCCCCCCCCCCCCGGCGGCCCGAGCCCGCGACTCCCGGGGACCCGCCGCTGCCTCCCGCGGCCGTCACCTCCGCCGGACCCCGCGCCCCGCCCGCCCCGCGCCACAGGCCCGCGCGCCCGTCAGTCAGCGCCCGCCCCGCCCCCGCGCGGCCCCTCCCCCGCCGGCGGTCTCCCCGCCCGGGCCCCCCAAAGGACAATGCTGGAGGGGAGGGGAGGGGAGGGGCGCGGGGACGCGCGGGCCGAGGGCGGCGCGGCGAGCGCCCACCCGCCGGCCGCAGGGGAGCCCCGCCGCCGCCGCCCGCCCGCCCGCCCGCCCTCGGGCCCCGCGCCCCGCCTCGCCGCCCCGCAGAGAGCCGCTCCCAGCGCGGCCGCACCGGCCCATTGTGCGGACTCATCGTCCGGCCCGGCGAGCGGCCGCGCGGGCCGGGGCGGGGGGGAGGGGAGGGGGGTCTCCGGGGCCCGGCCGGGCTTCTCGCGGAGCCCGCGGCCCGGCGGGGCAGCCCGGCCCCCCTCAGGCCGGCCCCGGCGCCGCCGCCGCGGCCCCCGCGCCCGCCCCGGCCCCCCGCCCGCCCGCCCGCAGTACCTGCCGAGCGGCCGGGCGGCGCGGCGGCCGGCGGGGGCGCCTCCTCTCGCGGCGAGGGCTCCGAGCGGCTGCCGAGCGCCGGCGGCCCTGGCCTGCGCCTTACGTAAAGCGGCGGCGGCTCCGGCGCCACTCGGCGGAGGGCGGGAGGCGGCGCGCCGCGGCCGCTCCGCTCCGTTACCCGGCAACTGGCCTCAGCGCCCCGCCAGCCGGGCGCGCTCCATATCCTTCCGCCCAGCCGCCGGATTACATCAGCGCCGGCCCGCCCCGCCCCGCCCCGCCCCGCCCGGCCCCGCCCCTCCGGCCGGCCGGCCCTGTGGGCGGGCCGCCGGCCCGGGCCCCGGCCGAGCCCCGCGACTGGGCGTGGGCGCCGGGCGCCGCGGGAGGGCGGAGGGCTGCGGGCGGGAGCCCACCCCGCGCGCGGGCCGTCGGAGGGGGAGACGCCCCCCCCTCACCCCTGCGGAGGGGCGCGTGGGGGCGGCTCTGGGCGGGAGCCCCTGAACTCCGCCGCGGCCGCCCCACCCCGGACCCCAGAGCCGGCTGGGGCCGTGCGGCTGGCGGTGCGCCGCCCCACCCGCGGCCCGGGGCAGCCCCCGCCTTTCCGGGTGCAAACTCCACCTGTCTGCGCCCCCTCCTAACCGCGTCCTGGGATGGCTGGAGTGGGCGGTTTAAAATAAAGACTTCAATTTTTTTTTTTTTTTTTTTTTAAAGAAACCCAGAAGACAAGCTAAAGAAATGTGACACCGCTCTTTTTATTAAGTAGGCAAAAATAAATTCTGGAACATTCGAAAGTAGGAACCAAAAATGAGCACTAACCTTTTAATCAAAGTCTCTTCACACCCACCCACCTGACTTAAATGTGATTCCCAGTCCTGTCCTTAAAAAGCGAATACTCAAGTATGATAGGAGGGTGGAGCCCGGGAGATCACCAATTCACCAAGAGGAAACCCGTCCGGAGGAGGGAGTGACCTGCCTAGGGTCATTGTTCATTGATTGATTTATTGAGCACCCACCGGGCCGCCAGGCGCCGAGCTCTTCTGTTCAGAACTTGCAAGGCAACCAGCTCACAGGCTCATGGCAGAAGCGGAAGCAGAACCTGGGAAGGGGCCAGCTGGGCAGTGCGCTGGCTGCTGGAGGGATGGCTATGGAGAACTCTCATTTACATACTACCTACAAAGTGGTTTTCTGCAAACATTTCTTTCACTCTTCGGAAGAATCCTGGATGTTGTCATCCCCATACCACAGGTGAGGAAGCTGAGGCTCAGAGAAAGTGATTTTTCCTAAGCCTTGATGCTAGTGGGTTGGGGAGAGGGGGAGGGGGACGCTTCTGACCTCCGCGTACCACGCTGCCTCTCAGAGGAGGCAGGATTGGAATCCGGACTCCGGGCTCTGAGCGCTGGGGTCTTCCCTTGCACGGCTCCTTTGCGTCAGCTTGCTCACAATTTTGTTTTGCGAGGTTCAGAGGTTCATCGCGGTTGAGTGTGCCTCAATCACAAATCACAGTGCATTCATTCAATCAGCATCTTCTGAGCACCTGTGCTGGGTTTGGCTCCAGGCCAGGCTGGGGTGGCCCGGCCTTCTTGGAGCTCAGCCTAAAAAAGGGAGGGAGAAGCAGGAAGGGTGTGGAAAAGCCAGGGTGGTCTGGAGCAGGGGAGAGCCAAGTAAAGGAGCCGAGCTGCCAGGTACCCCCAAACCTGGGATTTCCCAGACCAGAGAGAGCTCCCTCCAAATGGGAGGGATTTGCAGAGTGATCAACTTTGAATTTTTGCCACATTGGTAACGTTGCTGTCGTCTACACTCATTTTGGGAAAGAATTTATGAACGGCAAAAAATAAAAATAGTAACAATGTATCTCGGATATTCTCAGAAGAAAGGAAACTCGGTTGGCAATGTTATAGCTATACACACAAACGCACGCAGAGTTTACCGACCTCATTTTTCTCATTTTGCCACAGACCAGGTTTTCTAAACCATAAAGTAGTGAAATCAGAAGGCTTCTTAGAGGGCAGAAGTATTTAAACTGAGCAGGAATTAACTAGGATTAGTAGGATTTAGAGATGGTAGGGGAAGATTCTAGATTAGAGAATGAAAGTGTCTCCGTTACTTTGTTTCCTTGACAAAATAGCTCCCTGCGCCTCAGATGGTTTTGCTTTGAGAAAAGTCCTAGAAGGTTGGGCTGACTCCAACCTCAGGGACTTTGCACTTCCTGAATCATCTCTCCCCCATATCTTTGCATGGCTGGCTCCTTCTTGTTTCAGGGCTCAGCTACAATGTCCTCTGTTCAGAGACACCTTCCCCGATCCCCAGCGTAGAGTGATCTGCTTTCCCGGTCGTGATGCAACCGCCCTGTTTTTGTTTTTTCTTCATAGTTCTTATTAGTGTATGAAATCATCTCGATTGTATGTTTGTTTAGTCGTTAAACTCAGCCTTCCCCCCACCCCCAACCCCAAGACCTGCATCCCAGGAGAGACGTCATCTTGTCCGCAGCGTTCACCGACCCATCGTGAGACCTGCCGGTTTGTGGGCAAATGACCGAACGGCCATCTGTACCGTAGTCCAAGAGGACATACGGAGAGAAGACAACCCTGCTCACTCAGGTGAGCAATTGGGAACAGCGTTTCCAACAGGAACCCTGCACCCTCTACTATGCCACCCTGCCTGAGACCTTTCTTAAGGCTTCTGAGAAATGATCAGCTGAGTTCAAACCAGAATAACAGTAGTTCCTTGGCTCTTGAGGGCTGTGGTCCGCAGGGAAGGAAAAGAGGCCGGAGGACTCTGGTGTTAAGGCACAATTGGTATGGATGTGCAGGAGCCCCACCTCAGGATTTTCTCAGCATAAGTCGGCAGTCATTCATTTCTCGTCTCCAGCCCCAGGACCCCGGCCTGCCGCTCTTTGACCCCTCCATGAGGGGGTGGCAGTGAGAGCGGGAACAGGACCATTCCTAGTGCCCTCTGACCTGGATGTCCTGGATGCCAGCAAGGATTCAGGCCCATGCCAGCTGGGGCAGTGGTTTTGTGACCACACCCCTGAGTCCGGAATGCTTTGTGATGCCGCACAGCACGTGCGTGGCCACTGGCAGAAAGCAGGAGCTGGGCCTCCTTGGCTCTCTGACCTGGGGTATGTATGTAATCTCCCTTTCTGGGGCTCAGTTTCCCCTTCTGCACAACAGTGGATTTAGGCAGGAAGATTTCAAAAGTATCCGCCCGTTTTGGTTTTTTTCCTCTGAAGGTTGGAAACAAAATTTCAATGAAGCTGACTTTGGTAAAAGGGAGAGGCCATGTGGGGGGTGGGGGGGTGCGGGAGGTATGCAGGAAATCTCTGGGGGCACCTGGGTGGCTCAGTCTGTCGGTCGTCTGACTTTGGTCGGCTAAGGTCATGATCTCGCAGTCCATGGGTTGGAGCCTTGCATTGGGCTTACTGCTCTCAGTGCAGACCCCATTTTGGATCTTATGCCCCCCTCTGTCTCTGCCTCTCCCCCACTCATTCATTCTCTTTCTCTCTCTCTCTCTCAAAAATAAATGAAAATAAATAAATAATCAATAAATAAGTACGTACAAATTTCAGGTGTCCCCCACACTGACAATATCTGCTCCGTTATTGAGCCCAGCTGCACGCCAGGTGCTGTACTCACATTGTCCCAACCCCTGACAGTGGTCAGCTGGGGGAGGATTCCCATTTGCAGTTGGAGATGTGGAGGACCCCCAAACAGGTTAGTGGCTTGCCCCGGGGGGCCACACTGCTACTAAGTGGCAGGTTAGGGGGCTTGCCCCTGGGCCACGTGGCTACTAAGTGGCAGGTTAGGGGGCTTGCCCCCGGGCCACGTGGCTACTAAGTGGCAGGTTAGGGGGCTTGCCCCTGGGCCACACGGCTACTAAGTGGCAGGTTAGGGGGCTTGCCCCTGGGCCACACGGCTACTAAGTGGCAGGTTAGGGGGCTTGCCCCTGGGCCACACGGCTACTAAGTGGCAGGTTAGGGGGCTTGCCCCTGGGCCACGTGGCTACTAAGTGGCAGGTTAGGGGGCTTGCCCCTGGGCCACGTGGCTACTAAGTGGCAGGTTAGGGGGCTTGCCCCTGGGCCACACGGCTACTAAGTGGCAAGCACCAGCATTTGATTGTAGCCCTGCTCTTGCTACTAGGCCGCACGTTTCCATTAAAGTCCATCCTGAGTCAGCTTTGAGTGACTCGCCGAATGATGCCCAGATGAGAACCCCAAGCTGAGAAGCTCCCCCTTGCCTCCCCACGGGCCCAACACCCTCATTTAGGATTCTGACTGGTCTTCTCCACTCAGATGCTGTCAGTCAAGGCAGTGAATGAACCCCTCCTTCTTGACTTTTTCCATTCGTCTCCCCAAGCCTACAGCCCCCCCTGACACCTCTCTCAGCGGCCCTGCATCCCCTTCAGGAGTGGTAAATGCCACTCCAGCATCTGAAGAGTTGAGGTCAAGCCTCTGACACAGCCTCACACTATGACCTTGAGGAGCCCGCTGACCTCCATAGGGCTTCCATTTCCCCGTACCCGAAACGATGGAGAGACAATGGCCTTGTCCTGCTCATCCGTCAGTTATATTAAGGGCTGAACAAAGTCAGACATATGATGTTCTCTGTAGACTCTATACGCACGTAAATGTCAAGTCTCGTTACCCTTTTTTCAAACTCATTCCGAGGACCGATGGCTTTATCCTCACTCCTGCCCCCTCCCCCCCAGTTTGGAGAAAACGCGACAGAGTCACCAGCGACCATCTAATCTAGAGGTTGGGTGGCGTGCTGGCCAAGCACACAGGCTGGACGGATGGGTTGAACCTGGGCTTTACCACTTACTAGCTTGCCGACACAGATAAGCTATTTTGCCTCTCGGTTTCCTCATCTGTAAAATGGGCATAATATAGTAGGATCTACCTCAGAGAGCTGTGTATAAGCGAATCCACTGAGGGGGTCAGAACAGTGCTGGGCACACAGCAAATATGCAACGAATGCCAGCCCTTTGCACTTGAACTCTTCTCTGATTCCCTCTTCCTCTACCCCTCCCCCCCACCCGCTGTCACTCTGCATGCTCCTGGGTGCCTTCCTCCACCCTGCAGCCTGAACTCACATGGAGACGGACCCTGACCCTTTTCCGAGGTCCCAGACCTGCCTCCCACACTTGTCCACCCTGCCGGTGAGGCCTGCACCCCAGCATGTCCACAGCTGACCTTGTGCCCTGATCTGTGCCTTCCACACACAGTCCGTGCCCCCGCGCCCTTCTCCATTTATGGCATTGCCCTCTGCCCCTTGTGCTGAGCTAGAGCCCTCATGCACTGCTCTGCTGAGTCTGCTTCAGAAATGAACGTGCGGTCGGGCTGGCTATGAGTCTGGCACCACCACTTGACAGCTATGCAACCTTGAACAAGTTGCTTCCTCTCTCTGAGCTGGTCTCCATGTCTTGAAAACAGAAACAGCCAGAGATCCCTCGGGTAGCAAACACTCATCTCTTGATTCAGCCGCCCAGGATACGAAGCCCATTCTGATCTTTAGGGAACCCGCCCACCTACCAGTCCAAGTAAGAAGCGAGGCCAAAGTCTCTCTACAGGAGCCCAAAGGCTAGACATTGACCACACCTCCCTCCCAATCTCCCGGCCTCAGCCCCGATGGCTTGCCATCAATGACAACACAGAGCAATTCAGGAGGCTTCCTCTGCCCAGGTTTGCTTTTCCATCCCCAAGAGGACCCTGCGTCTGGGCGATTGGCACGTAAAGGGCTTGGAAGTGATTTTTAATCAACATTTTAAGCTATGAGCATAGCCTACCGGTGGCTTGTCAGCAGCCTGGCCTTTTGTAGGAGAGGATGTCCCACCCAGCTGATATTTAAAGGCCTGGAGCAGGTGATCTGGAAGGTCATTCCTCCCTTTTCTCCATCAAAGGAGGCTCCCCGGCTGTCATACCAAGAGGAGAAGGCATGGGAAGGAATGCCTTGCAGAGAAGCATGGGAAACCTGGGGGTGGACCAGATCCTCTCCATTTACCCCCGTGTCTTAGCCTGGACAAGTTCCTTGCACCTTTCTTCCCAGAGCACAGCGTGAAGCAGATCCCAGCCAGCCAAGGACAACAGGAAATGGACCTTTTCGTCCAACCACTGAGGGCACAGGGCTCTTACACGGTCACTGATGTGTTCTAGCACACTTCACAAGCACTCATGGGCTTGTTCTGTGCTGCATGTCGGGGACCGGGGTGAATCAGACACCGACATCTTATAAGGCCCTGGTTCTACTGGATTAGGGCTCCCCCCCCCCCCCCCCCCCCCCCCCCCCCGTTCTAGGATGACCTCATCCCAGCTAATTACATCTGCAAAGACTCTATTTACAAACAAGTTCGCCAAGGGGCTGGGGGTTAGGAGTTCAACATGTTTTTGCTGGGGGGGGGGGGGGGGACACTGTATAACCCACAACACCTACTCTGTCCTTGGCCTTGTATCTTATACACTATCTCACTTAACCTTTATCTCTTCTTGGGAGGGACTATTATTGTTGTCGTCTTACTTTCTGGGAAACAGCCTCAGAGAATTTATTTTTAATTTTATTTTTATTTATTTAAAAAAAATGTTTAAATCCGAATTAGCATATAGTGCGACAGTGATTTCAGGAGTAGATTCCTTAGTGCCCCTTCCCCATTTAGCCCATCCCCCCTCCCACAACCCCTCCAGCAACCCTCTGTTTGTTCTCCATATTTATGAATCTCTTTTGTTTTGTCCCCCTCCCTGTTTTTATATTATTTTTGCTTCCCTTATGTTCATCTGTTTTGTCTCTTAAAGTCCTCATGAGTGAAGTCTTATGATTTTTGTCTTTCTCTGACTAATTTCACTAGCATAATGCCCTCCAGTTCCATCCATGTAGTTGCAAATGGCAAGATTTCATTCTTTTTGATCACCGAGTAATACTCCATTGTATATATGTACCATGTTTTCTTTATCCATTCATCCATTGACAGACATTTGGGCTCTTTCCATACTTTGGCTATTGTTGATAGTGCTGCTATAAACACGGGGGTGCATGTGTCCCTTCGAAACAGCACACCTGTATCCCTTGGGTAAATGCCTAGTAGTGCCATTGCTGGGTCGTAGGGTAGTTCTATTTTTACTTTTTTGAGGAACCTCCATACTGTTTTCCAGAGGAGCTGCACCAGCTTGCATTCCCACAGCCTCGGAGAACTGAAGTGATTCTCCCAAGTCCACAGCTGAGCTGGCTGTGCCAAGCCCAAGGACCCACGCCTTCCAGGTCTCTCCCCTCCCTTCCTTCCTTCCATCCATCCATCCATTCAGCAAACACTTGCTGAGCTCAATCTGACCCGCGCTGTGCTGGACTCTTGGGAGGCAAGGGTAAATAAAGTCAGCCTGGCTCCACCGAGCCTACAATCTAAGGAGGAGGAAACTATAAAACGTTTACATGTGTCATTACTAACTGTGATAAATGTTGCAAGAGGCAGCAAATGGGAGGAATGGACTCAGCTGTAGCTACTTTAGCTTAGTCAGCGAAGGGCTTCTCCCAGGAAGTGCTTTTCAGATTGAGTCTTAGAGAACGGGAAGAACTGGGTTCTTCGTGGTCAGGAGGGGAGGGGAGGGGGTGTGTTCCGGGCAGAGGAATAACACATACAAAGGTCTGGAGGCAGGAAAGGTCCTAGTGCATTCAGAAACCGAAAGCAGCGTCGGCACGGCTAGAGGATTGCAGAGGACTTTGGAGAGGTGGGGTGTGTGTGTGTGTCTGGATCAAAGCCAGAGCTTGTAAGCTATGGCAGGGAAGACTAAGTCTTGGCTTTGGGGGTATTCGGAGCCTCAAGACTCGTGAGTGCCAGGTCAAATCCGAAGCCGGAAAATGTCCCCCGTTCCCGAGGTAGCCTGCCTGGGAAGCAGAGCAGTGACTCGGGAGGAGTTGGGGTTCTGAGCGTGGCTCGCTGGGTGACCCCGGGCGAGTTGTGACCCTTCTTGGGGCTCCTGCCTCCTCCCTTGCAAAGCTATCGGTGCTGTGTGCACCCTCAGAACCTCTGACGAGGGAAAGGGGGCAAGCCCTTTGGTGACCCGCTGCCCTCGACTTCTGACTACATCTCAGGCTCACGTGAAGTTGCAAGTTCACAGAGAGTCAGGAGCCACACTCGGGCTGAAGCTGTCTGACTTTGGGTGGCCGCTGAGGCTGTTTCCCCACCTGCGAAAGAGTATTAATAATGCACACCTTGCACACGGCATGAGCCTTTGGAACTCTTGCTTCACCTGGCCCTACGTATTCGTACCGTTAGCGGCAAATGCTCTTAGGGAGCACCTCGTACGCGCAGGTGCTGCGCTAAGAATTTTCACCTGTGTTGTATGTCCGCGTCACCCACCCCACAGGTGAGGACGCTGAGGCTCAGAGAGGAAGTGACTCGTCCAAGGTCGTCTCTCCTCGTCTAGTGCCCTTTCCACTTCAAGCAGCCAGAGGTGCCCCAAGATGGGACAGCCCTTCTGAGGAACGGCGAGCACCTCGCAGGTGGAGTAGTCGTACACAGCCCGATCCTTTGGCTGAGATCCTGGAGGAGATACTGAAGCACCTGCTGTGGTCTGGACAGGATGATATCCAAGGATCCTTCCAACCCTGCAAGTCTGAACAGGATCGAAGGGTGGCGAAAGAGTGCATTTACTGGGGGCGCCTGGGGGCTCAGTGGGTTAAGCATCCTGCTCTTGACTTCGGCTCAGGTCACGATCTCACAGTTCGTGGGTTCGAGGCCCGCGTCAGGCTCTGCGCTGACAGCAGATTCCCTCTGTCTCTCTCAACCTCTGTCTCTGCCCCTCCCCCACTTGCGTGCGTGGAGGAGGCAGGGAGGGTGGTGATAACAGTTGGAGACCCCAGGGGCCTGGAAATTCCTGATAGCACATAGGTCATCGTTGAGTCTCCTGGCTGTCCTTGCTCTCCCCCCAAGGACACTGTGCAGACCCAGTAAAAAAGGGTAGCATGTGGATGCCTTTACTAGGTCAGGCTGGTGACAATGCATACGAAATGCTTCACCACCTCAGGCCAACCCAGGTCGTGTTTATCTGAACTCCGAGCCCAGAGGACCAACTCCTCCACTGGTCAGATGCCCGGCCTTGGGCAAAGTCTGTTCCCTGCTCTGAGCCTTAACTTTCTTACCCATGAAGTACTTATGAAGACAAGAGTGTCCAACACCTAAGTTGTTGTGGGTCTAGAGGGAGACCGATGATCTCTGTAACAGGCTTGCTCCCTGGCCCAAAATCTGGACCACAGGAGTTAATGTTGATGATGACGATCAGGAAGGCTGGTGTCATTGCCCCGGGGCTGGCAGAGGCTTTGTTTGGTTGTCACAGACTTTGCCTGGAGAGAGAACTGGTGGCATCTAGGGGTAATGCATTCGGAAAGGAGCTGAGAGATCTTTCCAGACCTGGCTGAGCCGGAGGCGCCATCATGGGAGCCGACACCAGCCACAAACAGGACCAGATGGTTAGACGCACAGAGCCCAAGAGCCAGGACATTTACCTGAGACTGCTGGTCAAGCTGTACAGGCTTCTGGCCAGACGAACCGGCTCCACGTTTAGCCACATTGTGTCAAAGAGGGTGTTCGTGAGTCCCGCCAGCGGTGGCCTCTGTCCCTTTCCCAGATGATCAGGAGGATGAAGCTTCCTGGCCGAGAGGAGAAAACAGCTATGGTTGTAGGGACTGTAACCGATGAGGTGAGTGCCCAAAAGGTACCCGAACTGAAGGTGCGGGCAGTCGTCCCCAAGCCGCATCCTCAAAGCCGGGGGCAAGGTTCTGGCCTTTGACCAGTTGGCCCTGGACAACCCCCCACCGAAGGGCTGTGGCACCGTCTTGCTCTCTGGTCCGTGCAAGGGCTGAGAAGTACACAGGCATTTTGTCGGGGACCTCAGAGAAGTCCACACCAAATCCCACAGGAGATCCAAGGGCTGGAAGTTTGAGCTCACCAGAGGCCACCCAGCCAGCTACAGAAACTAGCCCCAGATCCTGGCTTGTTATTAAGAGGATTTTAGATGCAGGGGCACCTGGGTGGCTCAGTCATTAGGCATCCGACTTTGGCTCGGGTTATGATCTCACGGTTCGTGGGTTCGAGCCGTGCATCAGGCTCTGTGCCGACAGCTCGGAGCCTGGAGCCTGCTTCTGATTCTGTGTCCCCATCTCCTGCTCACACTTTGTCTCTCTCACTCTCTCAAAAATAAATAAACGTTTAAAGATTTTTAAAAAAAAATGTATTTTGGATGCAAATTAGAAAGAAAAAAAAAAAGAAGAAGGAGCTGAGATGTTTAAAGAGGAAGGGAGGACGGCATTTGCTGGGCGTGTGCTTTGAGACTTCCCCTTCTGGTTTCCCACCAAACCTTCAGTAAAGCATATGAGCCTGACAGCGCTTTCGGAATCAGGTTTGATCTTGGGGGGCATGTAAAGTGGGCTTCCACCCCCCACCTTTTCAGTCTGTTCTCATCTCAGCAGCCAGCATGGTCTGATTATGGACCACATCAGATCATGTCATTCTCCTACCCTAAACCCTCTAGTAAAGGGCAGTCCTTTTGCCACAAAGGCCCTCCCATCAGGCTCCTTCTGACCCGCTCTCATAAACCCCAGTGCCACCTGCAGCAGCCACATTGGTTTATGCCCTTCCCCAAGTCTGCCCAGTCGGCCTCAGGGCCTTTGCACTTGATTTGCCTCCATCTGTAATGCTCTTCCCCTGCAAACCTGTGTGGGTTACTTCCACGCTGAGTTCAAGGTGGGTCAGAAGTTGTGAGTATTAGTTTCCTGGGGGAAACTGTTCCTGGGGCTGCTGTAACAAAGTAGCACCAACTGGGTGGCTTAGAACAAAAGAAACTTAGTCTCTTAGGATTCCAGAGGTCTGAAATCAAGGCAGCAGCAGAACCACATTGCCTCCAAAGACTCTAAGGGAGAATCCCTGGTCTCTTCCAGCTTCTGATGGTTCCAGACATTCCTTGGCTTGTGGCCACATCAGTCCAACCTCTGCCTCCGTGGCCACTGGGGCCTTCACATCGCCTTCTCCGTGTGTCTGTCTTCTCCTCTTCTTATAAGGACACTGGTCATCAGATTTAGGGCCTCCCTGGACAAATCTAGAATGAGCTCATCTCCAGCTCTGTCACTTAATGACATCTGCAAAGACCTCTTTTCCAAATATAGCCACATTCAGAGGTTCTGTGGACATACCTCTTGTGTCCACCGTTCAATCCACTAGATTATGTCCCTCATCATCGTCCACGGTCATAAAATCTCACAGCCTTTCCCCTTCGCCCTGTGTTACCTGGGTTTTTCTTCCTAGCACTAGGCATCGCATGCTTCTCTGCATATTTATTTGTCTCTGGCCCTCTGCCTGCTCTAACTATGAACTCCAGGCAGGGCTCTACCTGCCGTGTGCACTGCTGTGTTCCCAGCCCCTAAAACAGGGCCTCACACACCGCAGGCACTCAAATAAGGATTCGCTGAATGAATAAATAAAGATCAGAGGGTGCCAACGATTTACGGCTCTGTTTGGGTCATTCCTAAGAATTGTTACTAATAGCTCATGATGCTGTAGTGTTTACAGGGAAAAGGAATATAATTGATACTCATTGACATGGATATTATATTTATGTTTATATGCCATAATTATGTCATCGTCTGATGACAATGCTTAAGTGTGCTTGGAGGAAGCTGGCATCTTCCAGAAAGAAGTGACTCTAGCTGAGGACGTACATCAGGTGCGCTCACGGCTCAGAGGCGGGGGTTTTGCTTCTCAGAGCCAATGTGGAAGAGTTGGACAGGGTGGGTTTCTCTGCCTGGCAGTTGCATAGACTTGGGCAAAGCTCCTTTCCTGCTGAGGCCCTTCGAGCTCATCCCGGGGGACATCGGGGGCGCAGGAATGCCACCTGTCTTGCCTCTCCTGACCAGAGGCACTTTTTCCACCGCTTCCCCGGAGCTTGGGACTTCCGCAGCTGAGCTGCATCCCCCCAGAGGTAAAACGGAGAGGATCTGGGGCCACCCCTAACCCCGAGCTGGAATTCTACTCACCCTCAGCCATCATTTCCAGGAGCAGAGAGAAGGTCCCTCAAAGCATGACATCCAGGATGGAGCGTTTCCGATGGGTGGAGATTTTAGAGGCTGGGGCTGGTAGGCTCCATGCAGGGATGCTGGGGTCCCAGAAGGCGATTCTCTAGTAAGAGGGGTGGGCAGCCAGTGTAGGTGAAGGGGCTTGGCCAGGAGCCGAATGGAGCAAATTCACCCTTGCCTGCCCCCTTTCTCCTGGCACGCTGTGGTCCAGCCATACAGGGAGGCACAAGAAAGAAACCCACACCACCGAGCCCCTGCTCTGTCCCTACATCATCTCATTTCACACTCAAAAGTGCTCCCATTCGTTGTGCAAATGGGGAAGCTGAGGTTCACCTTAACCAGGGTCACCTAGCATACAGACCTCGGTCCAGGTTTTGTTTTTCATGTAGTTCCGCGTTGGGCCCTCAGGCCTTCCCCCATGCTGTTCCCCAAGCCCGGGGCGCTTCTCAGCTCGGACAAACGTACTCATCCTCCCGAGTCCAGCTCGTGTGTCCTTTTGTCCAGGCAAAGGTGCTCTTCTGTCCCCGTCCCCTGCCCTGCAGCTGCCCTGTCGTCCCCGTGAGACTGGGCCTGCGTGCTCCCTATCTCCAGCACCTCCCTGCCAGCTGGCAGTCTGTGCTCAGTAAGGGCTTGTGGAACCAGGCTCGGGGCCGGCCCGAACGCCACCACCTCCAGGATGCCTTTCTGGGGCCCAACCAGACCTTCCCTCTCCACCAAGAGCTCTGCTGGCCTTGCTCCTGAAAAGCCCTACCCCATTACCAGTCTCCCCGTCTTGGCAGGATCTATTCCTGTTTATTTACTTGTCTACTGCCTGTCAGCCCCCGGCTCAGGACCTGGCCCAGAACAGAGCTTGGTGCATCGTAGGTGTTCGAGGAAGCAGACCGTTCCCAGCACCAGAGGATCCTGGGGTGAGGGAGGGCTCTCAGGCCCATTGGAGCTGTGAGAACACGCCTGGGCCAGGAGCCAAATGGATCCCACCCACCCCTAGACCGTCGAGCCGGAAGGCCCCTGACGCCCTACCAACCTAACCCTCACGTAGGAGTGGAGACACGCAACACAGAGAAGGTGTGTTGTGTGCCCAAGCTCACACAGCAGAAGTCACCTGACACCCCCATTCTCCTGACTTCATGGCCACTGATCCCTCCTCTCTCCCAAGTTGCATTTTGTGTCTTCCCTTAGTAAAGTATTCAGCTCTTCCTGGAAGCCACCCTCTCCCCCTGAATTTTACCCATTCAACAGGCACATGTTCTGGAAGTTTCTGGTGGGGAGCCACGGGCAGGGGAGCCACTCAGACCTGAGTCTGAATCCTTCCTCTCCTGCTTCCCAGCAGAGGGACCTGGCAAGTTGGGTCGTTTTTTGTTTTTTTTTTTTTTAATTGTTTTAATTGTAGTAAAATACACATAACACAAAATATGCTATCTTAACCATTTCTGAGTACACAGTTCCGTGGTACTAAGTACATCCATAATGTTGTGCAAACTTCCCACCATCCACCTCTATGACGTTTACCTTGCCAAACTGAAACTGAACACGGGGAGCCGCCTGTACCCCCCCTCCCCGCCGCCCCACCCCTGCGCTCACCAGCCGCCATTTTGCTTTCTGTGTCCATGAGTTTGACTCCTCTCGGGACCCCGTGTAAGTGGAGTCGCAGCGTTTGTCTTTTTGCGACTGGTTTATTTCACCGAGCTTAACGTCCTCAAGGTTCATCCATGGTGCAGCAGCTGTCAGAATGCCCTTCTTTTCTGGGGCCGAATAACATCCCACCGCACGGACGCACCACACTTCGTTCACCCCTCGATGGACACTTGGCTCACTCCCTTCCCCCTTTTGGCCACTGTGAATGCTGCTGTGGTTCATTTCTTTCTAGGCCCTTATCTTTCACCTGAAAATGGTGTCCTTGTCCTCATATGCTTACATGAATTCGTTCGCCTGCTATTTGCCTAACGAGCCACGGAGGCCTTGTTTTTCTTCTTATTATTTAAGAGAGAGAGAATGCGCGTGCAGAGGGAGAGAAAGAGAAAAAAAACCTTAAGCAGGCTCCATGCTGGGCCCAGAGCCCCGAGCCCAATGCAGGGATCCGTCCCACGACCCTGGGATCATGACCTGAGCCGAAATCAAGAGTCATTCGCTCGGGGCTCCTGGGTGGCTCAGTTGGTTGAGCGTCCAACTTCGGCTCAGGTCACCATCTCACAGTGTTGAGTTCGAGCCCCACATCAGGCTCTGTGCTGACAGCTCGGAGCCTGGAGCCTGCTTCAGATTCTGTGTCTCCCTCTCTCTCTGCCCCTCCCCCGCTCATTCTCTCTCTCTCTCTCTCTCTCTCTCTCTCTCTCTCTCTCTCTCTCTCTGTCAAAAATAAATAAACACTGAAAAAAAAAAAAAAGTCATTCGCTCAACCAACCGAGCCGCCCAGGCGCCCCATCACAGAGGCCTTCTTTTTTTTTTTTTTTTTTTTTTTTTTTTAATTTTTTTTTCAACGTTTTTTATTTATTTTTGGGACAGAGAGAGACAGAGCATGAACGGGGGAGGGGCAGAGAGAGAGGGAGACACAGAATCGGAAACAGGCTCCAGGCTCCGAGCCATCAGCCCAGAGCCTGACGCGGGGCTCGAACTCACGGACCGCGAGATCGTGACCTGGCTGAAGTCGGACGCTTAACCGACTGCGCCACCCAGGCGCCCCACAGAGGCCTTCTTAAGCGGAGAAAAATGCTAGTGTTTGCTGGCTGCTTTGTGTGTATTTACGAATCAAATCCTCACGGGCCTATGAGGCACTTGCCATTACTCTCTCATTTTACCCGAGCAAAAGAAATAGAGACCTTGCCCAAGGGAGAGCAACAGCCAGAAAGCGGCAGAGTGGTGACAGGGACCCTGGCCTCAGCCACACCTTCCGCCCCGTGACTGGGTTTATCCCATCCGCCTGCCGAGTGAGGTGTGTTCTCGGATCCACGGGGGGCCCTTCCTCATAACATGCCACCGCCGTGCCCCTGGCTTGTGTGAAGCTTGCCCGGTGGCAGTCTCAACTCCAGCTGCCCTGGGGACGAAGATGGAGAAAGACGCTAGAAAGTTCTGCAGTGCGTCTAGTTGGCGGAAAGATGCGCAGTCTTTTGAAGAACAAAAACCCATCTTTGGAAAAACAGAACAGCCAGACTCATACAGGAATTATGTGGAAATTCCTGTTTCCTACATCTTTCTTGAAAAAAACAATGTCTAGAAAACCCCACTTTCTTCCTAGTTGGCACCATCCGAGGGAATGTGGAACAGTATTCACAGGGAGGCATTAATTTACCGCCCAAACCGTCGGAACCCATCCCCTAAGTCGTTTGCAAGGTCAGTTGGAGGGGAGGCTGGAGGCGATGCCCCAGAAACGTTGCCTGAAGGGGCAAATTGCCATAATACGACCACACCCTCTGTCGATCTGCCGCCCTTCCCGACTGTGGCTTGATTTATAGCATCGCGTTGGAATTTCTGTCTCGAGACCATCTGGCCTAATTACCCCTGTGGCTGGCACAGGCCCCTGAAACTGTGGCTGGTTTTGAGGCGAAGGTCCTGGTGGGTCCTCAGAACAGCCCCTCCTGGGTAACCCCAAAACCTCAGCAGCCTTCCAGGCGTCGTCAGCATTGGCCCCACCTTGTCCGTTGCACTGGGATTGGACAAATCAGCTGGATCTTTGCATCCAGGAAACAAACAAACAAAGCTCTTTTGCCCCTAAGCAGTTGGCAGCTCGGGGACTCAGCACAGCATTTATTTCTTGTTAGTCTTTTCTCTAAAGGAGAAGATGACAAGGGCTAGAACTACCTGGTCCCTGACAACAGCTCTTGTTTCCTGAGAGTCTGCTGTGTGCCAGGTATTTGCACCCGTCCACTCTTGGACCTGCCCCGTGGTCCCTCCAGGCCCCCACCCCCCTTGTCAGGTGAGGCTCTGAAAGGACCAGCAAGTCTCCCAAGGCCACCGAGCACGGAAGTGTAGAGAAAGGATTCGAAGGATTCGAACCACGCCCCTTCTCCACCCTGCGTGTGGCTTCAAGTCCCTTCCTGGCTTTTTGCCTCAATTGCCCTCAATTGCCCTGAGGTTGCAGGGAGTGAGGCTTTGGTCAGGGGCAGGGACTTGGAGGAGGTGATTCAGGGTAAAAGGTCAGCAAAACCTAACATCTGTGGCGTCTGAACTGCCAAGAGCCTCAGAGAAGGGGGGAGAAGGCCGACCAGGAGCTGGGGTATGCAGAGCGGAGTGAGGGACCAGCACGAAGGTTTGGGCTTCTTAGTGTGGCCATAACCAAGCTTTATGGCAAAGATTCATGGCAAATGGTTTATCAGCAGAATCATGGTACCCAAAGATGTCCAGCTCCGGATCCCCAGAACCTGTACATCTGCTACCCTACACTGGCAAGAGGAACTTCACAGGGGTGATGAAGGTTCCGGACCTTGCGATGGGGAGATTATCCAGGCCAATAACCTGATCACACTGAGTCCTTAAAAGTGGAAGAGGGAGACAGAAGAGTGGGTCCGGGAGACGCAGTGTGAGAAGGACTTCACCTGTGGCTGTGAAACTGGAGGAGGGGCTACGAGCCAAGGAACTCCAGAAGGCTCTAGAAGCTTCCAAGGCTGTGAGCTCCTGTCGGCAGGGCAGCCGTGCCCGACTGGGCTCTGCCTCCTCTAGGAGAGGTCAGTCTCCCCACCACAGGGGCCCCGGTTCCTGGTGGTAATGAATGGAGACCAGCAGAGGCATGAATTCTGGCAGCCAGAGAGAGACCTCGGGAAGAGCTGCAGGTGCTAGAAACTACTGGAAGTTGGTCAAGAGGCCTCCATGGCATCTACGCAGGAGCACACAGGGACGAGATGGCGGCCCCCCCCCCCCTTGGTGTGACTGTCTCGTGGAGATCGGGAATCCAGCCTTTCAAACGCGTTATCCCCTGCTGGGCAACGCCTCTTGGCTCCCCATTGCCCCACAGTCCCGTCCAGCCTCTCCTGCTTCCCCAGCCCAACCCCACATGCTGCCCCACAGGCACCCCACCCACCCTCCAGTGCACCCGGCCACTCACACTCCTCAGGGGGTCATATTTGTCACACCTCTCTGCCTTTGCAAATGCTGTTCCCACTGCCTGGAACGGACCCCGCACCTCTTCTTAACAGCTGTGTTCTCCCATGTGACCTATTTCTGGGAACCCTTCCCTGCTCCCCTCCCCCACCCCCGGGCTGAGTGAGGGGCCTCTCCTGCACAGTCCCCGGCACGCCAGCCCCTCTCGGGCCCCCACCCCTCGGTGCTGCACGGGACACGTCCCACCCCCAAGGCTGTGAGCTGCTGCGGGCGGGGCAGCTGTGTCTGACTCGGCTCTGCCTCTGGGCACCCAGCCCAGGGCCTGGCACGCACGGGCTCAGGGGAAGACTGCTCTACAGAACCCGAGTCATGGGAAAGGCACGTGTTGCTGCCCACAGCCCAGCCCCTGGCCTCTCCGCCTGGCTATTTTTATTTCTTCCCCCCGCAGAGCTGGGGCCTGTAGGGCAGGTTCTCAAACCGAGCCAGTGGGACCAGCCAGGCAGAGTGAAGGCACTTGTCCCTGCCGCCCCAGCCAGAGGCCAGCAGGAACGGCCGTGGGGGCTCCTCCCCTGGAGCACGAGGCCATGACCTCAGCCAGAGAGCTGCACCTCAGAAACACTCCGGTGCCTGCAGGTGCCAGCTCACCCCCCGGCAGAGTCTCCTAAGACAGAGCCGTGTGGCCTTGAGTGGGTCGTGCGCGTCACCTGTCTGCCGAGTGGGTGGGGTCCAGCCCCCCCCTGCAGATTATTCTGAGGATCACGTGATAAAGTGGTAAGTCCAATAAGAATGTCTTTTTAAATGGGTAAAACAGTCACGTGATTCAGGATCCAAGCGAAGAAGAGGGGGATTTACAGAACCATGGCGAGCTATCACCTCACGCCTGTCAGAATGCCTAAAATCAAAAAGACAAGCTACGACAGGTGTCGGCGAGGCTGGGGAGCACGGGGAACCCTCTTGCACTGTCGGTGGGGATGCAAACCGGTGCAGCCGCTCTGGGGAAGAGTGTGGAGGTTCCTCGAAAGGTTAAAAATAGAACTACCCTGTGATCCAGTAATCGCATTACTGGGTATTTACCCAAAGAATGCAAAAACACGAATTCGAAGGATACATACACCTCGATGCGTATAGCAGCATTATTCACAATAGCCAAACTTTGGAAGCCGCTCGTTGTTCATCGAGAGATGAATGGGTAAAGATGTGGTGTATGTACCCAATGGAATATTAGTCGGCCATAAAAAAGAATGGAATCTTGCCATTTGCAACAACATGGATGGACCTAGAGAGTATAACGCTAAGCAAAATAAGCCCGTCCGAGAAAGAGAAACACTAGATACTTCATTCATATGCAGACTTTAAGAAACAAAACAGGGGCACCTGGGTGGCTCAGTTGGTTGAGCTTCCCACTTCGGCTCAGGTCATGATCTCATGGTTCGTGGGTTCAAGCCCCATGTCGGGCTCTGTGCTGACGGCTCAGAGCCTGGAGCCTGCTTCGGATTCTGTGTCTCCCTCTCTCTCTGCCCCTCCCCCGTTCATGCCCTATCTCCCCCTGTCTCAAAAATAAATAAACATTAAAACAATTAAAAAAGAGAAAAGAGAAAACAAAATGAACAAAGGCGGGGGTGGGGGAGGGGAGAAACAAACCAAAACAGCCAGACTCTTAACCATAGAGAACAAACTGATGGTCACGAGAAGGGACTTGGGGGCGGGAGGGGGGCAATGGGTAAGATAGGTGATTAAGGAGGGCACTTGTCGTGATGAGCCCTGGGTGGTGTAGGGAAGGTGTTGAATCACTGGATTGTACACCTGAAACCAATACAACACTGTGTTAACTCTGCCGGAATTAAAATAAAATAAATACATAAATATAAATATAAATACAAATACAAATATAAATATAAATACAAATATAAATGTATAATTTTTAAAAGAATGTAATTTGGGATTGTCACGGCAAAAAAAAAAAAAAGAGAAGAAACGAGTATTTTACTCAGTGCCAGTCCAGCTCTCGTCCTCAGGACCCAGCTGGCCAGCTTCCCTGAAGTCCGTCCCTGTGGCTGTTTTTTCTCTTGCTCCCTTTTCCCCTCCCTCCTTCCCTCTCTCCTTCAGAGGCTGTTTATAAGAATATGTATGTTTGTATTTATATTTATACACACACACATCACCATTGTGAAGAACCTATTTTGTGCTACATGCTTTGACACAATGTCGGTGCTCATAAATGGGAGCTTTTTTTTTTTTTAACATTTATTTATTTTTGAGAGAGAGAGACAGAGAGACAGAGTGCAAGCTGGGGAGGGACAGAGAGAGAGGGAGTCACAGAATCCGAAGCAGGCTCCAGGCTCTGAGCTGTCAGCACAGAGCCTGACGCGCGGCTGGAACCCACGAACCGTGAGATCATGACCTGAGCTGAAGTCGGACGCTCAGCCGAATGAGCCCCCCGGGTGCCCCGATGAATGGTAGGTTTTATGCTTCACTGTCTGTCATCATCAGCTTCAAAATTAGCAGCTGTCAGTTACTGTTTCCTGAATGAGTAGCTACCAGGCACTGTGCTAGGTTCCCCGCAAATATATGTCCATTTTATGGATGAGGAAACTGAGGATCCGGGAGGCTGGGTATCTTGGCCAAGGTCACATAGATGGCTGGTGGCAGGGCCAGGAGCCAAGCCCCGGTTTTGAATCTCAAAGCCTGTGCTCAGAGCCACTCAGCGTCACTCCCGTGGCTGCCGTGACGCCTGACCCCGAGGAAATCGCAGCTTTTTCTGCACGTGCTCCGGGCAAGCGTCTCCGGTTCCAGGTACGACAGGCGCACAGAGGCTGTCCCACATATCCGCCAGGGCCTTACCTGCCTCTTGGCGTCACCAGTGTCAGGCTGGAGGACCCGTGCCAGGCAGCCCACCCCCGTGTGGTGCCCTAACGTCCAGAGAGTGCAGGGACTCATGCTAAGTCACAGGACAAGGGAGTGACAGGCCCAGAACCAGAACGTAAGCCAGCCCTGCCCACGCCTGTCATATGGGAAAGGGAAATGTTTAATCTGTGCCGGTCTGGAAAGGGTGCTGAGCTGCCCCTTATCAGAGCGCCCCGAAACGTCGCTGAGATTCCGACTGCCGGGTCTGGAACACTCTCGTTCAACCCTGAGCTCCTCCGGAGCTTAGTTATCTCTGTGGTCCCACCCTGCGCCACCCCCCCCCCCACCACCACCCCCCAGGGCTGCTGGGACAGGGCCTGGAATGAGGCTAGATGGATGCGTGCCAAAGCCTACTCCTCTGACCTTAGGCATGGCTGATTAGCATCTAGACTCATAAAATAAGAACTCTCGGGATGCTGAAGTTCTGTAGTGTGTTGCCCTCCCACGCCTGGGGCTTGGGATCAGAGGGCTTCCTTGAATTCACGTTGTTCCACTTCCAGTTTTGTGACATTGAGCACGTCGCTTAACCCCTCTGAGCTCAGTTTCCTCATCTGTATGACGGAAGTAATAAGACCTACCGTACAGGTCGTGGGGAGGACAGAGTCAGGCGGTTCAGGTGGAAGGATCTGGCAGAAGGATCTGGCAGGAAAGGCCAAAAACGTCAGCGCCACAACAGCCCTTACACGAATGGGGCCCCGTCGATGTGCCGATGCAGTGCTGGGCTCTTGAGGTCCTTTCTGCGGAGGATGGGGTCATCCGTACAGTTTGCTCTGAGTGTTCACATCTCTTACATCCCTCAGGATGGAATCCGCCTGCTAGTTCCTTCATTGCCTGCTGTCCCTGCGCCCGAATGCCAGGGCCAGGACGGCGGGGACTGCTCTGTTCGGCTCGCCACTCCATCCCCAGCGACAGGAACCACCCCGCTTGCTTGCGGGAGCTGTCTGTTAAAGCCACTCACTTCAGCAACTGATGAGGGGGCACCGTCTTCCATTTTGCAGATGGGGAAACCAAGGCGCAGAGAGGTAGGAGTGGCTTACTCTTTACGGCATGACCATAGCCTCCTACCGCAGGGAGTGGAGGGGCTCAGACTGCAGGCCCAGGAGCCAGCCTGGGTTCGAGGCCTGGCTCAGTCGCTCACTGGCTGTGTGATCTAAGGCAAGCCACTTGAGTTCTCTGGTCCTCAGGGTTCTGCTGGAAAATGGAAGTGAGGATAGTGGCTGACCCGTGGGGTTGTTGCGAGAAGACGTCGATATATAACACTCCAGAGAAGCAGGTCCGGAGAGATGACTCGACCACAGCCACCCTGCTCAACTCCAGGCTCTGTCCGCCACCCGCACGGGTCCCACCAGCCGGAGTGAGAGACCAACCACACCAGGGGAGTGAGCCAGGCTGAGCAGTGGGGTCCCCAAGTAGTTGGGGTGCCCCATCCTGGGCAGGGCCTGGCTGGGGAATCTGCTGCCAACGCCACATTCGGCCCCTGGAAATGGACACACCCTCCTTGTTGGCCCGCTCTGGCCTGGGCTGGGAAGGGAGCAGACGGGAGTCACAGGCCTGGCGGGGAGCCCGGGGGTGTGGGACAAGCATGGGGAGTGTGCCCAGAGGGCGAGGCATCCCCAGTGCTGGAAGCCTTCCTCTGCCTCAGCCACGCTCAGGCATGGACCCCGCTCTAGTAGAGGCCCAAGCTCCAAAGGGTCCCCTTACCTGACTCTGGAAGGCTGACTTCCTTGACCAGACTCACAAGGACCCGATGGCAGTTCTGGATGACAGAGTATCTATAAGCAATGAATGAAACACAGGTCTGTACGGCAGAGAATGATCATGCCCAGCATCGCTCTCCCCCAGAACAGAATCAAATTCTGGTGAAGAATTCGGAAGCCCCCTCGGGAAGCGAGATCAGTTTTGGGAAGACCGCTGGGGATAAGTTTCTGCAAAGAGTTTGTGTGATATGCTTCACAGAGCAAGGGTTTCGGTGCCAGATGGACCTGCCTCTGGCAGTTACCATTTGTGTGACCTTGGACGAATAATGACCTCAGCCTCGGTCTCCGCATCTATCAAATGGGTGTGACAATTCTTCCTCTTAGCCCTGCTAAGCGAGAAGGAGCACACGAAGTCCTTCCTTCCAGAAAATCCTGTTCCCAGCAAGAAAGGACAGCACATCAGGGACTCTTCGGGTGTCTCCAGGTAGGGTGGGAACATACCTGCCTTGCCGTGGGTGCCCATTGGTCCCCCCACCCCCCCTTGCCACCATTACTCATCATGAGTAGAGCAATTTACTGGGCAGCCAAAGCATCATCAGAACATTTCGTGACCAGTAGGGCTTTTGTATTGAGCTGACTTTGATTCGGTGCCTAGTGGCACGGGGCTCTGGGTGACCCTCTCCGCGGCTTCCGGGTCCAGGGTTTACGCACAGCTGATGTCTAAGGGGGAGCAGTCCGATGTGCTGCTTTCCACCGTGGGGGTTGGTACGAAACAGGTGGCCTGAGTGTCGGAGCTAAATTTGAGTCCTGACTCCACTGTGTGATTTTGGGCAAGCCACTTCATCTCCCGGAGCCTGTTTCCTCTTTTGGAAAGCAGCCTAACGTGGCCCTGGAAAAGGTTAGTCAGTGTGTGCCTTGGGCTCAACAGAGGACAACATCTTCCCAGCTGCGAGGAGGGGGCGCCCTTTCTCACCCAACTCTGGGGACAGAGCTGAAGACTTTGGGAGGGGACCGCAGATGGCCGGCGGAGCACCCAGGAGGATGGGAGGTGCCCGCTGAGGGTGCCTCGGACGTGAACCTGGGGGAAGCGACACCCCAGAGAGGGTCTGGCAGAGGGAGGGGCTCACTGTGCCTCTCAGAGGGCAGGGGTCACGAGGACAGAGAGACGAGCTCAGGGCGACAGAAAGGGGAGCTAGGAGTGTCTGATGGGCCCAGGGTCCCCTCAGAGAGCGACCATGATAGTCCCGGACCTTGGACTCTGCCCATCTGCTCCTTGTCATCAGCTCTGCCTGTGTCCCTTAAGGATAAGGAGGGCGGTGCCCTTGGTTCCGGGGGAAGGAGTGGGCAGTGGCTGGCTGAGGAGGAAAGGAAGGCGGCCCGGCCCTGAGTCAGAGGGAGGAGGCCCAGCTGGGCCACGAGGAGTGCCCCGGGGCCTAACAGTCCAGTTTCCGGTGAGTCCCCAACGGCCTCCCGTGGGCCTCCCACTTGGGTGCCCTGAAGCTGAGCCCGACTCGAGGCAGGGGCTCCCAGCGGGGGCCTGGCGTTCAGACACCAGGATCCGGGTTCCACGGCTGCCCAGGCAGGAGAACGGGCGTGCCCTTGTGTGTCAGGAAGCTCCCTGGACGTGGGGTCCTGGACACTCCCTCTGAGGACGCTGGACACGCCCTGGGGAGACGTTATCACATCAGGGCCCTCAAAGAGCCCGGAAAAGAATCCTCCTCGAAGAGGCGCGTGCTGGTTCGATTCCGTGTCTCGGAGGGAGGCCGGGCAGCCCTCTACAGCGACCCAGCCCAACACTCAGGCTCTGTGCTGACGGCTCGGAGCCCGGAGCCTGCTTCGATTCTGTGTCTCCCTCTCTCTCTGCCCCTCCCCTGCTCGTGCTCTGTCTGTCTGTCTCTCTCTCTCTGTCTCAAAAATAAACATAAAAAAAAAAAAAAAGAATCTAACAAAGGGGGCCGCCTGGGGGCGCTGTCCATTAAGCTTCTGACTCTTGGTCTCAGCTCAGGTCTTGATCTCAGGGTCCTGAGTTCGGGCCCCCTGTCGGGCTCCACACCAGGCAGGTGAAGGCTACTTAAAACAAACAAACAAACAAGAAAACGCAAGAATATATTAAAGAACCAACTGGGGGGGCGGGGATTGGAGGAACCAAGGAAGGCTTCCCCGGGGGGATGGCTCCTGAGGGAGGTCCAAAGACTAATCAGGATTAAGCCAATGGGGAGTGAAGGGAAAAGAGCTAGACAGAGGGAACAGCATGTGGGGAGGTTGCGAGGAGAGAAGGAGCCCTGTTGCTTGGCCACTGTCTCACTCGTCTGGGTTTCCCTGCAGACCAGGATTTGCTCACCATCTCTGTGCGTGCAATGACAGCATAGCCACCCTATGAGCCGTGCTGCGTGATCTCAGACTTGTTGCTACGCCTCGGTTTCCTCGTCTGAACACTGGGGAGAGTGGTAGGAGCTGAGGGAGGAAGCGTAGGCCCTGGGGGTCTTGCGGAGTCTTCTCAAAGCTCGGCGAGAAGTCACAGGGCAGAGACGTGCTCTGATTAATATTTTAAAGGTGTCACCCACGCTGCCTTGAGGGGAGTGGGAGGAAGGAGAGCCACTAGGTTAGGCGGAAAGAGTTGGATGGGGCTTGGACGGCTGAAGGCGTTCCTGCTTGGGGCAGGTGGAAGATGAAGCCACCAGTCTACCAGGAAGCCTTGGGGGCACTGGGTTGGGGTCAGGAACAACGAAGAGATCTCTTTGGTCTGTCCTCCTGAGTCCTGGCTTCTCACCTGAAGGTCACCTCACGGCCTAAAATAACTGCCTGAGCTGCCGCCATTGTGTCTTCGTCCCAGGTGGAAAGCAAGAGGGAAAGGAAGAGGAGAGAGGGGGGAAAAAAAAAGCTTCATCAGCTCTCTCATTGGAAGGGAAGAAGAGAGGACTAGACCGGGGGGGGGGGGGGCGGGGGCGCGGGGACAACCGTCTCTGCTACAGTCCTCCTCCCCTGCTCTCTCACTCCTGGCTTGACGTCTCCCCTGCCCCTCTGTGGGGGACACGGTGAAGCTCACACTTCTTTCTAGGACCCGCGAGCCCACCACGACATGCTTCTGCTGCCCCGTCCAACCTGTCCCCAGGCCTCTCCCTCCTGTGTGCCCACGTTCCAAGAATCCCAGACCTGCTTCCTGTTCAGAGGTGAAAGGCACGTCATGGTCACTCCGTGTGTCCTTGGCGCCCTGGCCGGGGCCTGGCCTCAGGCCAAGGCCAAGGTATATGGGAAGGAAGAGGTGCCTTTGCTATAGCTGAGCATGGTCCCAGGATTATTAGTGACCCTGGAGAAGTGGGGCTGTGCCTTGTCGTGCCCTGGCTGTCCCCATCTCTGTGAGGTCCTCCCCTGCAGCGGAAGCAGTGAGAAGACAGAGGTGGGGTGTGATGCTGAGCCCCGACCCCTCCACAGTGGGTTTCGTGTCCCCGTGGGACCAGGACGGAGGCAGGCAGTTCTCCACTGCAGTGTGCTCTTTAGAAAGCAAACAAAAAGGACTGTTTTCAAGATTGACAGGGCCAAGGAGGCAACAGGATAGGGAGGCTGGTCTCGGGCTGAGATCCTTCTAGAGCCCACAGGGGCCTCTCCAAACCACGTCAGTCCCCCACCCCCTCGTCCGGGAGAAGGTGCAGTCCGGGGAGGGACAGGGGGAGGATCAAATGACACTGGGGACCAGAAACTGTGTGTGTATACGTGGGGGCTCACAGAGCCCACTGGGGTCAGGTGATTGCTCGGTTTTACAGGAGGAGAAACTGAGGTTTCGGAAAGGTTAAGCAAGCTGGTTGGGGTCCCTGGGCTGGCCCCTTTACTTACTTTTTCCGATACTTCATCTCACATTGTTTTGTCTGCTGGAGACCAGCTCCAGCAACCAGGGGTTCCCGAAGGAAGAACAGCGCCGGTGAAAATAAAATAAAACTAAAATAAAAAACTGAAAGAAAAAACTAAAACTAAGATAAAAATGGACACAGACAACACCAGTTGAACTGGCCGATTTACTGCAGTAAATGTGGTGTGATCTATGCCAGTGATTTCCTTGTAACATATGTCATCTAAGTTTTCCTAACATTACCCGATTCTAAAATTGTCCCTTTGTATAATCACCCAATAAGGAATAACATGAGTGTGTTGTCATAACGTTCCCTCCTGCCCTTTGCTTATTGATTAATTTCTTTTATTGTTTTTATTATGTGTCTATGTTTATCTATAATGTATAAAGTATTTGCTTTGCTGTTTTCACGAAAGGCCATTTATCTCTCAACACCTCAAGTGGAACAGTTACAGGGACATGACCTGTTCGTTGTTTCCCTGAACCCTTCGTGGTTTTGAAGAACAAAAGTGTTCGCCTGGGTCCGAGGTGCCAGGAGGGGGGCCAGGAGGGCCTTAGAAACCCACGCCTTATACACTCTCAGAGAGACAATGCACCTAGGAACCAATGAACCATTCTGTAGCTTAAGCGACTAGGTTCAGTCATCCTCTGGAATCTCCGGGGGGCCAGGTGGGCCTAGGGGTTGAAGTCACCTGTGCCCAGAGATACACTCCTTAGCTGCCGGAGTGGGGCTTTCAAAGCCATATGTCTCTCCTTTACAGGCCCTCTTTGCTGGCAAATGTATGAGGCTATCCTTCCTGTAAATAGGAGTCTCCATGGGGGATGGCAAGGGCTAAACGTAAGGCCGCACAATTTCTCGCGGAACCTTATTTTCTTCCCTAATGGTTCTTTTCCCAGGGGGCCTGCCGAGGGCAATTCCCCGACAGACAATACCTCAGGAAGTTTTAAGACCAAATTACCTAAAGGCAGGAGTACGAGAAGCTTCCCTGTCGTTTGGGCCGCCTTGCAGTCACCACTCTGTCCACAGCCCGGGCCCTGCCACTCAGGCTGGGATAGCTCGGCTTCCAGCATTTGTCACTGCTTTTTCCTCCCTTCCTTCCCTCCTCCTTCCCCTCTCTCCTTCCTTCTTTCCTTCCTTCCCTCCTTCCCTCCCTCTCTCTCTTTAAAATTTTTTTTTATTTTTATAAATGTTTATTTCTTGGTTGTGAGGGAGAGAGAATGAGCAAGAGAGGGGCAGAGAAAGAGAGGAGAGAGAAAGAGAGAGAGAATCCCAAGCAGGCTCTGCGCTAACAGCACAGAGCGCAACGCAGGGTTCAGTCTCACCAACCATGAGATCATGGCCTGAGCTGGAATCAAGAGTCAGATGCCCAACCACTGGGCCACCCAGGCGACCCCCTTCTCTCTTTTAAAAATAATTTCGTGGAGTGAAATTCACAGATCTGAGTGTTTGGGGAGTTTGACCAAATGCACGCACTCATCACCACTGCTCCAATCAGGACACAGACCATTTCGGGCTCCCGAACGTCCCCCACATCCCTTTCCAACAGACTCCCCTCTTCCCTGGGAATGCCATCCCTGTTCTGATTCCTGTTCCTATGGATTCGTGTTCACCTGTTTTCAAGCTCCGTGTACCTGCATTCAGGTGAGCTCTGGTCTTTCTTCTTGCTTGAATTTCCAGATGCCAAGGGCAATAGAGGTGCACGTGAGAAAGGGCTGTGGTCAGGGTCTATCATTAAGGCAACAGTTTCTGCTCAGCACGTCCTTGGAGCCCGGCTCCCACAGGCCGGGCGTACGTGTCCCAGAAAGTCCTCTCCCCCCACCAGCCTGCTCCCTCCCTGCCTCTGTGCAGCACACTGACCCATTTTCTCTCTGGAAGCCTTCCCTGACCTGCCTGCTGCTGGAGGCACCTCTTACCCAGCACTTCATAGCCCCGGCACCATCATGATGAAATCGCTGTCGTATTATTTGTCGTCAACGCCTGTGTCCCCCACACAGGCGAACCCCCCGGGGCCCGTCCAGGTGTGCTGTGGCCCCATGACATCCCCAGGTGTGGCTTGCCCAGGACTCGTGCGTGATCAGTAAAGGTTTGGTGAACAGTCGCTTATAGGAGAATGAGTGTCTGTGTGTGTGCATGCGTGGTGCGTGTGGGAGAGAGGAAAGAGTGTGGGCCAAGGAGCGCCTCGGGACAGGGGCAGACTTACCTGGGGGCGGGGGGCAGGGCCTCCTGCACGCCCGCGGGGTGCATTTCTACAACAGGAAAATGGGTTGGTTGCCCAAACATGAGCCTCAGTCCACCCTTAGCCTCCAGAGGTGGGAGGGAAGGACTGCATGGTGTGCATTCAGGGCTTTACAGGGACACTGAGTGACTGCCCGGAGGGGGGACAGAACTGCCTTTGTCCTCGGCCAGCCAGGGGATGCCTGCCCTTGGAGGCTGGTGACACAGTGTTCCCTTGGATGCAGGAGGCCAGGACTGCAGGCTGCAGTGCCCCCTGGGTGGGGCGGGTGTGACAACGAGGGACTGGGGCCTGGAAGGGGAAGGGGCGGGAAGGCCAGACTCTGGCCCAGGTAGATGACTTCACCATCGCTCGGGGCCCAGTGTCCATGAGGTCAGGCATCGTGAAGTCTGGGGGGGAGGCACAAGATGGGGGCTGTGGTGATGGGGGAGGGGGCTGATGCCAGAGATGATCAGGAAGTGAACATGGGGGTCCTGGCCATGCATCGGTGTCAGATTTCCGGTGGAAGGTGCTGCTGTCACCGAGACAGGAGTCCAGGAGGGGGGGCAGGTTGGGACCCCCGGGCGGTTGTACCTGCCATGTCGGAGTTGTCCAGGGACATCCAAGGAGAAATCACCAGGAAGGTCTGGCGGGTGGTGGAAAGGTCCGGCCGGAGGGGGTGACCTGAGGGGCCTTCACCCATCCTGATCGTCCACGTTGAGGATGTTTTGGGGTAGAGCCTGATTCCCGAGGGCAAGGGGCCCAGAGGTTTCTCCAATCCTGAGAGTGCCCCCAACGCAGCGGCCTTCACCGGGCTGTGTGCTCCAGAGGTCGGCAAGGACTTTCCGCGTGGCATGTGGGTGCGGAGGGTTTAAGGACCTCACTTACCAGGTGATCCCCTAGTGAGAGGTCAGAGCAGTGCTCCTTCCTCAGGTCTGCCCTGTGAGGGAAAGGCCCAGAGAGAAAGGCTCAGCCATCCCGGATCACAATCCAAACCCCAGTGTGAGCAGAGCCGCCTCAAGCCAGGCCCAGAGACAGGCCTTCACCTTCTTTGTCCCTATGTCCAGCAAGGGCAGGACTGGTGATGGGAATGCGTCTGTGGCTCACGTCGGCTGTTCCTGACTCACATATATAATAGCATGGGGAGAAAGGGAACTCTCCAGTTTGTTTGTCCTCTTGGTTGGTTTTTTAAGGAACGTGACTCTGTCACTGCGAGTTCAGGGCAATTGTCTCGTAGGAGCTGAGCACAAAGCTTATCATGTAAAGACTGGAGGCGCTTGTCTTGTCAGCATGACTTATTCATCCACCTAATTATCTCTCGTTGATCTAGAATCTGGAAGGGAGGTGATGGCCTTGACAGACAAGTATTGCCACCTTTGTCCGAATTGAAAGATGAAGCCAGACTTCCTGTCAGAGAAAGCATTTTCTGATCGGCTTACTGGACTGACCGCGATGGCTGCCTTTCCCAACCGCTAAGGTGGTGGCTATTTTTCACAGATTGAATGAAATCTGTAAATCTAAAGCTCCAACATGTAAAAACAATTTTTTAATGTTGATTTTTGAGAGAGACAGAGTGTGAGTGGGGGAGGGGCAGAGAGGGAGGGAGACACAGAATCGGAAGCGGGCTCCGGGCTCTGAGCCGTCAGCACAGAGCCCGACGCGGGGCTTGAACCCATGAACCGTGAGATCATGACCTGAGCCGAAGTTGGATGCTTAACCGACTGAGCCACCCAGGCGCCCCTATGGCTCCAACATTTTGATGAAAATAGACATAAGGCATATGACAAGGGCACGTAATAATTTGGGCGGAGGGGAGTGTATTGAAATTAACAACATTTTCATTTCCCCAATTCTTTCTGTGTACCTCCAGCTAAACAAGGGGTCTTTGAAAGAGTAACAGGTATAATCAGCAGCTCCCAGATAACTTTGGGTCAACTCTTTTTGGCACCCTACCCCAGGGACTGAGACCGCAGGAGGTCAACAGCCAACGGCTCGGTGACAGATCCCCGCGCAAGCCAGGTGATTTCAGCAAAATCAAAGAAGAATCAACAAATTGACAAGATCATAACCAAGTTCCCAATGATGGATCCGGAAAAATAATTTAGATGATGGCTCATCATCATTTGATTTTTTTTGCCACATATTTTTGAAGGTGTTCAAAGAATTAAGTGATATTTCTATGACAAAAAGGGGGATTTCCTTCCCCTCCATGTATTTATATGGAAAAATTACTCCTATGCTTACATTATAAATACAAAAAAAGAGGAATAAAACCTAGCTTGAACCATGTCTCATTCTATGAACGGTATTCTTCTGTGGATTCCATGAACTAATTCAGAAAATAAGGCCTATACATATCCTTAACAAATTTCTAGTAATATTGTACCTTTATGTTTGATAATTACTTATTAAAATGTATAACCTAAGACATTTTTACTAAGTATTTTGGTAATGATAACTCAACCTCAAAGTAAGATTTTTAAGCCCAGAGGGACTTGCAGTCAAAGAAAATTAGTTTCAATTTATTCAAGGAAAATAATGATTAGATAACAGTAAGACACTTTCCAGCATAAAAATAAATTAGGATAAAAGTCCAGGGGAAACGGAACGGAAATGTGAAGTCACAGAAACCAAGAAACAGCACAAAATGTTTAATTGTCAAGGGCTTGTCACGCATTTTTAAGTGTGTGACGGTGGCATCAAATTGCTACGGGATTTAGATTCCATTGATCACATCTAAAAGAGCAGTGTAACAAGTTTGTTTTAAAATGTCAACATTTAGGGGCCCCTGGGTGGCTCAATCGGTTAAGCGTCCGACTTCGGCTCAGGTCATGATCTCGCGGTTCCTTAGTTCGAGCCCCGCATCGGGCTCTGGGCTGACAGCTCGGAGCCTGGAGCCTGTTTCAGATTCTGTGTCTCCCTCTCTCTCTGCCCCTCCCCAGTTCTCTCTCTCTCTCTCTCTCACAAATAAATAAATGTTAAAAAATATATACATATCAACATTTACAATACATCAGGAAATTACATTGTTTGCAACTGTGTAAATTTAGTATGAAAAACTGAGAGAGTCCAGCTGAAAATATATGCCAGAGTGCATCAGGGGGTTCACACCCCTGATTTTTTTTAGGGCCGGTGTGAGCAAAAAAGTTTGGAGATCACAACTCAGAGGATTAGCCTTCAAAAGCAGACCAGAGCAGGCTCAGCTCATTTCCCTGAAGTCCCTTCATTCAGAACTGAGGTTTGTGTCTATTTGTTTTAAGGCACAGAGATGACAGTCGGGTTGAGAGACTGTCAGACGAGAACCCATCTGCTGAGTGCAGTTGGAGGGCAGGGTCTGCCTGCTCCAGGCAAGCCCGGCACTCTGGCGGTGCCCGCGGACCACGGACTGGTGACTGGCCTTCAGGCAGCCGGCAGCCGGGTGGAGCCAGCTCGTGCGGCAATGGGGTAAGACGCTGCTTTTCCAAAGCGCAGGTGGGCACCTGTCGGGAAAGTCACCGGTAAAAAGGACGCACACGCCCCAAAACTCCATCTGTGCGAGAGCACCGGCAGCCGTAGATGGTCATTACTCCTGAGAGCTGGCTCACTCTGCACCAGACACTGGCCTGAGTGCCTCCTGTGTCCCATCCTCGAATGGCCTCATGAGCAAGGAGCGATGGGACCAGGCAGCCTGACTCCAAGCCACATCGGGCACGAGGCACAGGTGTGAGCACAGACACGTTCTCGACTCGGAAGTTTCGCGTTTGATTTGACACTTCGTTCCACTTACAACTCTCTGATCCTGGGTAAGACTTTCAACCTCTCTGACCCTCAGTTTTTCTATCTGCAAAATGGTTCGTAAGAACTACTATACCGGATCCTCAGGCCCCAGATCTTTCCAGGCAGTGCTGACCGCTCTATGCCTGGAAAGGACTCTGCTGTCATCGGAAAAGTTTGTACCTAAATTTAGAAGACTGAAATCTTTTTTTAAAAAGTTTTTTTTTTTTTCAGTTTATTTATCTATTTTGAGAGAGACAGAGACAGACAGAGAGAGAGGGAGAGAGAGAGAACCCCAAGCAGGGTCTGTGCTGCCGGGCCAGAGCCAGACGCGGGTCTTGAACCCACAAAACCACAAGATCATGATCTGAGCCAAAACCAGGACGCTCAACCGACTGAGCCACCCAGGTGCCCCTGGGCACTCCCAGTTTCAAGGGAGAGGCAGCCAAGGAAACAGACAGTAATAGGCAGTGCTGGGGCAACAGGAGGACTTCCTGGAGGGGGTGAGGTCTGGGCAACATTTTCCTCCTCTGTTCACTGAGAGGGTCATAATAACCCACAGTTTTTATTTCAGAATCTAATTTTATTTTGAACTACATTGTTATAAAAGTAACACATGCTAAGGGGGCCCCTGGGTGGCTCAGTCAGTTAAGTGTCCGATTCCTCCCGATTCTTCTTTTTTTTATTTTTTAATTTTTCTTAATGTTTTATTTTATTTTTGAGAGAGAGAGAGACAGCATGTGTGAGCGGGGGGGGGGGGGGGGTGCGGTGCAGAGAGCGAGGGGGACACAGAACCTGAAGCAGCTCCAGGCTCTGAGCTGTCAGCACAGAGCCCAACGCGGGGCTCGAACCTATGGACCGCAAGATCGTGACCTGAGCCCAAATCAGAGGCATAACCGACTGAGACACCCAGGTGCCCCAAGTATCCAACTCTTGATTTCAATTCAGGTCACGATCTCACAGTTCACGGGTTTGAAACCCGCGTCAGCCTCCATGCTGAGGGTTCAGAGCCTGCTTGGGATTCTCTTTCCTCCTCTCTCTCTTCCCCTGCCCTGTTTGCTCTCTCTCTCTCTGTCTCTCTCAAAATAAATAAATAAACTTAAAAAAAAAAAAAAAGGTAACACATGCTCCTGGTGAAAATTTTCAAGAGAACAGAAAACTATTAAATGAAAAGTGTCCCTTGCTTATCCCCAGAAGGAACTAACTACTGTCCCCGGGCATCTCGCGTAGCCTTCCAGACTCGTTCTATGTGAATGGGAGCCATGTGGGCAAAGCATAAAAGCCCAGATTAATAGTAACAACGGCTTCCCACTCGGTGAGTGTTTACCAGGTGCTGGGCTCTTCCCGCTTCCCAATAACATCTCTTGGACATATTTCTATGTCACAATCAGCTCTCCAAGGTACAGCGCAAGAAGCCCGGAGGAGAGTAGAGACCACGCGAGTCAACATTCCCCCCGTCTGCGTTAGCATACACCTGGCTCCCGCTGGAACTTCCCTACGGTTGAGTTACTATCTCCTTGGTTTTCCGATAGGGAGATCGAAGCTCAGAGAATCAAAGCGTGTGCTAAGGCCACGTGGTGGCCAGGAGCCGGTCGATGCCACGATTCACCACGTGGAGCTCTGGGGCCTGCAGGAGGCCAACCGTCCTCAAGTCCTGGCTTCTGGAAGGATAAATATCACCCTGGCAAGCTGGAGGCCGGTGTCGAAAGCTGAGGCTTAACCTGAAAGCTCAGGCCAAAGGTCAGCACTGCCCTCTGCCCTGCAGGCCTCCGGGACCCACGGCACTGACCAGTGTCTCTGCATCCTGGCCGGTGGCCAGCGCTCCCGCCCACGCAGGTGCTCACACAGGGCGAGGTCTCTCGTCACACGTGTCACGCCGCACTTGTGACCCCCGTGATTCCGCTGCTGGAGGTCGGGGTCGTGGTGATGGGTGCAAACCTTGATGAGTAAAGCATCCTGCAGTGTGGTCTTCAGGGGACCCAGAAGGACAAGCGTTTCGGCCACTTTGATGTTCAGTTGCTCGCTGTGTGATCCTGAACCCGGCCTTTCTTTCTTCCCTTTGTTTTTTTAATTGACGTGAAACTCATGATCAAAAAATTCACTATTTTAGCGGTGCCTGGGTGGCTCAGTGGGTTAAGCGGCCGACTTCGGCTCAGGTCATGATCTCATGGTTCACGAGTTTGAGCCCCACATGGGGCTCTGGGCTGACAGCTCAGAGCCTAGAACCTGCTTCGGATTCTGCCGACTTCGGCTCATCTCACAATCTCACCGTCCGTGAGTTCGAGCCCCACGTCGGGCTCTGTGCTGACAGCTGAGAGCCCGGAGCCTGTTTCAGATTCTGTGTCTCCCTCTCGCTGCCCCTCCCCCGTTCATGCTCTGTCTCTCTCTGTCTCAAAAATAAATAAACGTTACCAAAAAAATTTTTTTAAATGAATAAACATTAAAAAAAAATTGAAGTGTCCAACTCCCCGGCAGCTGGTACATTTCCCATTTTGTTTAGCCACCACCTACATGTAGCTGGAAAGCGTTTCCATCACCCCCGAAGGAGGCCTCACGCCCAGTAAGCAGTTGCTTACTGACCCCCCCCCCCGCCCCCTGCCCTCCCCCAGCCCCTGGGGACCACCCACCCATCGAGATCTGTCTCTGGGGATCTGCCTGTCCAGGGCATTTCCTATAAAGGAAATTATATGAAGCGTGGCCTTGGGATCGGCTTTCTCCACGTGGCATAGTGCGTTCTGCATCTGTCCACGCTGCGGCACGGGCCGGCGCTCCATTCCTGGTCAAGGCCCAGTAATCTTCCACCACCTGACGCCTGAGTTGTGCTCATCTATTGTTCTAGCTACAGGTGTTTGCACTGTTCCACCTCTGGGCTCCTGGGCACGGTGTCGTCATGACGCTTGACCCACATAGCTTCCTTTGTCACATCTGCAAAAATGGGGACACGGAAAGTACCTGCCTGGCGGGCTTGCCGGGAGGATGCGTGGCTTATAGATGGGAGGCCCTACCTGGTGCATGGCCAGGGCTCCGTTGTTGATTCTGTTGGGTACTTGCTCCCCATCTGACATTTATTGAGCACTTACTGGGTACCATTTTAAGCACCTTACCTATGTAAGCACCTTACCCATTCGTGTCGATGCTTTTCATTCATGTATTAATTCCACCAGCAACTCTGTGGAGTAGGGCCCACTGATCAGTTCTCCTGTATTTATTTATTTTTAAGTTTTTTAAACATTTATTTATTTTTGAGACAGAGAGAGAGAGAGAGAGACAGAATGCAAGCAGGGGAGGGGCAGAGAGGGAGACACAGAATCCGAAGCAGGCTCCAGGCTCTGAGCTGTCAGCACGGAGCCCAACGCAGGGCTTGAACCCCCAAACTGTGACATCATGATCTGAGCCAACGTCAGCTGCTTAACGGACTGAGCCCCCCAGCTGACCCTGATAGGTTCTACCTTATAGAAAGCCGAGGCCCTGAGAGGTCAGCTCAGGGGTTGCCTGTGGAGGCAGGACTTGAACTAGCCGACCTGACCCCGAAGCCCACGTTCTTAATGCCTCTGCTGGTCTACACTTGTGGGGTCGTTTACACTACCATCCACAGGGGTTTCTGGGGTCATCACCTCTGGATCGGGGACTGTGGGAGATTTTCACCTTCTTTTTCCCCTGGACTGTCTCTGTTCCACGTGTCTGTAATTGTTTGTTTTCACAGGGAGCAGAGGATAATTTTGTAATCAGAAGGCAACAGTAAATATGATTTTAGATCATGACATATTTGTTAAGTGAAAACAGCCACACATAGAATTTCAGGTATGGCCTGATTCCAAAGGTGCACAGTAAACACCCAGGGGGCTGTTCCCCAACGTATTAACAAGGTTTGTCTCTGGGGAGCCAGATGGGGTGATTCTGTGATGCTTGGTATACGTTTGTTGTCTTTCTGGCTTTTCCAAGTGTATTTTGACAACAAAGATCACTGTTATATTTGGAGAGAGATTCTAGAAACAAAAGACCGGAGATCCCAGCTAGGACCGGTGGGTGTTTCTCCTCGGGCCGGCTGAGCAGGTGAATCTGAGCCACTGACCGGCCAAGGAGGCTCACGAGGAAGCTGCCAGACTGGAGGTTCCTGCACCGAGGGACATGCCCAGGGACGTTTGTCATTCCATCTCCATCCGAGGACACAGAGACACAGAGGACACTCCTACCTCAGGGTCCCCAGTGCCTAGACCGGGAGCCGCCTCAGCCTCGGACTGTCCCTGTTCTGCCCGTCCATCCCAGCCACCTGGCCTTTGCTCTGGCACTGCCTTTCACCAGAATTCCTGTCACCCCCGGGGGCGCTCTTCCCAGATCCTCGTGCTCCCTCCGGTAGGATCAGCAGGGCCCGGTGGAGCACTGGAAGGCACCCATGATTAGAAGAAAGTGTCTGTCCCGGCTTGTTTCTCCCCACCTCTCCCCCTGCAGGTGCACACGTCCATAGCTCCTTCTCCCTCTGCTTGACATACACTGGGCTCTGGGGCCCCCGTCCCGTCACTGGCCATGGTTTAAAGTGATCCCCATGCCAAAAAAAGGGGTAGCTGAGCCTCCCTGGACAGGGCGGTGCTCTAGCCAGGACGGCCAGGGAGATGGCTAAACCCATAATGATGACACGGCAGGGACAGAAGGGTTGGAACAACTCCATCTGGGGGAGTCCAGAAGCTTCCTGGAGGCAGTGCCATTGCACAGGGCTGTGACAGATGGGTGGGAGTTTGATGAGATGAGCTGGGAGGAGAAAGACTTGTCAGCCAAGGAAGGGCGGGGAGGGCAGAGGACGCTGCCTCTGACCCCAAGGCCACCTCTGCCTTGGCAGGTTACCCGGGGCCGGCCCAGCCCAGACCCGACAGCCCCTGCCAGGAAAACAGGTCAGAGGAGGACGCACCCTGGCGGCATTGCGTGTGAGCAGGGCTGGGACACTCCTGCCGGGACACCCAGGACACCCTCCCCGGTGGGCTGCAGGTCAGTCACAACCCGGCTGGCAGGACGGGAGGGCTGCCCCCCAGCCCAGACTGTCCCCACCCAGCTGTCCTGACACAGCATCCCCCCGCCCCAGCCTCTTGTGGGCTGGAAGTGCCCCTTACTTAGCAGGAGGAGGGACCTGGCCAAGGCGTGCAACCACTCCGAGCCTCAGTTTCCCCATCAGTAAATGAGGATAAGAGTTCTTCCCTCGTGGCTCTCCAGCACATCCAGTGAGACAATGTCGGGGAATGGGCACCTAAATGTTGGAAGCTCATTGGCATCGGATTGCTGTTACCGTGGCTACTCTTACTGTGTTGACTATTATTATGGGAAAATGCCCAATCCGGTGGGAGAAGCAAGACAGATCTGGATTTGAATACCAGCTCTGCTCCGGGTAACCGTGAGTCTGGGCAGATGGCTTCTTTGAACCTCAGTTTCCCATCTGTAAACCCTTGGCTCTGCATTGGGTGTGGCCAGGCTCCCGGAAAGGCCAAGGTCAGTCCCAAAGGGCAGGGCTCAGCTGGGGCAGCTCCAAAGAAGCAGCGTCCTCTTGGACCAACGCCAGGCCACTGCCCAGCCCTCCTGGCGAGCCCCAGCCTCCCCTCCCGGCCCCGCGCCCCGCCAGCCTGCAGTGCTAGCTCTCAACGCCTCAGCCGTGCACAAGCCCTTGCTATTTATGAGGTGTTTTGCGGCCACCCCCAAATACAGATAGTACTGCTCAGCTGCGGCTGTGGGCAGGCCCTGGGCTGGGCACCGGGCCCACGGGAGCAGCAGGCCAGTGGAGACAGCCAGACAAGCAGTGTCTCCACCAAAGTATAGGCTCAAGGGCTGGGGGCTTGGGGGGGGAGGGGAGGCAGGCAAGGCTTTGGGGAGGCAGCCTTTGGCTGGGCCTTAGAGGGGCCCACGGCCTGGACGTCTGCCCCTTGAACCACTTCTCAAGTCCAGGCTGGTTGCCGGCTCTGGTGCCTGACGCATGCCCGGGGTTCGATGGGGGCCTGGTGAGTACGCATGGAGTGAGCGAGCGAGCGAGCGAGCGAGTGAATGAAGCATGGAATATTGTATTACCTTTATATCAGACTCAGAATTCTCTCAGGGAGAGAGCTCAACTCTGCGAAATTACTTAGTTGAGCATCCTAGGTGGTAATGGAAGCATCAGGGAACATCTGGGGACCGAACGGCGGCCCCTCCCAGAACTTCTTCTTACCCAGGAGGTGGGTAGGGCTCTCCCCAGCCTAGACCACCTGAAGGCAGACTGTCTGCTCTGACTGCCAGAACCCTTGCTGTGCTGGGTGGCCTCAGGCCATCCACTGACCTCTCTGGACCTCGGTCTTCACGCCTGTGAAATGGGACCGTGACCACAATGCACACAGGGCTATGCCAGGGTGGGAATTAGTAGGCAGCAAAGCCCGCTGGCTGTGGGGAGCTCCGTGGAGATCCAGGGCGGGCAGCTCTCTTCATTCATGCTCCTGGGCATCCCAGTGCCAGCCGTGCGGGCTGCCCGCACCCTCTTTAATGATTAGGTCTGTCCCCACACCCTGGTGTGGTTCCATCTGCCTGAATGCATTCATTTAGACCCCATAAAACAGGGTGACAATGAGCCACCTCAGAGATGAGGAGAGAAGCCTTTTCAGGGGCGTCCCGACGCAAACAGGCACCCAGGGCTCCTAGGGAGGGGAGCAGCTAAAAGGTCTGGGAGGGTCCGGCCAGCCCTCCTTAGGGCGGGGGCGGTGGTGGGTGCAGGGGTGGGGAGGAGGGAGACAGATGGAGACAGAGATGGAGAGGCAGAGGGAAAAGGACAGGGAGGAGGGGCTTGACAGGACCAGAGACAGGGTCAGAGTCAGGGTCAGAGACACAGAGAGAGACAGGGAGTCAGGAGGGTGGGAAAGGGAGGGGCGGTGAGGGCAGGTGGGCAGGGAGGGGAAATGTCGTGAGGGGGCAGCCTGGGCAGAGCAGCTGAACGGCACAGAAGCCAGGGGGGGTGCTGGAGGGTGTGTGGGGCACACTTGAAAGGCGCATTCAGCCCCCCAACGGTTCCCTCCTCCCCGTTCCTAGCGGTGGCCAATCCACGAAGGCTGAATTCCCGGGCAAACACAAAACTTCATGCACACAAGCATGCACCACACTCACACACACTCACCATCACTGACCGACGCCCACAACTGCACAGGTGCCCATGCCCTGTGTGTAGATGGTCCGCACAACCCAGGGGCTCCCCGACCGCAGCACGCAGGCTCATACCCGGGACCTGATTTCCCCAGTCCTGGGCCCACAGATTCCCCTAAACTAACTGGTGGGGTCCTGGAACCTCCCGGAGCTTCAGTAGAGGCCCCACAGCCCTGCTTCGGAGCTGACCCCGCCCACTCTGCCTTCGTTCCACAACCTAGAAAACAGCTGGGGCCCCTCCCCATGGAGACGCCCCGACAAGGGGTTTCCAGGTCGGGGGCCCCACTGCCCCTGCTCTCCTGCTGCTTCTCATCGGTCCTGGTGTGGTACTCAGCTTCCGATTCTCATTGCACACCCCGACTCCCGTCCTCGCCAGCACTGTGAACGGAGCGGAGCTTAGGGAATGGGGCGGGGTGGGGGACACAGAAGGGAGCTTCACGGGACAGCGGCACAGTCATCTACAAAGGGGCAGAGTCCATCATCCACGCAGAAGACGTCCAGATGTGGGCGGCCGTCCGCGACCCCACCCCAGAAGCCCTGGACCGACAAGGGCTCATCGCGTTCTGCCTTGAGCCCACCTCTGGGAAAATGGATTTGCAACAGTTGTGAACTCCCCGGGAGCAGAACCAGCTCCTGGTGCGGGGTCAGCCCGTGCCAAGATGGTCACAGAAGAGCTTCAGGTTGTCATTTTTATGCATTCACAAACTTTTTTCCTACCTTTCCTTTTTAAATTGCATTTTCTAGCGAGTGGCCATTTATCGAACATAAAACCTGCCATTTAAAAATGATAATCCAGCGGTTTTTGATATATTCGCAATGGTATGCAGCCATCACCACTATCCATTCCCAGAACATTTTCATCAGCTTCGAAAAATACCTTGTACCCACTGGCAGTCATGCCCATCCCCCTCCTCCCAGCCCCTGACCACCCCCAGGGACCACAAATACACTTTGTTTCTATTGATTTGCCTCTTTTCGACCTTTTACATAAGGGGATCCTAGAAGGGGCAGCTGGGTGGCTGTCAGTTAAGCGTCTGACTCTTGATCTCAGCCCAGGTCATGATCTCAAGGTTCACGGGACCGAGCCCCACCTTGGGGTCTACGCTGACAGCACGAAGGCTGCTTGGGATTCTCTCCCTGCCCCTCCCCTGTGCATGCTCTCTCTCTCTCTCTCTCTCTCTCTCTGTCTCAAAAATAAATAAACATTACAAAAAAAGAGTTTCTGGATACCTCGGTGGCTCAGTCGGTTGAGCGTCTGACTTCGGCTCAGGTCATGATCTCACGCTTCGTGAGTTCGAGCCCCATATCAGGCTCACGGCTGTCAGCCTGTCAGCGCGGAGCTCACTTCAGATCCTCTGTCCCCCTCTTTCCATCCCTCCCCTGCTCGCACTCTCCCCAAAATAAATAAATATCTTAAAAAAATTGTTTTAATAAGAAATAAAAAAAGAATTTCTTTAAAAAAAAAAACAGGTATCACAGAACACGTGGCCTCTGTGTCTGGCTTCTTGCACGGAGCATCACGGGTTCGTGACTGAACAATGCTGCATCGTGTGGGTGGACCACGCTCTGGTCACCCAGTCATTTGATGGTGACTACTGGGGCTGTTTCACACAAACTTTGAAGATATTGTCATTTACAAAATAATTTTGGAAACACCAGTAGGCTGTGGACTGCTATCCGTTCTTGTTATTTTGCCTATTCTGAGATTAATTTCCTCCTATGTTTAAATGTTTTTTTTATGAAAACCATAGTGATTGTAGATGAAAGTTTTAACCAAATGCCTTTGGTGGGAGGGAAAGGGAGTCAGCCTCCCTAAATCCACTCGTCCCTAACCCTTTCTGCTCTGGCAACCGCAGGGCTGACGAGCTGGGGCTGTGACATGTAATGATGGCTGAAGGCAGGCGCCTTTGTGTTTCATTAGGGTTTTCGTGGGGCTGGTGTTTCAGGAATCTGCAGCTCAGTGGAGAAGAAGGCATCCCAGCCCTTGGGGAAAGAAGCCTCCTTCCCGCACACCTTCCCCACCCTGGGGGCGGCTCTGCGCAGGGCAGAGGCTGGGAGGAGGATCCGGTGGTTACCTCCATGGAATCGGCATCGGGGGGGAGGTCGGGCTCTCTGGTCTCACCCGTGTGCCCTGGTCCCCGCTGCCAACTGCGTGCTGTTGTTGCAGGTGCATTGAGGTGGGGGGGTGGAAAGGTGATAAAGTGGCTCCATTATGCATTCAAAGTCACGTGCACATACCGTTTATTATCACAGTAATACAATAAAGCAAATCAGGGCTTTGGGTGCCCGGGTGGCTCAGTCAAGTTCAGCAAGCTCAGGTTCAACTTGATTTCACGGTTCGTGAGTTTGAGCCCGGTGTAGGGCTCTGTGCTGTCAGTGTGGAGCCTGCTTGGGATTTTCTTTCTCCCTCTCTCTCTGTCCCTCCCCCGTATACTCTCTCTCTCTCTCTCTCTCTCTCTCTCTCTCTCAAAATAAATAAATAAACTTAAGAAAGAAGCAAAGCAAATTCTTAAAGTCAGGGAAAGAAAGAAAAAAAAAATCATCTCATCCCAACACACTTACTTGCATTTTAATGAACTTTCAATTTGCCTAAGCATTAAAAAAAGATTAAAAAGCACTTTTTTTTTCCTGATTATAGTAGACAGCCTCATTGTAGCCAAAATATCAACAAAAAGAGAGAAGGGGAGAAAGAAGTAAAATGACTCATTTTACCACAACTTAAAGACAGTCACGATGATCATGTCGGCACGCTTCCTTCCAAGCTGTTTTTGAGCTACTGTATTTTCCGCAAAAATGCATCGTGCATGACATCGCACTGATTTTCATACAGTTTCGTGTCTCTTATGCCTAAAATCAGGGACCGAATTTTTTTCAAGCTGTTACAAAATTTGAAAATGTTGTAATGCTGCACATCTTAATAGGGTTGCGACACATCAGACGGGGCCACCTGGGTGGCTCAGTCCTTTGAGCGTCCGACTCTTGATTTCGGCTCAGGTCATGATCTCGTGGTTTGTGAGATCAAGCCCCTCTCTGGGCTCTGAGCTGACAGCAAGAAGCTTGCTTGGGGTCCTCTCTCTCCCTCTCTCTGCCCCTCTCCTGCTCATGCACTCTCTCTCTCTCTCAAAATAAATAAAGTAAACCTTAAACTCATTGTGTGGCTCCTACTGCACTCTGGTCTTTTCATTTATAATCTCTTTCACGTCCTTTGTGCCGTGGTGCAGTTCAGTACAGCCCTTGTTGCTAACTGTCATATGCAAATGTCCCATCACCGAGTAATCCTACTCCACTCACCAGGGCCCCCCTCCCCCGCCCCGATGGGCAGCTCTGTGCTGTTACAAATGATGCTTCGAGAAACGCCCTTTTGTAGGTCAAATGTTTCCTCTGGGGAGGTTCCTACAAATGGGCTTCCCGGGTAACAGAGCATGGGCAGTGTTAAGGTTCTGTTGAAGCACAATATTAATCCAGCTCTGTTAGGACGTAAGTAAGCAATTCACTAAATAGAACAGCGGCAACAGAGGAACCCTAGGGGGCTTCATTTGTGCAAGAGACCGTCTTAGAATCCCAGGCATCCCCACCAAACTTTCTGGGAGCAGAGAAAAGCTCACGCTGGGATAGCGGAGGGGAATGTACACCCCAGTGGGGAGGTAGCTGAAGATGTCGCCTCCCAGGCACTTACCCACCTGCACGGGCAGATGTGTAGTTCTCCGCAGCAGGACCCCCAGGGAACCTGGTTCATCCACGTCCCCAGAGGAGACAGAAAATGTGGGCTGCTGTCGATGTTCAGTTTGCATACTCTCCCTGCATTTCAATAATCTTTCTCAGAGGGTGGTTTTAATTGCTTTTTTATTTTATTTTATTTTATATTTTATTTTTTTATTTTGTTAAGCAAACTTCATGTGCAGAGCCCAATGGGGGGCTTGAACTCACAACCCTGAGATTAAGACCTGAGCTGGGATCAAGAGTCAGATGCTTAACCGACTTAGCCACCCAGGCACCCCTCAAAAGGTGGTTTTGAAAATTTACTTCTGTGTTTTTCTGTTGTTTCATGTGTGTGTGTGTGTGTGTGTGTGTGTGTGTGTGAAAATGTGCTACTTTGGTAATTAGGGACTACATGTCGCTTAAAAACACTTTTTATGGTGCTAAAATATATGCATATGTTATGTGACATAAAATTGACCACTTGAACCATTTTTAAGCACACAAGCCAGTGGCGTTAAGTACATTTATGATGCTGTATAACCCTCACCAATGCCTATTTCCGGAGCTTTTTTTCATCACCTTGAACAGAAACTCTGTGCTCACTGAGACAATAATGCCCCACTCCTTCTTCTCCACTGGTAACCTCTCTTCTGCTTCCGTCTCTGCGAATTTGCTTGCCCTAGAGACCTCACGCAAGGCGAATCACACAGTATTTGTCCTTTGTCTGTCAGCACACACGTGGGTGCTTCCATGTTTTAGCCCTTGTGAATAGTGCTGGTATTATTAATAATGAATAATAATAGTGGATACTAATAATCGTATCTGTTTGAGTCATCTTTCGGTTTTTGGGAGGTATATACCTAGGAGGAATTGCTGACTCACCTGGTAATTCTATTTTAGCATTTTGAGGACCTGCCGGACTGTTTTTCACATAGCTGCAAGGCTAAATGTTGTGTAAAAACAAACAAACAAACAAAAAGCAAACAAAAACAGAAAACAACAACAGCAAAACTTTTATCTTTAATATTGCTAAGCTGTCAATACTGCCCAAAGCGATGTATAGATTCAGTGCAATCCCTGTAAAACTCCCACTGACACTTTTCTGTACAAAAGGAAAAATCTGGGGTGCTTGGATGGCTCAGTTGGTTAAGCATCCAACTCTTGATTTAGGCTCAGGTCATGATCTCACCATTCATGAGATGGAGCCCCAAGTTGGGCTCTGTGCTGACAGAGCAGAGCCTGCTTGCGATTCTCTCTCTGACCCTCCCCTCTTCAAAATAAACAAATAAACTTAAAAAAAAAAGTGTTTTTAGAAATAGAAAAATCCCGGGGCACCTAGGTGGCTCAGTTGGTTAAACATCTGACTTCAGCTCAGGTCATGATTTCACGGTTCATGGGTTCGAGCCCCGCGTCGGGCTCTGTGCTGACAGCTGGGAGCCCGGAGCCTGCTTCAGATTCTGTGTCTCCCTCTCTCTCTGCCCCTCCCACACTCGTGCTCTGTCTCTCTCTCAAAAAATAAAATAAACATTTTAAAAATTAAAAAAAAAAAGAAATAGAAAAATCCATCCTAAAATTCACATAGACTCTCAAGAGACTCCAAGTGGAACAAAGTTGGACGTTTCACACATTCTAATTTCAAGACTTACTAGAAAGCCACAGTTACCAAAACAGTGTGATACTGGGATAAAGTTAACAAGCATATAGCCCAATGAAATAGAATAAAGATCCCAGAAATAAAACCTCACATATAAGGGCAAGTGATTTTCAACAAGGGCTCATTTAATGAGGAAAGGACAGTCTTTTTAACAAAGGTGCTGGGAAGACTGGACATCCACATGCAAAAGAATGAAGCTGGACCCTTATCTGATTCCATATGCAAAAGTTAACTCAAAATGGATCTAAACACAAAAGCCAAAACCATTAAACAAACCATCAGAAGAAAACACTGGAGAGAAGCTTTGTGATGCCAGAATTGGCAATGCACTCTCAGATCTGACACCAAAAGCACAGACAACACAAAAAAAGATAAATTGGACTTCATTGGAACTAAAAACTTTTGTGCATCAAAGGACACTATCAACAGAGAGAAAGGCAACTTAAGGAATAGACAAAGATATTTGCAAGTCATACATCTAAAAAGAGATTAGTATCGGGGTGCCTGGGTGGCCCAGTCGGTTGAGTGTCTGAATTCGGCTCAGGTCATGATCTCATGGTTCACAGGTTCGAGCCCTGTGTCGGGCTCTGTGCTGAAAGCTCAGTGCCTGGAGCCTGCTTTGGATTCTGTGTCTCCCTCTCTCTCTGCCCCTTGCTCTCTCTCTCTCTCTCTCTCTCAAAAATAAATAAAAAATAATAAAAATAAAAAGAGATTAGTATCCAGTATATATAAAGAACACCTACAACTCAACTACAACAAAAACAGACAACTTGATTAAAAATGAGTAAAGGAACTGTTTGGTGTTGGTTGGACTGGTCTTGGGTCCCATCGCATCTGGTTCTGAGCATCCTGGCTTTCCCAGTGATTAATGCTTCTCCAAGGAGGAGGCAGCTGGCAGGGAAGAGCACCTGCCTGGATTTCTCCAACAGGCTAAGAGTACCTGGCTTCCTGGGCAATGGGTTGGAAGCTTTGAAAGAAAAGTAAGAACCCAGAGAATGCAGAGTGGGCCCCTCCCATCTGCCTACCCATGGCTTGGCCCAGCCCCACCTCCAGGCTCCCTGGGGGCTCCTAGCCACCTGCCCACCTCCAGCAGCAGGAATGGTTGAATCATCCCGGCAGGGGCTGTCAGCCCTGGAATCTGAGCATGCCTCAGCAGAGCAGGGTGGCCACTTTGGCTGTGCCCAGGTCGGTTGGTACACCAACTCCCTGGGAAGTCACCTCTGGGAGGAGCCTCTAAGACTACTAGATGGGGGCCCTTGGTCCCCAGAGTCCGGGCAAGTGAGAAGCTGCTCATCAGGGATGGGAGATACATGGGGTCCTTTCTAAGGTTGCTCCCAGTCACCATTAGGTCAGGTTTAAAGCAGAGGGGGACTTTTTTCTTGAGTTTGATGTCAAGGGAATAACAGCGGTTCAGGTGGGTCAGGCCTAGGAGTGGCCCAGTGGAAGGTGCAGGAGGAAATGGAGTGATAGTAATGAAAATAGCAACCCTGGGGCAGCTGGGTGGCTCAGTGGGTTACACATCCGACTCTCTTTTTTTGTTTGTTTTTATTTATTTACTTTGAGAGAGAACAAGCGGGGGAAGGGCAGAGAGAGAGGGAGAGAGAGAATCCAAAGCAGGCTCCGAGCTGCCAGAGCAGAACCCACAAAGTGTGAGATGGTGACCTGAACCTAGATCAAGAGTTAGATGGTTAACCGGCTGAGCCACCCGGGCACCACAAGCTTCTGACTCTTGACCGTGCCTCAGGTCATGATCTCACAGGTTGGTGAGTTCGAGCCCCGCATGGGGCTTTGGGCTGACAGTGCGGAGCCTGCCTGGGATTCTCTCTCTCTCTCCCTCTCTCTCTGCCCCTCTTCTGCTCATGCGCTCTCTCTCTCTCTCTCAAAATAAATAAATAAATAAACTTAAAAAAAAAAAAAGAAAGAAAGAAAGAAAATTCCCACACCGATGATGACTGGATCCTCATATCACCGTTACTTCTTGGTTCTCTCTACCGCTGTCCACAAGGCACCCCCTCTGCTGAGGCCTCCCTGACTACCCTGGAGCCGCACCCCTCCCCTGCTTCATTTTATCTGCATTCCTGCCAGCCCTCGGGTGCACTCCCTCCTCGCTGTGGGGTGTGGGGCATGGGCTGGGTCTGAGGACCCAGAGGGAGTCCCAGGGGACCAGCCACCAGGGGCCCTGGCTGCCTGCAGGATGAAATCAAACTGAGCTGGCAAGAGTGAAAACAGAGTTTATTGGAGGTAGAGAGAGACACAGACGGAGCGTCTGGGAGGCCCGGAAAGGAAGGGAGCAGGAGACTCATCTTTGTTCTGGGTCTGGGGGTTTTTTATGCAGGACGGTGGTCTGGCATGCGTGTCCCCTCAGGCATCCCGGGAGTGGTCAGAACAAAGATGAGGGCTCAGGTGTTAGTCCTTGGAGCCAGGTGGCCTTGGCACGGAGATGTCTAGAGCCAAGTGGTCTGGAATGCGCACACGATGGCTTCATTGTCACCTGGTCCTTCCTTAGGTGTTGTCTATTCCAGAGAAGTCATTCCCTCCGTGTCCCTGGCGGGGAAGACATATGCTGTTTGCATTATGAGGTGCAAAGAGCGGTGGGGGTGCAGGTCCTTGCAAGAACAGAGGCAGGAGAAGGAGCGAAATGCAGATTTCCATGGAGTCCTTCAGTTTCCCATCTCCGGTGTTTTACTAGACGGATACGTTCCCGCGAGACCGCGCTCTGATCACTGCTCTTTCCTCTGCCAACAGCAACGCCCACCACGGAGCGGGGCTCAAAACATATGCACGTGAGGAATGAATGCATCCTGTGAAGAAAGTTTACTTCTCACCGTTGTTCAGAGAGGTGGCGTAACTTCTCCAAGAGCACACAGCCAGAAAGAGGCAGGCAGGGCTGTGATTTGCACCAGAAGTTGGGGCTTCTTGTTTCGTGAACCTCAGAGCCCATTGCCCAGGGTGCCCAGGGTGCCGAGGGTGGCTGGCGTTGATATGTGTTTCTCTCTGTGTGACATGATGGGACACCCCCACACGTGAGCTCCCAGGAGCAGGCCCTTGGGTTGGCAAGTTCTGTGCTCTCACCAGTCATTGTCATAGAGGGTGAGTGTCCCCTCCTCTCTGCTGCTGGGGGTTTACTCTTTTAAGTCCTGGCTTACAGGGCGCCTTCTCTAGGAAGCCTTCCGTGACCTTCCCCAAGTCAAGGGCTCTCCTTTCTTCTCTAGACAATCCCAGCCTCTTGTACAAACCCTACTACAGAGTCCGTGGTGGAGAGTCATGAGTACAGCAGACAGACTTGGGGGGCAGGCCTTCCCAGATGGGAATCCGGATGAGCCATCACGGACTGTGAGACCCTGGACGTATCACTTCACCTCTCTGAGCTCCCTGTCTCACCTGGACGGTGGATACACCAATACCCACCCTGCCTGGGCTGCCGTGACACGGCACCGTAGTCCGGGCGGCTTACAACAGACATTCACGGTCCCGCATTCCGGAGGCCGGAAGTCCTCGATCAAGGCACGGGCAGGAATGGTTCCTCCTGAGGCCTGTCTCCTTGGTGCCCAGATGGCTGTCTTCTTCCTGGGTCCTTCCATGGCTGTCCCTCTGTATGGGCTTGTGTCCTACTAATCTCTTCTCATAAAGACAGCAGTCGGATTAAATGAGGACACACCCATATGATCTCATTTTAATTTGATCGCCCGTGGAAAGACCCTATCTCAAAAATACAGTCACATCTGCGGTGCAGGGAGGGCGGTGGGTGGGCTAGGGCTTCAACATGTGGATTCTGCAGGCACGATTCAGCCCACAGCACTGCCCCCCATCTGACTCTGAAATTCCTGCTACAGTGCCTCTGACAAGGCTCGCCCAGCTGCGGCTTGCACACCTCCAGAGTCAGGGAGCTCTCTACTTCCCAAGGGGGATAAAGGGCGAACGGGATTCCTGGCAGTGGCTGGGATCCCTCAGAGCTGCCTCACGTAGAGGCTGAATCCCTGCGGCCCTCGAGAAATAGAGACGGCTATTTCATCATCTTGAGCGATTCCAAACAGGTTGGTTTCTCCCTAAACAGCAAGAGAGCTTGCTTGTTTTGGAAGGCAAATTCAAAGGCGGATTCCTGCTGATAGACTTATCTGTGTTTTGTTATCTGCCTTGAACAGAAGTGGCTCGGGAAGCCCCCGAGTGTGGATGCCTGGGTTGCACAGATAAATGTCACGTCTACACCCAACGGAAGCTATAAATAGGCCACCCTGGTGGGGGGGGGGGGGGAGGTGTGTGTTAGGAGTGGCCGCTGTGAAACTGAAAATTATTTTCTACCCACCCAAATGAGTTGGATTGTTCTTGCCGGATCCCATCCAGATGGTGAAAGGGGGCCATGAGGGACGTTCAGATAAAGTCTTACTCAATTCATTTTGGCTTTAAAAATCCATTCTCAGAGCTCAGCAAAAGAAGCAATTATTATTTTTGTACCCTGATTTCACCCTGTCATTCCCTTTTTTCTGAAAAATGTTCACATTGCAAACATACTACACGTTTATTCTGGAGAGGATGGAAAATATAGCACAAGGTGAAGAAGAAAACAGAAAGTACCTTTAATCCCATCATCTAAAAGTACTGTTGATGTTTGGATGCATTTCTCCCTCTCTCTCTCTTGTCAATGGGATTATTCTTTTTTTTTAAATGTTTATTTACTTATTTTTGAGAGAGAAAGAGAGCGTGTACATGTGAGGGAGGGGCAGAGAGAGAGGGAGGGAGAGAGAATCCCAAGCAGACTCTGCTGTCAGCTCAGAGCCCGACACGGGGCTTGAACTCATGAACCGTGAGATCATGACCTGAGCTGAAACCAAGAGTCAGATGCTCAATCAACTGAGCCACCCAGGTGGCCCGGGATTATACTTTTAAAAATTTTTTATTTCTTAATGTTTATTTATTTTTGAGAGGGAGAGAGAAACAGAGTGTGAGCAGGGGAGGGGCAGAGTGAGAGGGAGACACAGAATTCAAAGTAGGCTCCAGGCTCTGAGCTGTCAGCACAGAGCCCGACGCGGGGCTCAAACTCACAAATCGTGAGATCATGATCTGAGCTAAGTCAGACGCTCAGATCTGAGCCACCCAGGTGCCCTGGGGATTATATGTTTTTAAAAAAAGATTGCATTGTATCTCTGTACCTACCAGAGGAGATGGACCGAGTGGTGAATAAGACAGACAAGAGCCAATCCCCTTGGAGTTCAGTCGGAGACGGAAAAACCATATAAATGAATTTTCAGGCCATTTCCAAGTTCCCTGTTGCAAACAGCACTGCCGTGAGCATTGCTGGAGTGGGGTGCCTGAATGCACATGTGCTGATTACGTAGGAGACCTTTCCAAATGTGGAATTTGGGGGCGCCTGGGTGGCTCAGTGGAACGTCCGACTTCGGCTCAGGTCGTGATCCTGCAGTTCGCGGGTTCGAGCCCCGCGTCGGGCTCTGTGTTGACAGCTCAGAGCCTGGAGCCTGCTTCTGATTCTGTGTCTCCCTCTCTCTCTGCTCCTCCCTCACTCATACTCTGTTTCTCTCTCTCTCTCTCAAAAATAAATATTAAAAAAAAATTAAAAAATAAATAAACATTAAACATTTTTTTTTAAGAAACAAAAGTGAAATTTGTACACAGGGTTTCTCCCATTGTAAACAAACTGATGATCATCTCCACGCATATTTGTATTCGCAGGACGTTGGGACCATCCGATTAATATCTCCCCCACCTGCGTTGGACGGACCTATAGATTCTCTGGAATCTTTCCTGCCTTTCCTGCCCGGGTGAGCCCCTCCCTCCCCTCATCCGGCTTACACATCATACCCTGAGGCGCACAGGGCTCATTCGGTCCTCAGGCAGCGCCTTTGGTCTCTGCGTGGTTCCACCCGACCTTGACCTCAAACAGGTCTTCCTGCCTTGCAGCGCGGGCCCTGGCTCTTGAAAATGTGCAGAGCAAATCGAGGAGGCCTCTTCTCCCCAGAGGCCCCGCTGAGCCTCTCCGAGGGCTGTCCTTACGTGGACTGTGCACCCAGCTCCCACCGCTGCTGCATGGCATTTCCTTTCTTGGGACTCCACCCAGGGATCGCCTCACCTCCTCCGAGGAGCCTTCCCAGACCACCCCTGCCTGAGGAGCAGGTGGCCGGGCTCTTCTGCACTCCCGCTCCCGTCTCCCTCCATGGAAGCACCTGTTTCTTTCCCTCCGAGGCTTCAGCTCTATCTCTGAATCCACTGGGCGCCGGATAAAAACCTGCCATATAAGGGCGCCTGGGTGGCTCAGTCAGTTAAGCGTCTGACTCTTGATTCCGGCTCAGGTCATGATCTCGCGGTTCCTGAGTTCAAGTCCCGCATCGGGCTGTGTGCTGACAGTGCAGAGTCTGCTTGGGATTCCCCCCCCTCTCTCTCTGCCCCTCCCCTGCTCATGCTGTCTCTGTCTCTCTGAAAGTAAATAAATAAACTAAAAAAAAAAAAGCCGTGCCATATAAATGAATGGGGGACAGGATTCTAGTTCCCGTATCTCGGACAGACTCTGTGACTGCGGGCACGCCACGTGCTGGGTCTGGGCCCCCACCCGGAGCTGTGAACTGGACGCAAATCAGCTTTGGAGGCGGTGCTGAGCCATCGCAGCCTGCCCTGCGAAGGGGCTGTTCCTGCTGAGACCCCAAGGAAGAGGCGTCTCAGGTGAAGGGGCCGGGCAGCAGAATTCCAGGCCCAGGGAACAGTAGGTACAAAGGTCTTGAGACGGGACAAAGCCGGGGTGACCCCCAAATGGATCAGAGGTCATGTGAAGGTGCCCTGGGTTATTCATCCAATCGCTACTCACGGGACATGGTGTGTGCAGCTGGGCCCAGGGCTGGCTGTGGGTTCTGGGGACGGCGTGAGGACACCGGCCCCAGCACTGCCCTGGGGGGCTTAGAGGTAGGCGGGGAAGAACAGGTGATTACAGACATACGTTAGGCAAGGATTCCTGCCTGCATGACCTGACCTCATTAATACAGTGACTGATGCATCGAATCATGGTTTCATGGACTCACAGGCCGATTTCTTTTTTTTTTAATGTTTATTTTTAAGAGACACAGAGAGAAAGCATGAGCAGGGAAGAGACAGAGAGGGAGACCTAGAATCCAAAGCAGGCTCCAGGCTCTGAGCTGTCAGCCCAGAGCCCGACGCGGGGCCCGAACTCGTGAACCGTGAGATCGTGACCTGAGCCGAAGTCGAATGCCCAACCGACTGAGCCCCCCAGGCGCCCCTCACAGGCCGATTTCTTAATACAGTGGTTGGTTTGTTGATTCGTTCATCTAACACATTTTGAGTGGCCTTCTGTGAACCGGGCAGGGTGCTGGGCTCTGGGGAATGGGCATGGAGGAGACACACAGGATACCCTCTAGAGGGACAAGACCAATGCTACCTACATGGGGACAGTCAAACGCGGCCACGAGACAGAGCGTCCGATCCCGGGCCGGGGAGGAGCCGGTCCCGCTCAGGCTTGGAGGAGGGAGAGGAAAGGGGCAGCCCCAGGAGGACCAGAGGAACAGCTTGTTGCAAAGGCCCAGCACCAGCGTGGGCCTGGGAGCTGATCAGCGGCCCTGCCAGCTGCACACGGTTTGCCCACAACAAATCACCCCTTAATTTGCAGGGGTTGCCAACGAAGAGGTGTCCCGTCTCCGGCCACACACGGTGCGTGCGTCTTCCTGAAAACCAGCGAAGGCCCCCCCTCTCCCCAGCTGGCACAGCCTCCTCCCGAGCAGGCCTGGGGAGCCGGCGGCTGGGTGGCAGGAGAACAGGGCCACATTGTGAGCTTTCCACGGGACGCCGTGGGCAAACAGAAGGGCGGGCCGGCCGGGCGCTCAGAAGAGCCCATTGAGCCCCGCGGTCGCCAGGCCGAGAGCGCAGCCAGGAAGAAACAGGTCTTTATTAAGGGAGGGCCGGCACGGCCTGAAACGGAGGACATACCAGGCCATCTATCTGCAGCCTCTGTGAGGCCAGGCCGGGAGGGTGGCGGGCTGGACGGAGAGCCACCAGTGCGTCCAGAACAGCGAGCCTTCCTTTCTAGCATTACGTGGAGGGATTCGCACACACACACACGCACGCACGCACGCACACATCTTCCTTTCTCCCACCTCCCTCCCCCAGTTCCCAAATGAAGGGTGGTGATCTGTGAATAATACCACGCGAGCCTCTGTACTCCTGACACCTGAGTTCAAATGCTCTCGACAGTTCCACGAAGTAGGTGCCCTCCGTAGCCAACCCCATTCCGCAGATGAGGAAACTGAGGGTCAGAGAGCATCGGGAGCTTGGCCAGGCCCCTAGCTGTAAATAACGGAACAGGGATGGAACCAGGTCTGCGCCAGCCCCAGGCCTGTGCATTTCACCCTCATGGTGTGTGTGTGTGTGTGTGTGTGTGTGTGTGTGTGTTGTCGTCTCGTTCCAGGGCCTATCCAGAGACTTGACCTGATCGGGACATGCAGGGTGGGCTGGCTCTGGGGACCGGGCAAGCTTACAGCAGCTGTTGGGGAAATCAGCCCCTAAGTACCCCCTTGCCCGTGCAGAGGTGCTGCTCAGGCTGGGGCATTTGCTTCACGGGGTCAGAGCCTCAGGGAGCTGGGTCAGTCCCTGGGTGGCTGGTGAGAGGAAAAATCGCAGAGCCCTAGAGAATGGGGAAGGGGACGAAGGGGAAGGGGACGAGGGGGAAGGGAGGGAGGGAGGCTCAGGGGTCTATTGAACCTCTCAGCCCCACGGCAGACCCACCTGCTTGGCGAGGGGGGATCCAAGGTTTCTGGGGCTGTAAAGGCCTCACTGCTCACCTGCCTCCAGCCAGAACCCTCCCGCACATTCCCCCCCCACCCCCCCACCCAGTGTGCTCTCCAGGGGGTCTCAATCAAACCTGTCCCCACCTCCCCCCTTATTCAGGCTTTCCTGGCGACTGATTCCAAGGCTGCAGGACCTGCCCCTTCTCGGCCCTCCCCTCCGACTTTGGACTTGGCATGCCAACAAAGCTCTGTAAGCACACTGGGTTCACGGCCGTTACTCTGCTGGAGTCCTTCCCCTGCCTGCCCCTCTGGCAGGTTCCCTCCCCTCCTCCTAGGCCTCCCCTGCCCAGTGCTTGTCGCAGGGGGATTGGTGACTCCTCCGTCCCACTCCCAGCCGCTTCCCTGTCAAGGGCAGGGTGGCGGGTCCCCTTATTCTGGCTGTGGAGCAAATCACCCCAGGGACTTCCTGAAACAGGATTTGTTAAGCTCACAGGTTCTGTGGGTGGGGAAATCGGGCTCATCTCTGCCCAGGAATCATCTGGAGGTTCATTCGTGTCGGGCCGTTGATACTGGCCGCCCACCGGGGGCCTCCTTCCACGCCAGCCAGTTCGGGCTTCCTCACGGCATGGCAGCCGGCGTCCCCCAGAGTGAGCATCTCCAGAGACGGAGGCAGGTGGAGGGGAGACCCGGTGGGGGAGAGACGACTCGGTGGGAGCCGCGTCTGGGGCACAGTGTCAGGAGCGCGCACGGGACTGTGGTTCTTTGAGAAGATTCGGCGTCTCCCAGCGAGGCAGCCCTGAGCCCAGTGCAGGACCCGCCCTCGCAGCCACTCAGGCTTTCCTTGCTGCCTTGAGCTCACGTCGTCTCCGCCACAGCCTGCAGATGAGGAAACCGAGGCCCAGAGAGTTGCAATAACTTGCTCAAAGCCCTCAGCTCTGGGGAACACCACACTGTCTTCTAGTGACCAGAGGCAAGACGTCTGGGAACACAAGGCCTGGGAACACGCACTGACATCTGGGAAACGCCGGGGGGTGGGGGGGGAAGGGGGGGGAGGGAACAGGTCCTGCCCCTCCTGGGTCACGTGGGCAAAGTCCTGACCCTTGACAGGTGTCACACAGAGTGGGATCGATGCACATTTGTGTCGACGCGCTCTGTCATCGTGGTGACCCCCCTTCAGTGACGCCCTTAGAGATCTCTGGGGTCACTAGTGGCAGCTTGGACAGACCGGACCTGCTTCTTGCTGAGCGTCTGGACGACCCTGGGTGGAACTTCACTCTGAGTTACTCAGGGAAGCCGCCCCGTGACTCCTGCAGGCCCCAGGACCAAGGTCAAAGTCTTTGAAGTGACTCTTTGGGGAGAGACAAGGCTCCAGAGGTTTCTGCTGCCTGAAGTCAACCATTGACGGGACAAGATGCCCCACCCTGCGGGCCCGTGGGTGTCAGGCCAGCTGCAGGTGTCTTGCTCCCATCTCCTGCTCAGCCTGCCTTTCTTTCCTTCTTTCTTTTTCTTTCTTTCTTTCCTTCCTTCTTTCTTCTTTCTTTCTTTCCTCCCTCTCTCTTCTTTCTTCTTTCTTTCTTTCCTTCTTTCTTTTTCTTTCTTTCTTTCCTTCCTTCTTTCTTCTTTCTTTCTTTCCTCCCTCTCTCTTCTTTCTTCTTTCTTTCTTTTCTTCTTTTTCTTTCTTTCTTTCCTTCTTTCTTTTTCTTTCTTTCCTTCTTTCTTTCTTTCTTTCCTTCTTTCTTTCTTCCCTCTCTCTTCTTTCTTTCTTTCTTTCTTTCTTTCTTTTTCTTCTTTTTCTTTCTTTTCTTCTTTTTCTTTCTTTCCTTCCTTCTTTCTTCTTTCTTTCTTTCCTTCCTTCTTTCTTCTTTCTTTCCTCCCTCTCTCTTCTTTCTTTTTTCTTTCTTTCTTTCTTTCTTTCTTTCCTTCTTTTTCTTTCTTTCTTTCTTTCTTTCTTTTCTTCTTTTTCTTTCTTTCTTTCCTTCTTTCTTTTTCTTTCTTTCCTTCTTTCTTTCTTTCCTTCCTTCTTTCTTCTTTCTTTCTTTCCTCCCTCTCTCTTCTTTCTTTCTTTCTTCTTTCTTTTTCTTCTTTTTCTTTCTTTTCTTCTTTTTCTTTCTTTCCTTCCTTCTTTCTTCTTTCTTTCTTTCCTTCCTTCTTTCTTCTTTCTTTCTTTCCTCCCTCTCTCTTCTTTCTTTCTTTCTTTTCTTCTTTTTCTTTCTTTCTTTTCTTCTTTTTTCTTTCTTTCCTTCTTTCTTTCTTTCCTTCCTTCTTCTTTCTTTCTTTCCTCCCTCTCTCTTCTTTCTTTCTTTCTTCTTTCTTTTTCTTTCTTTTCTTCTTTTTCTTTCTTTCCTTCCTTCTTTCTTCTTTCTTTCTTTCCTTCCTTCTTTCTTCTTTCTTTCTTTCCTCCCTCTCTCTTCTTTCTTTTCTTCTTTTTCTTTCTTTCTTTTCTTCTTTTTCTTTCTTTCCTTCTTTCTTTCTTTCCTTCCTTCTTTCTTCTTTCTTTCTTTCCTCCCTCTCTCTTCTTTCTTTCTTTTTTCTTTCTTTCTTTCTCTCTCTCTTTCTTTCTCTCTCTCTTTCTTTTTGAATGTGTAAAATGCAGGATGCCTAGCTGAATTTTAAGAAGTAGATTTTTGACACCTCTGCATCATATGCTCTCCGTCTCTCTTGTTTCTGTGTGTTTATACATGCTGTTCCCTCCACCTGGAGTGCCCTTCCCCTCCCATTTCTCTCTGGCAAACTTCAACTCATCCTGCAATGTTTGGTCCAGCCATCACCTCCTCCAGGGAGCCATCCCCAACTACCTGCCCCCACCCCCCCGCCCCGAGACCTCACATAGAATGCCAAGGTTTCTCCTTGTGATCACCTACGATGACTCTTTCGCTCTCTCTCCCCCACTTTCCCTTGAGTGACCCAGGTCAGGGCCTGGGTCCTACTCACTGGCCAGTGCCCCGTACATGGTGCATACTCCAAACGGTGTTTGTTGAATGAATCAGTAAAGAATACATGGTGTGTTTTTTTTTAATGTTTATTTATTTTCGAGAGAAAGAGACAGAGCAGGGGAGGGGCAGAGAGAGAGGGAGACAGAATTTGAAGCAGGCTCCAGGCTCTGAGCTGTCAGCACAGAGCCCGAACTGGGCTCAAACCCACAAACCGTGACATCATGACCTGAGCCGAAGTAGGATGTTTAACCGACTGAGCCCTCCGGGCGCCCCGAGACTACATGTTAGATCAGGCCATCCAGGGAGCCAGCTGGTCTGGTCCAGCCTACCTCTACCCCTGCCAGGCTATGTGATCTTAGGTAGTTCCCTTTCTTTCTTTCTTTCTTTCTTTCTTTCTAGCTTATTTATTTATTTATTTTGAGAGAGAGAGTAAGAGAGAGAGTGGGAGGGACAGAGAGAGAAAGAGAAGCCCAAGCAGGCTCTGCACCGTCAGCACAGAGCCCAATGTGGTGTTCGAAATCACGAACCCTTGGGATCATACCTGAGCCAAATCTAAGAGTCAGACGTTGAACTGCCTGAACCACTCAGGCGCCCTGATCTGGGGTCGTTTTCTTGACTTGTCTGGGTGCCTCATCTCGGAGGCTGGGAGAGTCTGAAAGCTGGGGGTCTGCCAGCTCCTGTCCGTGTATCTCCATCAAGCAGTGAGTACTTCTTTATGGTGGTTCTCACCAGGTTCTGAGACTGGGAGAAATGGAAGAAAGTCTGACATGTAATGGGTACCCTGGGACAAGAGTCTTCGTGCAGTGGGGACCTGTGTAATGGGGGGGGGGGCATGGCCTAGAGCGGGTCTCTTCCCTGCTCCTGGCTTCGGTTTTCTCATCTGTCACAAGGTGGGGCTGAGCTGGAATTTGAAGCCACGTAGGCTGGCACTTGAACCAGGAGCCGGCGGCTTCACCCCAGTGCCCCATTTGTTGCTGACGGCCTTCTCAAGACATTCAGTCACCCCTCTGTCCCACGGACGTCTCCCAGAGCCCCCCCACTCCTGTCTGCTTCAGTGTTTACTAAACTGTGTCTCACACACATGCACACACGTCTCCCCGCGTGGCTTTCTGTCCTCTCTCTTTACGTGAGGGTCACGTGCGCGTCCCCTTGGCACTGGCCCAGGTTTATTCAACCAAAGTCAGGACAAGTGGCCAGGACGTGGAGTCCCCACCAGGAGAATCCTTACCACCTGATACCAGGGCCTTCCTCCTCGTCTTTACTTGGAAACTTCGTGGGGAGGCACCTGCCGCCTCAGGGCCTTTGCGCTTCTTCCCTTGTACGTCAGCCACTCTTCCCCTCAGCACAGTCCGGCTGCCCCCCCTCCTGGATCAGGTCTCAGCATGGATGACACCTGCCACCAAAGGCCGTCTCCATCCTGGGCCACCCGGGAGCAGGAGCGGGGAGGGTCCTGCGTGGGGAGTGGGACGGCACGGCGGTCAGCGGGTGTGCCCGGGAGCCTTCCGGGGCGTGCAGTGCACCTCTGCTCACAGCCAGGTTAGAAACCGATGACATCTCTGAGCCCTGCTTCCCCCCCACCCCGTCTGAAAGGTGGGTACTCACCCAGGGGTGCTGAGCCAGAGAATGTGGGCGGGGGGCTGGGCACAAGGCCAAGTCCATGCTGGCTGCGGAACGGAACGTGGAGGCTGGGGGGGGATTCACGGCCCAGGGTCCTGCGGCCGGGTGCACAGTACTCAGTCTGCAGGGGCCAGGAAGCCAGGGGTCAAGGAAAGGGCTCAGGCCTCTTCCCTGGAGGGGAAGATCAACAGTGCCAAAAAAATAAGGGGCGGCCTGACACCCAGAAGCCCCGGATGGATGGATCCCAAGGGCATATGCGTGAACAAAGCCACTCCCGGATTACAAACCGGATGTATATACCCCTCTCAACAAAAAAATCCATGGAGAGCTCGTCAGTGGTTTCCAGGGGTGGGAGTGGGGGGTGGGGGGTGACCCCCAAGGGGTAGCACAAGGGAGTTTTTTGGAGTGGCAGAACAGTTCTGCACCTGGGGTGCTGGTTCCACAGAACTGGGTACGAAGAGAAAAAGTGAGTGCGTGGAAAGGCAGCAGAAATCCGAGTGAGGGCTGTAGCTCGGTTAGAGGGAGCGTGCCAATGTCCATTTCCCGGGTTGGTCAGTGCAAGGTGGTTATGCAAGACGCTGTCGTTGCCGGGCGCTGGCTGAAGGGCACCCGTGAGCGGGCTGAACTATTTTTGCAACTTCTGTGCAAGTCTGAAACTACTCCAAAATAAAAAAGTTTTAAAAACAAAAAACACCGAGACGGCTTCGTCTAACGGAAGCAGAGCACACATCCTTCTCGAGCCCCTGTGGGACGTTTGCCGAGATAGTCCACATGTAAGACAGACCCTAAGATATACCGCATGTTTAAAAGAGTGGAAATCATACAATGTATACTCTCAGACCTCAATGGATTTCAGTTAAAATTCACGACGGCGAGACTTCTAAATTCTTGGAGCTCAAACAACGGGCTTCTGAAAAATTTTAAAACTGTTTATGTATTTATTTTTGAGAGAGAGAGAGAGCACACAAGCAGGGGAGGGGCAGAGAGAGAGGGAAACAGAGCTGTCAGCAGAGAGACCAATGTGGGACTCGAACTAACGAACTGTGAGATCATGACCTGAGCCGAAATCAGACACTTAAACTCTGAGCCACCCAGGTGCCCCCAAACAACAGCCTTCTAAATAACACATAGGTATGGGGTGCCTGGGTGGCTCGGTCGGTTGAGCGTCTGACTTCGGTTTAGGTCACGATCTCATGGTTCGTAGGTTCAAGCCCAGCGTTGGGCTGTGTGCTAACAGCCTGGAGCCTGCTTCGGATTCTGTGTCTCCTTCTCTCTCTGCCCCTCCCTCACTCACGCTCTGTCTCTGTCGTTCTCTCTTTCAAAAATAAATAAACATTGAAAAATGTTTTTTTTAAACAACACGAGTCAAAGTAGAAATCGCGACAGAAATTTTAAAACAGTTTGAACTCCATGAAACTGAAAACGCAGCTTATGTAAATTGTAGCAAAAGCAGTGTTTAGGGGAAGGTTGGTAACTGTGAACTCGTAGATTAGAAAAAGCAGAAAGAGGGGCGCCTAGGTGGCTCTGTCGGGCAAGCGTCTGACTTCAGCTCAGGTCACGATCTCGCAGTCCGTGAGTACAAGCCCCGCGTCGGGCTCTGTGCTAACAGCTCAGAGCCTGGAGCCTGCTTCCGATTCTGTGTCTCCCTCTCTCTCTGCCCCTCCCCCGTTCACGCTCTGTCTCTCTCTCTCTCTCTCTCTCTCAAAAATAAATAAAAGTTTAAAAAAAATAAAAAAAAAAGAAAAGAAAAAGCAGAAAGATCCACAATCGATCATCTAAACTTCTGCCTTAGAAACTAGGAAAAGAAAAGCAAATTCAATCCAAGGTCGGTAGAAGAAAACCCCACCAAAGCTAAGAAAGTCCTGCCCCAAGTCTCACTGGTCTCGCGAGAGGTGTTAAGAATTCCCGGTGGCGTGTCCCCCACGTGGCTGCATGTCTGGGCTCCTCAGGTGTGATGCCACACCTGCCTGCAGCCCCAGCGTGTTCCAGCACCTGCTGGGCTTCTCTAGGGTCTCCCAAATCGCTGGTGTCTCTGAAGTCAGAGTCTGTGTGGGCGTTTGCCTCTCCCCGGCAGGATGGGTCTCAACGGGCTCACCTGTGCACACTCTGGGGCAAGGGGCCGGCTGCCGCCCAGCAACAAGCAGTCCCCAAGGTCAGGGGTGGCCGGAGGGGGCAACATGTAGCTCGCCTTCCTGGGCTCTGAGCTTCAGGACTTGTGTGCTGGAATGGACGTGGGGCTGCCCCTGTGGGCAAGAGCTTCTCCTGGGGCCCTCCGCCCCCCATCAGGAGGGCCAGGGGTCCTGAGGACCCCAGAGCAGCCAACTGCAGGGACCACTGCCCACAGCCCACCGGGCTAAAGCCAACAGACAGACGGAAGCCGCCCAGGGGCAGCGGCTGTAATTCAGGAACTCCAGCACCGAGAGACGGGACCGGGGCGTCCGAGCTCGCACCCGGCACCCGCGTAGCTCGCTCCTCCTCCTGGGGGAACGAGGGGTGGACAGGAGGCCTGGTGGCGACACAAGAACACAGCGGGATGGGGCACGTGCTACGGCTGTCATCGCTGTTGGCTTGTCTCCGTCACCTCAGGTACCCTGAGAACCTCTCCCCTCACCGCCTGGCACCCGTTAGGATGGCCAGTGTGAAATAACAATAATAACAAACGTTGGCGACGATGTGGAGACATCGGAACCCTTGTCCAATGTTGGTGGGAACGTAAAACGGTACAGCCACTGTGGAAGGAGTAGGGACGCTCCTCAAAACATCGAAATTAGGGGCGCCTGGGTGGCTCAGTGGGATGGGTGTCCGACATGATTTCCGCTCAGGTTGTGATCCCAGGGTCATGGGATTGAGCCCCGAGTCAGGCTCCACAATGAGTGTGGAGCCTGCTTGAAATTCTCTCTCTCTCCCTCTGCCCCACTGCCCCGCTCCTGCTAGCTCTCTCTCTCTCTCTCTCTCTCTCTCTCTAAAATAAAAAACAAGAACAAACAAACAAAAAACGTAGGTTGGGGCACCTGGGTGGCTCAGTCGGTGAAGTATCAGACTTTGGCTCAGGTCATGATCTCACGGTTCATGAGTTCAAGCCCCACATCGGGATCTGTGCTGACAGCTTGGAGCCTGGAGTCTGCTTCAGATTCTGTGTCTCCCTCTCTCTTTCGCTGCTCCTCCCCTGCAAGCTGTCTGTCCCTCTCTCAAAAATAAACATTAAAAAAATTTTTTTAAATCAACATGAAAAAACATTTTCGAATAAAAAAAAGTAATTAAGAAAATTGAGATTAGAACTACCCCATGATCCAACAATTCCACTCCTTGGTATTTGCCCAGAAACACTGAAAGCAGGGTATCAGAGAGATATTTATACCCCCAAGTTCATAGCAGCCAAAAGGCAGAAGCAACCCAACAGAGGAGGGCACAAACACAGTGTGGTCCATGCACACGGCGGAACAGTATTCAACTTTTAAAAGGAAGGACACCCTGACCCCTGCTACCACGTGGTTGAACCTGGAGGACCTTGTGCTCAGTGGAAGAAGCCCATCACAAGGGACAGACGCTGTATGACTGCAGCCACAGGAGGTCCTGAGAGCAGTCAGATTCACAGAGACAGAAGGCGGAGGGTGGGCGCCAGGGGCAGGGGAGGCCGGGTGGGGGTTAGTGTTTCATGGGGACAGAGGGTGAGTTCTGCCAGGAGAGAGCTCTGGGACGGATGGTGGCTGCACGACACGGTGCACGTGCTTAGTAGCACTGACCTGGACACTGAAAAATGGTTAAGCTGGTAAATTTGTGCTGAATGTATTTTACCACAAATTCTTTTAAAAAGAATAGAAACAAGGAACTAAAAAAAATCAGTTGAGAAAGAACTCTGAAACAACTTGCAAAGTAGTGATGGGCAGCTGGCACTTGAACTCAGCTTGTCCCAACGACTCATAATGCCCACCTCCCCATGATGCCTACCTCCCGTGATGCCCACCTCCCATGATGCCCACCTCCCCATGATGGCCACCTTCCTGTGATGTCCACCTCCCATGATGCCCACCTCCCCATGATGCCCACCTCCCATGATGCCCATCTCCCTGTGGTGCCTACCTCTCGTTATGCCCACCTCCCCATGATGCCCACCTCCCATGATGCCCATCTCCCTGTGATGCCTACCTCTCGTTATGCCCACCTCCCCATGATGCCCACCTCCCATGATGCCCACCTCCCCATGATGCCCACTTCCCGTGATGCCCACCTCCCCATGATGCCCACCTCCCATGATGCCCACCTCCCCATGATGCCCACTTCCCGTGATGCCCACCTCCCCATGATGCCCACTTCCCATGATGCCCACCTCCCATGATGCCCACCACCCCATGATGCCCACCTCACATAATGCCCACCTCCCTGTGATGCCCACTTCCCGTGATGCCCACCTCCCATGGTGTCCACCTCCCTGTGATGCCAACCTCCCATGATGCCCACCTCCCCATGATACCCACTTCCCGTGATGCCCACCTCCCCATGATGCCTACCTCCCATGATGCCCACCTCCCTGTGATGCCCACCTCCCTGTGATGTCCACCTCCCTGGGATGCCTACCTCCCATTATGCCCACCTCTCGTGATGCCTACCTCCCTGTGATGCCCAATTCCTCGTGATGTCCACCTCCCATAATGCCCACCTCCCCATGATGCCCACCTGCCTGTGATGCCTAACTTCCATAATGCTCACCTCCCCTGATGTCCACCTCCCATAATGCCCACCTCTCCGTGACGCCCACCTCCCATGATGCCCCTCCCATGATGCCCACCTCCCTGTGATGCCCACTTCCCCGTGATGCCCACGTCCAGGCCCCAACCTCCAGCCCGACCCCCTGCAGAAAGTCTACCGGTAAGCATTTCCAGTCTAGAAAGTGACAGGTATTTTGTGTGTGTTGGGGGGAGGAGCCTGCCTCCACTCGCCCCTCCCCCCCCCAACACACCGAAACAGGTTTCCTGGATTTGCCAGAACAAGGAGCTGAATTACCACAAGGCAGCCCGTCAGACTCAGCCCTGCTCCGTCCTTCTTGTCCACACCTGCTCATCCTCGTGTTTCCTCCATTCATCCGTCAGATTTGGAGGCCCTGCCCTGGGCCAGACACGGGGCCAGGCACCCCGGGACTCAGGGGCGCACAAAATGGACCAAGGCCAAGTTCCGCGCCCTAGTGGGGGAGACAGACAGGTGAATCAATAAACGAGCATGCTCGTTCTGGGTGCAGAGAAGACTGAGGACAACAAACGGGGTGAGGGACAGGATGTGGCCACTGTCTACTGTCCCGCCAGACCGGCTGCTGCCATCCCACCTTCCTCCCCTCCCCCACCCCGAGCAAGAAGAGGGGCTTTGGGGGACAGCCGTGGGCCCCCCACTGCAAGCCCCTCGGGAGTGGACAGGACCTGCTGGCTCTGAATCTGCAGGAGCCAAGGCTGCCACTGCGGACGCCGGTGTGTTTTAGTTCCCGGAGCCTGGGGCCCGACCGGCAGTTCGCAGACGGCCTTTCCTGCTGCGGCAGCGCCCCCTGCTGGGGCAGGAGCTGTTCCTGCAGCTTCGCGGCCCGCCCGGCCCCGCAGTCTCACACCCACTGGAGGGGGCCTGGGGCCGCTTTATTCTCATCCTCTGTCCCAGGCAGACCCCCTCCGGACAGGCAGGCCTCCCTTTGGTGATGAAGGTCATGAAGAAGAATCTCTCATTCTAAAAGAAATGGGTTCCCTTCTCTATGGGGCTAACAGCGTAGGTCACTTTGGAAAATGATTTTTTTAATGTCTGTTTATTTATTTTGAAAGAGAGAGAGGAGATAATGAGGGGCGAGGGGCAGAAAGAGAGGAAGAGAGGGAATCGCAAGCAGGCTCCACACTGGCAGCACAGAGCCCGATGTGGGGCTCGAACCCATGAACCGTGAGATCATGACCTGAGCCTCTAAGAGTTAGACATTCAAGAGCCAGACACTCAACCGACAGAGCCACCCAGGCGCCCCGGAAAATGATCTTTTAACCTTTTGGCAGGGAAAGGAGTCTCTTCAGAAAGGTAGCTCTGAAAATTCTAGATCAACATGTCCGGGGCACAATTAAGAGCGCGCGTACCAGATTTAACAAGTTCGATCCCTAACCTTGGGTTGGACTGAGCTGGCACCCGACCCGTGCAGCTCTTGAAGAAGAATCCAGTCTTACTTTCCTTGGTGTCCTCAGGCCTCCCATGGTGCTTGACTTCCTAGCAAACATGTGATCGGATCACTGTATTTGCCTTTCTGTCTCCCATTCCTGACCCAGCGTCCACTGTATGTCTGGCCGTTCCTTTGCTCTGCCAGCCTGACAGTCATTCGCTCAACAGCTGAGTGTGACAGGTCACCTGCCGACAGCACAGCGGAGGCCCAGCGGGACTGACAGAGCCCATGCCTGCCCGGAGGTGGGGGAGGCAGACCCCAGAGTGACACAGACACAACTGTGATAAGCGCCTTGAAGGGCACACGGTGGGTATCTTTCAGGGTCAAGGTGAAGCTGGAGGGGGGTGAGCAAGGGAAGAGAGGCCCAAGACAAGGTCACTGATGGGGTGGGAGCCAGACCCTGTAGGGTAGGACAGGCCAGAGAACAGAATTCAGATTTTATTCCAAGGTCATGAGACGCTAATGACGGTTTTAGGCAAAGCCCAATATATCTGGCCCGTGGTTTTTAGAGACAGTTTTGGCTGCTGCGTACTCTGTGGAGAGGGGCTTGGAGAGGGGACGGGGGAAGCAGGAAACCACTTAAGAGACCACCGAGTGGCTGAGTTGGGGTAGCCTTGGGATGGACGGAGAGGGTGCATTTGGGACGTGTCGCGGGTGCTGCCTGCAGTCATACTGATGAATTAGATGTCAGCCCTCACTTCTGACAGCAGATCATCTTAAGCCAAATTCCTTAGAAGACAGCGCCGTGAGTCTGCGAAGCTTCGTTCCTGGTAAAGAAAGTGGGTCTTGCAGCAGAGAAGACCCAAGCTGGGTTCCAGCCGTTTGGGACTGGGTCTCACATCCAAGGGCAGCTGGTGACCTGGCTTCCGTGTCTGTTGTCCTGAGCCCATTTTTCTTATTTGCTTTCACTGGCGGGGGAAACAAACAAAAACCCTTTATGAACTAATGCTTTTCATCTACCCATGCTGCCCCTTCTGAGGGCAGTTTAACCGAGATAGGTTTAAAATCTTAAAATCCCAGACCATTATTAGTTTGCTCCTCTTAGGTCTTTTGTTTCAAGAAATACTTGGTTTATATATAAAGTTTTATTTGCACACCGCCTGCCCATGTGTCTACATGTGGTCCGTGGGAGAGCGAGTAGGTGAGGCCATGTGGCCTTGCGGTTCTTACTGTCTGGCCCTTTGGGGGCCCGTCCTAGATCAACAGTGAGCAGGTTCACACGGGGCTGCACTTTTATTTTTTAATTTTTTTTAACGTTTATTTATTTTTGAGAGGGACAAGAGCGCGAGTGGGGCAGATGCAGAGAGAGAGGGAGACACAGAATCCAAAGCCGGCTCCAGGCTCCTAGCTGTCAGCACAGAGCCCGACGTGGGGCCCAAACTCATGAACTGCGAGATCACGACCTGAGCCAAAGTCGGCTGTTTAACTGACTGAGCCACCGGGGTGCCCTGGGGCTACGCTTTTATACCCATGACGGATCCCCCTCCTCGGTCCAAGGCTCGTATTCCTCAAGTTCTGGCTAGAGGAAAAGAAGCCACAAGCTGCTTACCAGCTCATTAGTACCCAATTTTATGTGTGTTCGTAAGCTGACTTCTGGACGCCTGAGGCTGCCCTTGGAACTAAGTGGATGTCATTTGGACTCCGGGACACTGAGTGCTCATTGTGTTCTGTAAGCAGGTGTGGAAGTGAAGAACATCTCGACTCCGGTGTGGTTGGCGGGGTGCCCCTCTCAAGCGTTCTTAAACCCCATCCCTGTTTATTCTGGAAAGCAGGAGAGCTCCAGACCCAGCAGCAGAGATGGGTCTGCAGAGGTCACCCACATGACAACTGGCCTCCTCCCCCAACTTTTATGGACTTCTGAGAGGGGGAAGGACCAGTTTTCCAAGATCCAGAAGGGTCCCCCTTAAATCTCCAGCTGGTTGGGGTGGGAGAGGAGGGGGCTGGAAGGTCTGAAGGCGGTGGTGCCTGGGCAGAGGTGGGCCTGCCTCCCGCAACCCCCATTCTTGAGACCAGGGACTTTCACCTTGTATCTGTCTTAAGCTATGCAAACCGGCTTCAAGTCCCCATTCCAAACAAGGCCACACATTAATCTCTATTTAGGACCTCAGGGACAGCACCAAGTGACTAAGAGAATTTCAGAACCCAAGGTCACTTAGAGATAAGCTGTACATGTGATCATGTAAGTTATCATCTAAACCAGCGGGGTTTTTTTTGTTTTTTTTTTTTAAGTTTATCTATATTTGGGGTGCCCAGCTGGCTCAGTCGTAGAGCATGCAACTCTTTGATCTCAGGGTTGTGGGTTCAAGCCCCATGTTGGGTGTAGAGATTACTTAAAAATAAAATCTTAGGGGCACCTGGGTGGCTCAGTCGGTTAAGCGTCTGACTTCAGCTCAGGTCATGATCTCCTAGTTCCTAGGTTCAAGCCCCATGTCGGGCTCTGTGCTGACAGCTCAGGGCCTGGAGCCTGCTTCAGATTCTGTGTCCCCCTCTATGCCCCTCCCGGACTTGTGCTCTAAGATAAATAAATACTAAAAAAATTTTTTTTAATCTTAAATAAAATATTTAAAGTTTATTTTGTTTTTTAAAGTAATTGTGTCCAGTATTTTTTTAAGTAACGTAAAGTAAGTGATCTTTTACTGGTTATTCTTTTAATTTTCTCAACCCAATTTACTTTTTTGTAGGTAATGAAAGTAAATATCTAAGCATTATATATTCCTAATAAAGTTTTACTTTATAGCGCACTTGTTAACGTATGCTTTCCGGAGTTTGGGGATATTAAATCTCAGCCTAAAAATTATTCTAAGTTTTTTCATAATTTGCCCTAATCACTACCTACCTTTTAATATTAACAAGTTTAAAAAGCATTTTAGCAACACGGACGTTATGTAAGAAACATTTTCGGATTCAGTGACTATGTCATCGGAATATACTAACTACAGCAGTCCCCAGTAATTGCCCAATATTAAATGGAGCTCACGGGTGCTTTCAGCTTCTACATTCAGGAGTTCCTTAATTTGTAATCAATGAACTACCTAAATAAAAAACTGTATTATGTGCGACATAGAAGAAAGCCAAGGTGGAGACTATGTTAGCGGCTTTTCATGATATCTGGCTAAGTGACAATATGCCTACTTTACCAGCCTCTGAGATCTATGAAAAATGACACAAAAGCCGCCTAAGCTGTATGTGTATCTGGGGTCCAGCGCCCTCTAGGACCATTAATAAAATAGATTCAAGTCAAGATCAAAGCCCTTAGGCCGGCAAAACATTTTTCAGATTCCATGCTGTCAGGGGGAAAGAACAAAATCCTAACACCACTCATTCACACAAGTGATTTAAGTGTTTACTTTGAGAGGAAAGAAACATACAATTCTGTGAAATACCAGGTAAGGTTTTTCACTTCAGCCTTTTTTTTTTTCTTTGAAGTTTATTTATTTTGAGAGAGCGAGAGTGTGCTAGTGTGGGAGGGGCAGAGAGAGAGAGGGGGAGAGAGAATCCCAAGCAGGCTCTGCACTGACCGCACAGAGCCTGACTCGGGGCTGGAACTTCCCAACTGTGAGATCATGACCTGAGCCAAAATCAGGAACTGGTCGCTTAACCGACTGAGCCAGCCAGGCACTCCTCACATTAGCCTTCTAAAGGAGGTGCTCCCAAGCCACTTTTCCTTATCCCTAAAATCATGAGCAACAGGTCTATTTTCAATCACACAAAAAAGGAAATATGTGAAGTCCTTTTCAGAAGAAAAGCCTTTCCAATAAAATGTAAACTTTTTATTAATATTTAAATTATAAACCAAATGTCGGCAACCACATATAGACTTGTTTGCTGTGGACAAACGAAGACTGTGGGGGCATACTTTCAAACACAACTTCAGAATTAGATGCGATAAATCAATCCATCTCAGAAATTCTACCGTTTCCTTCGGCGTATAACCCATGATATGAAAAGTTTAATATAACGTGAAACAACTTACCATCTACCCTCAAAGTAAGCTACAGAAAATGGAATCGGTACTAGGATCGAACAATGACAAGACCTGAACAGCTCAGCAGTTTTTCCTAAGAGTATAAAATACATACACTTTGAAAAAATAATACTGTGAGTTGAGCTGTGAAACCCAGAAACATAGCAGTCCTGCCACAGTGCACAGAAAAGCTCCTTCCTTTTCTTCTCCGAACCCGGTCCCATCCCGGACCAAGCAGCTCTCAGCTTAGCATTGGAAGACACACAAAACCAAACATCCTTACGTGAAATCAGTAAGACGGGGAAATAAGAGTGTGCAAAATATAAACATGTCAGACTCCAACATCGTGTATGTCTATCAGCAGAATTTCCAACTGATTTAATACTCGAGATAATCTCAGGCAGCGTGCCCTTGCAGTGCTGCCCGGGGGACTCAGATCTGAGGTCTCTCGCTGCAACAGGGAAAGTGGTCCTCGGTCCGAAACAGGACGGGGGGTTCGTAGCCGCTCTGCTGGGGCCGGCCGGAGGGCGCCTTGCTGAAGAAGGAGGGCACGGTAATCGTGTGCAGCAGTTTCCTGAACGCGCTGGGGAAAGCGCCCAGCTCGGCCTCCGCCCTGGCGACCTGCTCCTCCATCCTGGCCACGCTGGCGCCGATCATCGCCACGAAGGCCTCGAGGCGGTCGATCTTGCTGTAGACCTGCCGCATCTCGGTGGCCTTCGCGTAGATGCGAGGCACGCCCTCGCTGACGACGTGGGAGGAGTCCCCGCGCAGCATGTCCAGCATACCCACGAACTCGTCCACTCTGGTGAGCAGGTCCTCCAGGCTGGCGTCCAGGGCCTCGACCTCGGGCCGCGCCCCGGCTCCGGGCAGCAGGCAGGCGGCGTAGCCCGCGGCGGCGCGGCGCAGCAGCGGCAGGTCGCGGCCCGGCGCGCCCGACTCTGGGCCCTCATCCTCCCACGGCCCCGAGGCGCTGCTGTGGCTCTGGGACACGTTGCCGCTGTCCCCGCTCCAGACAGCTCCCTGCAGCTCGGCCTCCTCTGCCGCCGGCCCCTCGGGCGGCAGCCCACGGTCGGCTGGAAGCCCCTCCATTGCCGGCTACGGCCGGGCTGCCGCCCAACTTCCGGCCTCCCAGCCTTGCTCCGCCCCCTCCGCGCGCGCGCGCGCACGCCCTTGCTTCCGGCTTCCGCGCGCACACGGGCGGTCACGCACGCGCACCAATCGGTTTCCAGCCCCTGAACGCTCGTGCTCGCGCACGTGCTCACACACTGAACCCTTTTTAACACGCGAAGGTGTAAGGGAACTATTTTGAGATGCGTGCATCCTCAGTCCACTTTTACACACTCGTGTAACCTCCATCCAGATCAGACATAGAACATGTCAAGGGCCCGTGAAGAGCTTCCTACCTTCCCTAGTTTCTTCTTGCTGCTTACAGTGAAACGAAAGAGAAGAGAAATAAACTAAAGGAAGGTTCCTGAAAGCTTGATATTCTTGATGACTTTGAAAGTTCTCAGCTTCTTTCCACATAGTCCCCAACACTTGGTATTGTCAACATTTTACTTTTCAGCCACGTTAGTGGATGTATAGTGATTGCTAACTCTTTGTGGTTTTGACCTGCATTTCCCTGATGAATCATGAACTTTTGCACCTTTTTATATACTTTCTGGCCATGTGGATATTCCCTTTTGTGAAGTACCTGCTCAAGTCTTTTGCCGATTTTTAAATTGCGTTGTCTTTTCCTTATTGATCTATAGAAGTTCTCAGTACAATTTTAATATGAGTCGTTTGTCATATAGCTACTGAAAAGATCTCTTCCCACTCTTTGGCTTGCATTTTTACTCTCTTAGTGGTGCTTTTGATGAACACTTCATAATTTTAATAAATTCCAGTTCATCAAACAAGGAAAGTTTTGAGAGTGAAAGGGGGCACTCAGGACACAAGATATAAAATCTTGGGTAAACCATATAATTATTATGGACTATAAGGATCATATTATGATCATTAGAGATCATATGTCCAATGCCCACCCTAGAGCGACAGGTGGAAATTGACACCCAGAAAGATGTGTTCAAGGTTAACCAACTTGTCCAAGGCCACAGAGCAAGTAATTGGAGGGACTGGGACCTAATGAAGGATGACTCCAAAACCTTTGGAATCAAACAACCTCCATTCACTATCATAATCGTTATAATATTATCACCACTAGTATCTGCTGGTGCTTTGGTATTTGCAAAACACTTTCATGCACATCATCTCACTTATGCATCTTCCCACTGACATACTCAGGCTGAGATCACTGGTCTTTATTTATGAGACTGGAAAACGAAAGCTCTGATCTGTGCCACTGTGCAAGCAGGGTCCCTCCAAATTCTGCTAGGGTGGCACAGGTTGAACATGCCTGGAAATAGACTCCATCCATTCCACAATGGCCTTCTGTCAGTGCTCAAAAACTTTTTGTTAAATGAATATTAAAGCAGCATTTACGGGGCCCTGCTGTTTTGTAGGTCCTGTAGGTGGTGAGGACTGAGACCAGAACCGGCCCTCAAGGAACCTCCGGTATGGCAGAGACACTTATACTTTAGGGAAGGAGGCCTTCTCTCGAAAACATTCCCTAAGGTCCTTGAGTCCAGGTGGTGAGGAGGGGCTAAGCACAGAGCCGAATCAGAAGTGGCCCTTTGTCTTGGGTTGCTTACAGTCCGGTGAAGATGATGCAGGCAGCCTGGGTCCAAGGACCCAGAGATGGGCCCTGCAGGACCAGCTCTGTGAGCCAGAAAAAGTAAAAACAGAGTTTACTGAATAGCATGAGTGGGCATTTAGCAGATAGAATGTCTGGGAGACTCAGAAAGGAAAGGAGAATGAGTCTGTTCCTCACTTGGGGTTAGGGGTTTATATTGGAAAGGGGTGTAGCGTATGTGTTCCTTCAGGAATCCAGGGTAGGGTCTGACCGAAGGCGAGCGGCAGGTGAATAAAGGTGTTATTTATAGATCATCGAAGGTAGGGGAGTACTGATCCGCTGAGGTTTGTTCAAAGCTAATGTCGTGGAACATGTTTGGGATCCAGCTCTTTTTAGATGTTATCAGGTGTTTGGGGGGGGTCTAAGACAAATCTATCTCCTTTTCCCCTGGAAGTGGGAACACAGCTTCTTTGGCTTATTCGGATGCAAAATATAGAACTTGAGTAAATGGAGCTTAGCAGAAAAACAGCAGAGACAGAGCCTTTCCAAAACGGAGTCCCTTCGGCTCCCCTACCTCAAAGAGAGGCCAAAACACTCTGACCAGAACAACCCAACCCAGCGAGAGAGAAATCCCCCCAGGACAAAAAATTCTGGGAGCCAGTGGTGGAGAGTACAGAATTGAGAGCCCCAGTTTTTGACTTAAGGGCCCTGTCCCAGAAGAGAGAGCAGGTACTGTAGTTAAGAGTAGCGACTGTAGTAGACCCAAAATGGCTCAGGTTCAAATTCTGACCAAAAGCACTGTTTTTAACCAGTTTTTCATCTGACGGGTTTATTGAATTAGGTTAAATGAATTAATCTGAGCACTTACAGCAGTGCGTCCCTGGATGGTAAGCGCTCTGAGCGCCAGCCTGTCTTAATCAAATACGAGGGAGGGAGAATTGCTTTCACTTAAAAAAAAATTAAGTAAAAGAAAAAGTCCGGGACGTAAGAACCTCTGCGCTCCCAAAGGCCTATTAGAGAAGGGGGCGGGGCAGGGCGCGGGAAGCAGGTGGAGGCTGGCGTGCGCCCGCCCGCTACGGAGTCCCCTTTGCGTGCGCGCGCCCGCGCCTGGGCTCCGTCCGAGGCGTGGCCGTAAGGGGGCGGGGCCGAGTCCCGAAAGTGGCGCGAACACGCCCACCGCCGGTGACGGCTGCGCGGACTCCTCCGCCGCCCGGCCTCCGTGTGGGTCCCAGGCTTTGCTTCCCGGAGCGGTTTGCAAGCGGACGGCGTGAGAGGAGGAACTCGCAGCGGTAATTCGGCAGCACTGCTGACCCGTCGACGCCCGCGGCAACGGTTTGGCGGGACAGATGCGACCCTTGGACGTCGTCGAGCTGGCAGAGCCGGAGGAGGTGGAGGTGCTGGAGCCCGAGGAGGATTTCGAGCAGTTCCTGCTGCCCGTCATCAACGAGATGCGGGAGGACATCGCGGCGCTGACCCGGGAGCACGGCCGGGCGTACATGCGGAACCGGAGCAAGCTGTGGGAGATGGACAATATGCTCATCCAAATCAAAACGCAGGTGGAGGCCTCGGAGGAGAGCGCCCTGAACCATCTTCAGAATCCCGACGATGGAGTCGAGGGCAGAGGGACCAAACGGTGCGAGAAGGCGGAGGAGAAGGCCAAGGAGATCGCGAAGATGGCAGAGATGTTGGTGGAGCTGGTCCGGCGGATAGAGAGGAGCGAATCGTCGTGAAGGCGGGCGGGCGGTAAGGCCGGGGGCCGGCGGGGCCCGATGCGGGTCCTGGTCGTTGCCGTCAGCGTGACTGAACAGTTTTCTGGGTGGTAGTAATATTCCAGGAGTGAAGGTACAGCCTCAGTCGCCCTGCGTCGGAAATTGGGGAGTGGGAGCAAAGTTGAGGTCAAGAGGAAAATGGGTGCGTGCTAGATTGGACAGGTGCTAGGACGTCCAGAGTTTTGTGGTTCCTCCCGCCCCCGCTGGCAATTCAAGAAGACTTAAAATAATTTCGAGTTTGTCTTTGTGAAACCCCAGAGTCAGTCCCAATAGGACAGTTGCCGCAGGGAGAGTTGCCTAGGCACTTGGCGGGGGCGGGAACCAAAGAAAACCTAGCCCTTAGAGCAAAATAGGGGAGGGTGAGAACACAGGGGGGAAAAAATGGGAAAATGTGAGGCTGTAGGCGTTTACTAGAAATTTCCAGGTTCGTGTCAGAGGGTGGGTGGTTAATTGAATTTTTTTTTTTTTTTTTTTTTTTTTTTAAACATCAGGTTGCAGAAATCTGGGACTCAGTGTCTTGATGGCAAATTTCTGCCAATTGTGCGTCGGGTTCACAGCTCATGGACTCTGGTCACCTGGTAAGGCTGGGCTGACAACTCGAGGAAACTGAAACAGCTTGTTGTTTATTCTGGTTTTTTTTTTTTTGGTTTTTATCCGTGTGGCACAGTCTCCCCTAGGGTCAATGGTTATGTATCCGCACCAGAGGAGAATGGGTCTCCTGGGTGCACAGCAAGCCAGTAAAAAACTGACATGGAGCTTTTGCAGTGAAGAAGGATAGGCTGTTTATAGGTATGACACCACCTAGGAGAATGGGGACCGCATGCTCCAAGTGCCAGGCTGCCCAGTGGCTTACAGGTGAGGGTTTTGGTTTTTGTTTTAAGTAGGCACAATGCCCAGTGTGGGGCTTGAACTTATGACCCTGAGATCAAGAGTCGTGGGTTCTACTGACTGAGCCAGCCAGGCACCCCCCGACCACCACCACCACCACCCAAGTGAGGGTTTTTAAGGGCGAAATTTGGGGCAGGAGGCCCCTGAGAGCTGTAGATTGGAGGTGAAGTCGTTAACACGTGTTACTTAGTTATTTCTGCTGCCCCTTCGTGTGGTCTCAAGGAACTGTGTTTTATGTTGAGAGACTTGGAATCTGGAAAATATCTCTATTTCTTATGTTAGAGATTTCATTAGGTACATCTGATGATTATGTTGACCAGCTGCTTGTACCAGCCTAAACTAACTGCTTCTACGTGTACAAGTTGGGGAGGGGGGGTCGCATTCCTTCACATTCCTTTGAATGATATGCGAGCACTCCTGTCTCTTGGGCCTGGGTCTGCATGTTTCCTGGCCGGTCCAGCCGTGCCTGGGGACAGTAAGATCTCCAGAATTCGTTCTCTCGTCTGAACTAACACGACGGATGCCGGCTTGAGTTGGGTTAGACTGTCCTGAAAAATAACTTTTGTCCGAGAAATACTCTTGCAGGGGAAATGGGGCTTAATGAAAAGTTGTTTCAGTTGTCACGTTAAATCATGTTACTTTACCGTGTCTGAAATGTTGGGGCATGGCCTTGCACCTTGCTGTTATCCATGTGACCTGATTGTTGTCTGGGACTTGTGTAGACGTGGGACCAGAATCTTCTACCTTTAGAGGTGCATGGACGACGCTCCTCGGGTGTACCTGGTGACCCGAGGAGGGGTGAGACTGCTGTGGGGAAGACGGAGAAGGAGTAGAAGGCAGTCGTAGATGGGAGATGGTTGTGTGTGTATTCTGGAACTTCACTTCCCGTGGGACCGAGGAGAGCTGTGTTCTGTGGCATATTGTCTGGGCTGTGTTGCGCCACCTGCCAGGTGACTTTATGTAGGTAACCTAGCCGACCCTGAATGACAAAGAAGTTTGGATAGGGAATGACCGAGTACCATCACTGTGGTAATGCGTGCGTTCCGGAGTATTGTGTCAAAGAGACCACCTACAAAGGGTCCGGGGACACTGGAGAAAGGAAAAGGCAGCATCAGGGCCCATCTAGTTGATCAGGGTAGACCTCACCAGGACTGGAAGTCAAAATCAGACATGCAATAAATGTTTGTTTGCCTTGAAAAACAAAGGTCTCTAACCTCCCCCCCTTTTTTTTTTTTTCAAATAAATACGTTGTTCAAATGGCCAAAGTCCCTGCATGTGTTAATACATTTCTTTTGAAACGAACGTGCTTCTTTGAGCGCAGCCTCGGCAAGCAGGACCGAGCTGCTTGAAGTTTGAGGTTCTCTGTGAGCCTGGAACCGTGAGGGAGAATCGCTTGTGGCCGGTGCTGTGGGGATAAGATGACAGGACAGTGAGCTCTTGACAGGGATGAACTTGAGGCCATCGTCTGGCCTGAGCCCCTGCTTTTCAGCAGCTGAGGTCTGTGTAGCCAGTGGGCGTGTAATGTGCTTCCCATCTGCTCCAGGGTAGCAGGAATGTGAAGGGAAGGCCTGGACCGGGAGGAGCTGGGACAGGTAACTGCACCACAGGGTGCCTGAGAGCCAATGACTGTCCTTGAATGCCGAGTACAACTTCTAAGAGTAGAAACCAGTGGGGGCATCAGAAGCTCAGGAAGGGACTTGAGCTGCAGCACTGGGGAGTGACTGGGGGGCACTGCGGGGACCAGTAAAAGTGGGGAGCAGAGGAGAGAGGGCTTCATTAGAGAAATGATTCCTGTTCATGAGCTGTGCTAATGGATGCTCAAAGCCACAGGACAGGCAGGGTGCAATTTCCAGAATCGCGCTAGAGGGGGTTCGATGAGAACACATACATGTTTATAATGACAAGCCGAGGTACAGGTCTGGGAATAACGTGTGAAACAGGCATTTTTATAGGAAAGTACGTGGGCACAAAGGCAAGTCCTTTAGAGAGGCTGTTTCGGTCTCTGGAATCCTGGTCTGTGCTCCCGCCCTTCTGAATTTCTCAGTGGGAACAGAGGTAGTGCCGGGAGCCATTGAGACCGAGGAGCAAGGGAGCCTCGGGGGTCACGTTTGTAGCGCGGGAAGCTTAGTGAGGTCTGTGGGTCGGGGGAGGGGGGGGAGGTTGCGGGGGAGGCGAAGCAAGAATGTGGGCGCTGGTGCGGGTGGGAGTGGAGGGTCTGCGCTGGATCAGGGGCGTGGGAAGCACCGGCCAGCCTTTCCTGGGGTTGAGGCTCGGTGTCTCTCTGCATCCGTCAACCCCAAAGTCTTTGTGGCTACAGCCCCCAAGGTTTATTTCTCGTTCCTGTTCATATACACTGCAGGTTAGTTCCTCCGTGTTCTCTTAATTCCAGGAGCTGGCTGAAGGAGCACCCCTGTGGGGATATTAGGGACCTTGATTCAGGAAACTTAGTTACAAGTTACTTACTGATTTAAAAACAGATGCTCTGGGGGTGCAAAACTCGTATGCACGTGTTTCCCCTTGATTAACTGATTAATTGACCATGGATTGTATTCCTCCGTTGGGGTTGCATTTTATCTACTCAGTCTTTTATTTTGTTTTTTTTTTTTTTTAACGTTTATTTATTTTTGAGAGAGAGACAGAGACAGAACGCAAGCAGAGGAGGGGCAGAGAGAGAGGGAGACCCAGAATCCGAAGCGGGCTCCAGGCTCCGAGCTGTCGGCACAGAACCCAACGCGGGGCTCGAACTCGTGAACCACGAGATCACGACCTGAGCCGAAGTCAGACACTCAGCCGAGACACCCAGGCGCCCCTTACGTGTTCAGTCTCGATGCCAAGCCTCCTTCACGGTCAGGGCCTTACGAGTCTTCTGAAGCATTTTTGACCCTTGGCCCTTCTGCGGAGCACTGTGGTGACGAGCTAGTGGTCCAACTCCTGCCTGAGATGTGGTGGAATTTGGAGGCGTCCAGGACTTTGTGTGTATTTCCTGTTGTAAATCATAAATTCCGCCTCCCCCCCAGTTGGATTATGTATCTGTGGAATTGAAACGACTTCCAGGTCCCCTAGAAAATTTGAATTGCCTTCTGTCAGTTGCTCTGCAATCGGCCCATCGTGCCCAAACTCCCCTTGCTGTGAAGTCTGAAATTCTATGTTCTGTCCTCCTCTCCAGCCGTCGTTTGCCATCGGCTGGCTGGTGACGACTGAGTCTTCAATAGTGTTTTGTGGCCATACTTCTCGGGGTTTTGTTTCTTCCAAAAACATCCGAGTGTCCAGTATCCGTCCACATGGCTCACTGGGCCACTTTTCAAAGTCTCTCCTTAAGCGTTAGCTTACCAGCGAGGCCCTCTTCTTCTTCCTGTTTAAAGCAGCACTGCCAACCCCTGTCACTCTCTATCCTTCGTTTTTCTTCTCACTTGCCTGACATGTGATTACTAATTTGTGTCTTACCCACTTCTCCCCTTGGAATGTCAGCCCCTTGAGGGCAAGAGATTTTTGTTTTGTTTTTTAGAGAGCACAAGCTGGGGATTGTGCAGGGGAGGGGGCAGAGAGAGAGAGAGAGAGAGAGAGAGAGAATCTTAATCAGGCTCCACGCTCAGCTTGGAGCCCGATGTGGGGCTTGATCCCACGACCCTGTGATCATGATCTGAGCTGAAATCATGAGTCTGGATGCTCACCCGACTGAGCCACCCAGGCGCCCCAGGAATTTTTGTTTCCTGCTGAATTCCCAGCACAGAGACCAGTGCTCGGCTGCCACATGGTTGGTACACGATACTCCTTGAATGAATGAGTACCAACTCGGTATGTAAATGTAACCTAAATTTGTGTCTGCTTATCGATGCAGAGAACTCAAACCACGGAAACGTCAGTGTTATTCTTGACTCCTCCCTCCTTCTCAGCAACGCCTTCCTCGCTCTATCACTGAAGCACATTGATTCAACGTCCAGAATGCACCTTTGATTTGCCCACCCCCTCCACCCGCCCCAGGCCACTAGAGCGATGCTCTCCCAACTGGCCTCCCTCCTTACAGCTTAACACCAATCTTCCTCCTTCGCTGTCAGCTAACGTGAATTGGCTATGTTGATTCCCTGGCTTAGAACCATTTCAAAAATTCATTTTGCTACAGAAGTCTTTTTTTACTTACCACTGTTACTTAGCTCCTGCTATGTATCAGGCACTGCTCTAGGCACTGGGGGATGCAGCCGTGAAGAGGCAGTCCCAGAGTCCTGCCCCTAGTCATTCTAGTGGTGGAGATAACGGTAAACAGGGGAAATCAAGTAGCTTGTTACCTAGAGATGAGTGCCAAGGACCTTCATTCATTCATTTGACTTGAGAAATGAAAGCCCAGGAAGGATTAGAAGTCCCCAAGCTGGTAGTCTGGGGGTCAGAGCCCAGTGGGGTAAGGAGAGCATCCACGCATGGGAACAATGCGGTGCAGCTTGTCACAGCCTGAGAAGGGCAAGGAGGGCATCCGTAGAGGAAGTCAGTCCTGTGAGGTGACTCAGCCCAAGGGGAGAGAAGGGTGTGCATTCAGGGGGCAGACTGGCACAGGGACTGGAGGCTGATCAGGGAAAAGGTTTCCATGCAGGAGAGGGAGTGCCAGCAGAGGGAGAGAAAGATGAAAAGAAAGAACACTAGAATGAGCTCCATGGTATTGGGTTGAAATTGGAGGTATCCGTGTGAACTTGTGGTTCTGTGTATACATTCTACGTTTATATAGAACCACAGATGTGTGTGTATAATTTATGTACACACTTACAAATATCCCCTAGTTCTGCCTATTGGAAGCAGCTGGAAGCAGTGACATCCCAATAATCTTGAGCACCCTGGCTCTCAGATCTTGGCTTCTAAATACCATTTTCCACTAAAAGGGACCAGAACTTCATGGAGAAACGGTCAGTTCCAGAGCTGGGGCAGGGAGGGCCCAAGATGTGTGGAGACATCTGGCTGTGACGGAAAGCAAGGGGGTGTCCAAACAAGGTTGGGGATGAGTTAGAAGGACACAGAGGCCAGCTTGAATGGAAGGGCCCCACTGGCAGATTGGATACAGTGGGATCATCACAACAAACCATGGTGGCTAACGTTCACGGTGCAATGACGAATATGGGAAACCACGTATTCACTTAAATATGAACACATGAGCGAATTACATGCTTGATGAGGAACAGAACATTTATGTAGCTTCAAAGTACCTCACTACAAAATGCTAACAAGTTACAAAGGTGGCAAGAATAGCTATAGTGGAGAAGGCTTTGATTTGGGCAGTGGGAGCCCATGCAAGGCTGCTTCTGCGTCCTTTTGACGTATCCTGGTCATTCTTTGAACACATCCTTGCTTTCTGTTCTAGATACATCCTGTGCTTTTCTTTCCCCAACGCTGGGCCTGTGGCTGGCTGTTTCTTCAATCACCATCTTAATCCAGTGATCAAAGTGGACATGACCAGAAATGGGACAGATTAACACCTCGTGCCATCTGATAAGATGCCGTGAGAAGAGCATCGCATCACTTCTGGGACATTCTTGCCAAAGGTACACAACCCAGGCCCAGTCACGAGCAAACCTCAGACAACCTCAACTCGAAGGAAATTCTGCAAAATTATTAGCTCGTAATCCTCAAAAGTGTCAAGGTCATGCAAGTCTGGGAAAGGCGGCGTAAACGTGATCCCTTTGCTCTATAAAAGACCTTATTAGGAACAATTGGCTGGGCGGGGTGCCTGGGTGGCTCAGTCAGAGGAGCCTCTGACTTGGGCTCAGGTCGTGATCTCACGGTTCGTGGGTTCGAGCCCCGCGTGGGGCTCTGTGCTGACAGCTCGGAGTCTGGAGCCTGCTTCGGATTCTGTGTCTCCCTCTCTCTCTCTGCCCCTCCCCCCTCCACTTGCGCTGTGTCTCTCTCTCTCAAAAAGAAATAAACATGAAAACAAAAAAAAAGAACAGTTGGCAAAACTTGAACCGGGTCTTGAGATGAGATGGCGGTAATGGGTTGGGGTGCGTTTTCTGACGGCGGCGGCTGCCCCGTGATCACGTAGGGGGGTGCAGCTTGGAGGACATTCACTGAAGTCTTCAGGGTGGGAGATCAGCAGATCAGCGGCTTATTCTCAGATCCTGCGGAAAAATAAAATTCTTTATACTCTGCTTCTGAGTCTTCTGTAAGTGTGTGATTTCCGTGAGCTTCCAAATTTAAAGTGCCTCTAAAATGGTTGATAAAGGAAAGCTAAAGACCTTTTTGAAAGTTGAGTGTCATCTCTGGAATGTTGCCGTCGGTCTCCACCTCTTACTGGGCATTTATCGTGAACAACAGCACATAACCTCGAGTCTGTAAGCCAGCAGCGTTTTTGAATTTCTTGGTCAGGAAGTTCTTTCCAGATTCATCCTTTCAAAAGGCTGCCTCTTTGGGGCACTTGGGTGGCTCAGTCGGATACGTGTCTGACTTCGGCTCAGGTCATGATCTCACGGTCCGTGAGTTCGAGCCCCGCGTCGGGCTCTGTGCTGACAGCTCGGAGCCTGGAGCCTGTTTCAGATTCTGTGTCTCCCTCTCTCTCTGCCCCTCCCCCGCTCATGCTCTGTCTCTCAAAAATAAATAAATGTTAAAAAAATATATAGATAGATAAAGTCTGCCTCTTTTCCTTTTGACCAAGAGTTATTAATAAAATCACTAAGCATTGTTATTATTTATATGTGTGATGTTATTGCTCCTACAATTCATAACTATTATTATAACTATTGCTATTACACATTGCTTTGCCTTAAAATGCCAGAGGTTTATGGCCGAAATCTGTCAGGGTTCCTAGCTGCCGGCACAGAAGCTGACCCTAGCCAGTTAGACAGTTTCCAGAAGCTCAGGGAGGGCTTGAGAAGAGACTCAGGGTGATGATTCCAGGAGCAGACGATTCCAGGCCGCAGAAGCGGCCCGGGAGGAAGCTGGCCCTGCTCTGAGCACAGGATGCTGCTTCGGTTTACTGTGCCCTCGTCTGCCCCAGCGCCTGGACTCCCGCCGTCTGCACAGCCAGCCAGAGACAGCCCCCTAGCTCTCCCAACCCTTCACTGGCTTCACTAGCTCCTAGTCGCATTGGGCGTGGATGAATCCGATTGGTGGATGCTAGGTCACATGACAGTACTCTGGCAAGAGAGTCTAGTATTTTCAACTTAAACGGGGGTAGATAGACTTGGCACCTATCAAGGTGCATAAGTGATGAATTCCCCAAACATAAAAAGGGGTACAGATGTTGATGGCCAAAATGAGTCACAAGGATCCGCTATGCAGTGCTTATGAGGCAGATGCTGACCAAATGTGGCTTAAGCAATATGGCTTTGTATCTCCCGTAAGTCCAGAGGTACGTGGCTCTGAGTCCCGTTAGCAGCCAGGACCTCCCAGCACCATTCACAGACTGTGATGTAAGCAGCACCCACTGGGGCTGTGCAGTGGAGTGACCCTGCTGGCCACTCAAGCTCTTCTATGACCCTCTTAACTCTGTCCTCATTGCCCAGTGGCTGCAGTAGCAAGCATCACGCCGTCAACAGCAACGTCTAAGACCTGACAAAGTAAGAGGGTGCGTTTTCATAGCTATGTGCTTTGTTTCTTTTTTAATCAGGGAGGAAAATCTCTGCCAGCTAAGGGCGGCATATACGGTCGTGCAGGTCGTGCACTGCACAGCTCTAGGGGATGCCATTCATGTTACAGTCTTTGCACCTTTGATCAAGTTCTTGTGACAGTTTTCCTGCACCTGCCACTACTGGGTCTTGAGGAAGGGGGCCTTTCCCTAATTTGTAGGAACACACCTTGAAGGCTGGCTTTGGCCGTGTTCCTCAAAGCCACCGGCAGCTCTCAAATTTCCCAGCGGCCAGCGGGCAGGGATTGGCTGAGGAGCCCATATTCCTGGAGTACGTTTCTGCCACACGCCTGAACAAAACTGGGCCTCTGTGACCCAGGAGGGAAGAGGGATGGCGGCCAGTTGGGTGCATCGGTGCCCGCCCCAGTGACGAGGAGCATGCTCAAAGAGTAGGGGCTTGAGTGAGTGATTCAGAGATGGAAGAACGGGGGCCATAAAAAGGAAGGAAATTTTGCCACATGCTACAACACGGATGGACCTTGAAGACATTCTGCCAAGTGAAACAAGCCGTGAAGACAAACAGTGTACGACTCCGTTCACAGAAGTTCCCCAGAGGAGACAAATTCATGGAGGAAATAGAATAATGGGTCCAGGGCCCGGGGGACTTGCTGTCTGATGCTGTCCGATAGAGTTTCACTTTTGCAAGAAGAGAAAGTCGGGAGCTTGGTTGCACAACACTGTCAATCTACTTAACGCCGTATGTACACTTAGAAATGTTACGTGTTTTCACCGCAATTGAAAAAAACCCCAAACCTCCTTTAAGCTAGTAATCCCGGGTTACAGAGTAATGGAGTCTATTTTGGGGAAATGATCTGAGCTGGAGACGAAGTTTTAGGCGTGAACATATTAATTGAAAAGCCTACTTTTCAAAAACAAAAATAGGAGCCTGGGTGGCTCAGTTAGTTGAGTGTCTGACTCTTGGTTTCCGCTCAGGTCATGATCTCATGATTCGTGAGTTCGAGCCCCCGGTGGGGCTCTGCACCCCCCTCCCCCCCGCCTCCCCAGCCTGCCTGGGATCCTCTCTCTGCCTCTCTGCCCCTCCCCTGCTCTCTCGTGCGCGCTCTCTCTCAAAATAAGTAAGCAAACTTAAAAAAACAAAACTACGAAGAACCGTATCTTTAATAATGGGCGAATGTGGGTCCACGCATGCCGGCAAGTTCCTTGTGGCCATCAAGAAACGCAGGTTGGACATGGCTTTTGCCTTGGAGGACCTGGCTGCCGGGAGCCCCCCAGCCCCCCGGAAGTTGTGAAGCCCGCGGAGGTGACCGTGGACTTCACCCAGGAGGAAGGGGTGCTCCGCAGCCTGCCCAGGGGGCTGACAGAGCACCACAGGAGGCTGGTTTCTGGGAGCCGCGAGTGTTCGCATTCCAGAGGGAATCTCCCAGTTGTGAGGGAGGAGAGGGAGCAGCCAGATGGGGTGAAGGAAATTCCAGGGCAAGCGGGCAGCTATGGGAACTGCAGAAGCTGCTTTGGGAACTGCAGAAGCTTCTTCCAAAGCGGGACGCTTTGATACAGCCTGTCCTGAGGGGTGAAAACGGACCGGCCCTGCCTGGGGATGAGGAGGGCCGGGGACCGTGCGGGCCAGCAGAGGAGCCCCAGGTGCCCTGGAAGGAAGCGGCCAGCTGCTGTTTCCATCCCCCAGCAGTGGGGTTTTCAGCTGGAACGCGTGGGAACCACCGGGGTGAGGACTCAGAGAAGACCCCTCCCTCCAGGCTTTCAGGGTGTCAGGACGGGGGAGGCCGGGAGGGCCAGGCTCAGGCTGCGAGGCTGGAAACCTCTCCTACGACCTTGCCGCACAGGGGGGTGTTCTCCCTGTGCGTCTGGGGTGGGGGCAGAGTCTGGGGGACCCGGGTCAGGGGCCTGCACCCCAGCTATCCGCGAGGGCGGGGATCGAGGGCTCTGGTATCTGCAGCTTCGGGGGGGGGGGGGCTGCCCCCGCCGCGGGTGACAATTTGTGACTCACTTGTGAAGCAGCAGGAAGAAATCCGATTCCAGCCCCGCCTCCCCGATCGTCCCATTAGCTTGACTTTCCGTGCTTTCAATGGTGTATCCGCCCCCATCTAACCTGCCGGGGCTCCCCTCTTACAAAACCTGTGCCCTGCTCGCCCCAGCGAGGGGTAAACCACACCTCCTGCCGGTGTGTCCCCGGCCAGGCTCCGGAAGTCTCCAAACCAGGGCAAACGACTGACCTAACACCTCTGCCCTCACCTGAGTCACGCGGGTTGCGTTGCTTCATGAAGACAGTTTCATAAAACTGGAAACGCTGGCGCGGGGGGCCTTGTTCTCTGGCCCTTGGTCCCCGCCCGTCATCCGTTTCTTTTCTAAGTGTGTTTTCCTGTCTGTGTGGCGCAAGCACGTACATTAAAAAGACGGGGCTTGGAAACGCGTTTGGAGACACGGAGGGGCCAGGGTTTGGTGAGCGGCCGTCTGACCGACTGGACGGATGGATGTGTGTCCCGTGGGTCTCCTTGGATCCAGGACAGGGGGACGCTCACTTTGGGCCCAGGAAGCCACAGAAGCAGGCACGGTGCCTCGGCCAGCCTCAGCCGGGGAAAGTGGCCCCTGAACCAACCCTTACCCTGTCGCAGGTCAGGAGCACTAAGTGACCCATTAGAAAACTTGTGTTGGGGGTGGGGGCGCTGAGGGCGGAAGGAAATCATCCATTTGAGGGAGACAGGCGCGTGTCACAAGCATTTTACTGATCAGAGGGTCGGGGGCAGGCCGGGCCCAGGGAAGCAATCACCCCCAGGGTTCTGGAAGCTGGGGGCGGGTCCGGAGCCCCCCCCCCCCCCCCCCCAGGGATCTGGGTCTGCAGGGCATCAGTGGAGTCCCGCCTGCTCAAAGTATTTGTGGCAGGCGGCTGTGAGGGCGGCCACGAACACCATGAACTCGTTGAAATCCACCTCGGCGTCTCCGTTGGCGTCCAGGTCCTTGAGCAGTTTGTCCACGGCGTCCCTGTCCCTTTTATTCTGGAGACAGAGGCCCGGGGTCAGCGCGGTGGGCCCTCGGCCAAGCGCTGGGGCTGGGCGTTAGGGGCGGTGGGGGGAGGGGGGGGACATCGGAGTCACCGAGTCGCCGGGCTCTAGGAAGCTCTGAACTGCCCGAAGGTGTGTGCCGGCTCGAACTAACGCACTAACTCACGCTTTCTTTGTTTTAGGCCGAATTTGAATTGCACTATGCTGTGCAGGCGCGCGCGTTCGTGAAGTTTTGCAGGGGGTCGTCTCTGGATTGGTTAAGATGCCCTAGGGTGGTGACTATTCCCAGGAAACGCAGCCACTCGCGCGCCACCCCTGCACGCCGCCTGCTTTGCAAGGTCACCTCACTGAACCGCGTCAGGTCCACGCACCCAGCACCCGTCTGGTGCCGCGCGAGCCTCGGATCCTCACGCCCAACGGCGGGCGGCGGCACCAGCCCGGGCTCCAGGCGGGGAGGAGGAGGAGGAGGGCCCAGGGCACCCGGAGGAAGGGACACACGCAGGCTGCGTCCCCACCCCCCCGCCCCCCAGGGGTCTGGAAGTGTCCGCCCACCTGACGGCGGAGGCCCGGCCGCACCCCGTGCAGGGCCGAGACCCAGCGGCAGGAGGCGCTGCAGCCGCCGAGTTCCCGGGGGAACTGCGTCCCCGCGGCCCATTGCCCCCAGCCGCCCACGCTGAGCTCCCCAAGTTTGCGGCCGACAGCCCAGGATTGCAGCTCCGGGGGGCTTCGGCATCAGCTGGAGGCCTGCAGTACTGAGGGCCCTGAGCCCCTGCTTTGGCCAAGTGCCTAGGCAGGAGGTTGAGAATCCCGGGCTGGGCCACTGGTTCTCAAGTTGTGTTCCCCGGACCACCTGCGTCCGCCCCTCCCGCAACCCCCAGGCTTTGTTTGGTCTCAAAATCCGCATGGGTTAGACTCTTAAACTTGGTAGGTTATCAGAACATCTGCACCCACGCCCAGTGCCCCGTGGGCGGGGCGTTCCGTGAGCCTCGGGGTTTGAGGCTGTGCGCTGTAATATTAAATTCGAAAAGAAATTAAATTGCGTATGTTAGACTTTCATTCACATCAACTTTCCACGGGGAAAAGGCTGATGGAAGAGGAGAGAGGGGTGTGTTGGGGGCTTCCTTGCCTCCACAATTCTGTGTTCTTGCATTTTCGACCACAAACACATATTTATAATAGACAAAAACAGATGAACTTCATTTAAAAAAATATATATCCTCACTGCATTTACCTACTGAAACGCTCAGTGTGTTTGAAGACTGAAAATTTCAGGCTTCCATTTTCAGGAATCAGCTCAGTGTTAGAGCCCTTAGAAGGCGGGTAGGGGGGAGTTTAGTGGGGTGAGGGGGGGAGGAGGGGAGAAGAAGGGGAGCTGGAGGGGAGCAGAGAGGACGAGGATCCCTGTGGAAAGGGAAAGGAAGAGGAGGGGAGGGAGAGGGGGAGAGAGGGAGGGAGAGGGGGAGAGAGGGAGGGAGAGGGGGAGAGAGGGAGGGGAAGGAGGAAGAGGAAGGGAGGGCGAATTAGGAGAAAGAAGTAGGAGGAGGGGAAGGAGAGGGAGGAAGGAGGATGGTGGGAGAGTGGGGAAGGGGAGGGAGAGGCTGGGAAGGGGGGTAGGGAAGGGGGAATAAGGAGGGAGACAGGAGAGAGTGTGAGGAGAGGAGGGGAGGGGGGGAGGAGGGAAGAGAAGGCAGCTGGAGGGTACAGAGCAGGGAGGAGGAGTGGAGAGGGGGAAGGAGGAGGGGGAGGGGAGCGGAAGCCGGGAGGCAGAGGAGGGCAGGCCCCGGGTTTACAGGTCCCTGGGGAGGCCCCCTGGGCAGACATAGCCCACAGCAGAGTGAGACCAGCTGCCATCTGCACCCTGTCAGCCCCACTAACACCAGGCAGCGTGTGGCCCAGCAGGCAGTGCAGCAGGGGTGTTTGTGGCCCGCAGCCTTGGAGGGGTGCAGCCGTCGTGAGGGACCAGCAAACGCAGCCTCACAGATGGCCCTGGATTCCCCCACCCCACCCGCACCGCTCAGGTTCAGGTTTGCATCCCTCGCTCTCCCACTTGCCCCCCCTCCCCTGCTGAGAAAGAATCCTGGTGCTGAGTGGATTGTGACTCTAACTCCTAACTCTGGTTTTAAGGATTGACCTGGCTGCACTGGCTCCCGGCTCCCGTTCCCACAGCTCTGGAGGCCTCAGCCCCTAGGGCAGCTGATCCTTTCCTGGACCGGTAGCCTCCCCCTGCCCCCCTGCCGGCTGCTCCGGGCACCCCCTCGGCCCTCCCCGCCCTCCCTGCGTGCCCCCACCGCCCGCGCCCCTGGGCGCTCACCTGCAGGAAGCCAGGGAGCTCCTTCTCCATGAGCGTCTTCAGCTCCCCCTTGGTCAGGCTCTGCTTGTTGCCCTCGGCCCCCGCGTACCGGGCAAAGACGTCAATAATCATGCCCATGGCCGTCTCCAGTTCCGTCATGGTGCTGGATGTGGACCCACCGTCCTGCCGGGAGCTGGCTCGGCCGAGGAAATGTCCCACCGGAGGCTTGTTGGCGCCTTATAAGGCCCAGCCTCATATTGACACAGAGGGTGGGCCAAACAGGGCTGGACGGTCTGCAGGCCCTGCCCCTCCCCCCTCTGCGTTGCTCAGTCCCTGAAATGCACTGTCGACACTTCCTGAAACCTCGCCCAGCCCACACCTGTGGTGCACCCACATTTTCCCCGTGCTTCCCTTGTCTTGGGGTCATTCATCACTGATTCGCCGACACCATGGTTGGGGGACAGTAAGCGGGGGCCTGGTGGGCGTTTGTTGAGTAAGGGATGTGTGGACCGGTCCTGTCCGGTCCTCTGGCCCCTGTGCACATGGACTTGAGGGGGACCTGCACGCCGTGGGCCAGCGTCAGGGAGGCTGTCTGAGTGAACGTGGGACGCAGCACGGTTTTGCTCCCGTAGAGCTTAGCAGAACTCCAGCCAGGACCAGCTTACCCCTCGGTCCCGCTCCCCAAAGCCGCAGCTGGACGAGTGAGGCAGGCAGAGGCATCCAGGCCACACCGCTAGATGAAGGGCCCACCCTGCCCGGCCCCTCAGCCCCCCTGTCTGCTCCTGCTTTCTCCTGCCACCTGGCTAGGGGGCCCCAGGGGCACCGTGTGCTTTCCAGACCTGAAATGCTAAGCCCGTGTCTCCCGATGGCCTGTGCGGAGGACTCACAGTCTATCAGAACCTCAAGGGCCTGTGGCAGATGCAACAGAGCCCCACAGAGCCGAGCCAGAGCTCCATGAGCACCAGCCGCCTTTCCCTCGGTCCCCAGGGGGCGGCGCTTTGGGGGCCCGGCTGCCTGGCCTGGATGCCAGATACCGAGGGAACCCCAGGGTGGTGGGAGGTGAAGCCGGCTCCACACTCAGCCCCAGCCTGGCACCCTCCAGGAGCAGCAGCGGGTCCTAGGACAGTCCCTCCTCCTTTCCCAAGACCCTGCAGGGGAGGCTTAGCAAGGCCCCCGCAGGTGGACTCATGCTGTGCTGGCCAAGTCCCTCTTAGGGTGAGACTCCAGGTCCCTGTCTCCTGGGGCTTCACCAGCATGACAAAAGGGTGCCAGAGGTCCCCTCATGACACTTGTTGAAAGGGAAGGAAGAGTGTTCAGGGATGTCACAACAGGGCTTGGGACTATCGCAAGGAGAGGGGACTGGCTCAACTCCCAACACAGCAGACCAGGCTGGGGAGCAGAGGGCGGGCATCAGAGGGTGGGAAATTACTAAGAGGAGGCAGACAGGGTTGGGGGATTCTGACTGAAAGCAGGCCAAGGGCTTACCCTCCAAAGCGGGGGTGGGGAGGGGTGGTGAGGGGTGGAGAATTTGGTCAGACATCAAGGGTGGGGAGGTGACTTCCAGATTCTTGCTACAGCTGGGCTGGGCGGGCAGAAGACAGACAGGCCCAAGGAGGGGGCAGGTGCAGAGGAGACTGAAGGCGGGTCAAGGGGAGTCTGCCAGACCCAGGGGTGAAGACCCGGCTGGGGGCCAGCAGGGGCTGGCCAGCATTATCTAGGACACGGCAGAGGATGCTTCTCCTCCCCCACCCCGATAATTTAGTGAGGAGTGTGTGGGTTTTTTCCAATGTTTTGTTTTCAAACTTGTCACAAAAGTCAAAGCAAGCCCAAAGACCTCTCCTGATGGAGATCTTTGTAAAAAGATTTTTTTAAGGTTTATTTATTTTTGAGAGAGAGACACACACACACACAGAGTGTGTGAGGGGGAGGGGCAGAGACAGAGGGAGACACAGGCTCCGAAGCGGGCTCCAGGCTCTGAGCTGTCAGCACAGAGCCTGACGCGGGGCTCGAACTCACACACAATGAGACGGTGACCTGAGCTGAAGTCAGACACTTAACCGACTGAGCCACCCAGGCACCCCATCTTTGTGGGGATTTTTTTTTAAAGCAGTTAGATGATCACCGTCAGAGTAAACGCAGAAAAGAAGGCCCAGCGGAAGTCACTGACCGCCTCTGACAGCTGACCATGCAGGAGGTAACATGGGGGCATGTGACTTTTTTTTTTTTTTTTTTACATTTATTCATTTTTGAGAGACAGAGAGAGACAGAGCACAAGCGGAGGAGGGGCAGAGAGAGAGAAAGGGAGACACAGAATCCAAAGCAGGCTCCAGGCTCCGAGCTAGAGCCCGACGCGGGGCTCGAACCCCCAAACCTCGAGATCATGGCCTGAGCCGAAGTCGGACGCTCAACCGCCTGAGCCACCCAGGCGCCCCTTGTGACTAACTTTCCAGATAGGTCTCCACTCTTAACATTTTAACAGCAACTGCTGTTACAGAGAAAACCACAGGTCCGAGTGGTGTCACTTGGGCCGAGTCCCCAAACTGGGCCTCCAGACCTGATCTAGCTGCAGGTCTGGCCTCCCCCAGGAATGCAACCTGACCAACGGGTCAGAATTATCTGATCAGCCCAGTGAAGTAGCTGGCCTCAGCCCCTTCCCCCCAAAGACAGATGGTCTGCAGGCGATTCCCTGATTCCCTACCTCCCTACCCAGGGAAAGTGTGCTGGCCCGCACGGTCCTTTTGCTGATAACCTCTCCCAGCCCCTTTCCTGTAAAAACCTTCCATTTTGTACACCTCCTGGGAGCTCCCCTCTACTTGCTATCTGGGGTGCTGTCCAGTTCCTGAATCCCTTAACAAAGCCAACGAGCCCTTCAAGTGTACTAGGTTGAATTTTGTTTTTTAACACTACATTTGTCTGCAAAGCTGGTTTCTTCCCGAAAGGAGATGGCAAATTGCATCACGCAGAAAAACCTTTCTGTCCCCGAGCAGGTTCGGGGTGATCTTTCATCCTACCCTCCAGACCTGGGCGCCCCGCGGTCGCTGGTGCCCCTTTACAGCATGGAGATTCTGTGGGGTCCCCGGATAACAGGAGCGTCAGGGGTCACAGGATCTGGGAGACTGTGGTCTTCGCGGGCCAGCCTGTCGGGAAGGGACCAGCGTGGCTCTTCGGAGGAGCCTGAGCTGGGAGAGAAAAGTGCTCCCGTCTCAGCACAAATGCCTCCTCGAATTATGCTCCCCGGAATCGTCTACCAGGCTGAGCCAGCCCTCTGCATGTGGGCCCTCCCCCACATCCAGCACAGCATGCAGGGCAAACAGGAACCACAGAAAGACAAAGACCTGGGAGGCCCTCCCCAAGAGACAAAAGGCTGCCTGCCCACTAGGAGCCCAGAGTGTCGCCCACTTCTGGGGGGGACGGGCTGCCAGGAAATGTCTCCTGTGGGTCCGGGCCCTGGGTGGGGTCAGGGGCTTTCGGGGAAAGGCACGTGGGCAGTGGGGCAGGTGAGGCGTGGCCTGCCATGGGAACAGCTCGGCAGGCTCTGGGGTCCGGATCACTGGGAGGAAGACATCTATGCTCAGCAAACATGACCCAAGGCCCCTCGCGTGTGGCCCAGGTCGGCACAGACCCATCAGGCACAGGCCCCAAGCCATGTTGGTGCGGCCAGTTCTGAGTCACCCAGGCCCCTGCACGGGGTTGGGGGTGCAGGCCCTGACCTCTGGGGTGCCCGGCCAGAGACAGGCCCGTGAGGGCGAGGAGGGAGAGCAGAGGGGCACGGAGGCCCTGGGCCAGGGCAGCACCCGCAGGGTGAAGGGAGGTCTGTGGTTGGGGGTGGGCGTGGAGAGCCAGACCCTTGGAATAGGGGGCAAAGGGGCACAGCGAAGGAACAGAGGCACAAAGAATGCCGCTTTGGAGGGGGGAAATTGGAGTGGGCTGAAGAGGAGAACGGGCCCAGAGCAGGAAAGGCCCTGCAGGCCGGCCTCACTGGGACCTGGTCCCAGAAACCGGGTCCTCATAGCCCTGATGGCACAGTAGAGCTCCTGGGGGACTTTAAACGCCAGCTGTCAGGGTCCCGCCACACCCCCCCCCCCCCCCCCCCCCCGAGCTGCAATTTCATTGGGCTGCACTGCCCCAAAGCTTCCCAGGTGACCCTGCTGTGCGGCCAGGTGGAGACCAGATGGGCTGGAGGGTTTGCAGCCGGAAAGAGACAGGTCCGATTTTCCTTTTAGGTGAACTCAGCAGCTGGTAGGAGCTTCAGATAAGGAGGGTGAGAATGGAGGCAGGGAGGCCAGGGCGAAGGCTGCGGGGTAAGGAGCCCTCCGGCCCTGAAAGTTCAGGGGTCCTGTAGTCACTGCCCAAAGGACATCTGGGAACTGGGGGAGGCCTCAACAGGGGGAAGAAAAGAGAAGGAAGAGGAGGGGGCCGCAGCATCTGATGCACGCGTTGCAGAAGGGGAAACTGAGGCTCAGAGCGAGGACGTGGGTGAGAAGCCCAGGCTCCTCTCCACTCTCACTGCACAAACCGGTTTGATCCTCAGTAACGTAGCAGACAAATATTTGCTGAGGGAGGAGGCTGAGAGAGTTGAGGAAATGAGCTTCTCAGGAATAAGCTGAATGTCAGGGGTCATGCATGTACCATGTAGCTGTGAGGGCAGAGGCCCTGTCTTCGCCCCGGGCACAGGACTCCTGGGAAGGTGGCAGTGAGCCCTGGGCCCCCGAGCAGCCACCTGCAAACCTTTCTCCAGTCTCCCCTGGTCTTCCCTCTGAAAGCTGGAAGTGACATCCGGAGAAGCAGCAGCCACGTTGCCACCATGTGGATGAGGCCATGATGGATTCTTGTGGCTCGTGACTGGAAGCATTCCCAACTGGCTGTGCTAGCTTTCTGGGGCTGCTGTAATCCATGACCACAAACTAGGTGCTGAGAATACCGGAAATGGGTCTTCCCACAGTTCTGCAAGTCCAAACTCACGCTGTCAGCAGGGCTGGTTTCTTCCTGGGGCCTCAGAGGGAGACTGTTCCCTGCCTCTCTCTTAGCTTCCGGTGACTGCCTGAAGTCCTTGGGATCCCTGGGCTTGCAGGCCGCTTACCTCCAATTTCTGCCTACGTGGACGCTGCCGAAGGGCCTCGACGGAGAGAAAAAAGCCCACCCTCACTGCCATCCCCGATGCCCTACAGCCCCCGACACAGGGGCTCAGGGCCTCCTCCAGAGCCACACCTTAGGAAACTTTGCGGAGTTTTCTTCTGCGAGTCAAGACTTGCAGGTGATAGGGATCAGAAAAGCCGTGACCGTTTGGGCTGCTCAGAGTAAAATCCAGGCTGGCTGACGTAAAGGGGGCTCAAGACACCTTTCTACATATTTAACCCCCTGCCTGGCTGACTCTCACATGTTCACATCCTTCCAGTGTCTGTCTCATGGGATCCCCGACACTAGCCTCAATTCTGCCCCATGATCTGCCTTTTAAGCAGAAGCACAGGGGATGCTGGGAAGAGTGGTGGCAGGAACCCGTCTCCTGTCCCTGGGCGCCTGGGGCCTACCTGGCCTTAGCCCCGCTGGGCAGCTGACACGCCGCGTGACTGGCGCGTCCCTTTGCCCCTGCAGGACGACTTTCCTCACCTGTAAAATGAACGCTTCAGATTAGACCCGCTCCAGGACTCTGAACTCCTGAGTCCCACCTTTTCAAGGTGCCCGTTATCCTTGGGGTGCACAGGGTGTGCTGGGTGTTCTGGAACAACCGGGGTCTTAAAAATATTCCTATTTAGGTCGAGAAGCTCACAGAAAATCTCGAGCTAAAGCAGGAGCCTCGCAGTGACCTGTGGTTTTCCATCTCCCGGGCCCTTTTGTCCAGTTCCTGCAAGATGGTCCCTGCCGCCCCGCTAGCCGGCCGTGGGACCCGGCATCCTGACCTGTGTGAGCGGGGCTCGTCCCCTCCCCTAGGCGGGTCTTGTGTGAGCACAGGGCTGATCTCGAGAACACAGAGGAAGAGGTGTGGCCTCGCCGAAGCCACTGTGATGCTCGAAGTCAGCTCGTCCCACACTTGCAGGCTGCCTGTCCCCCAAACTCCGCTTCCCAGCCCCGCCAGGGCCGAGCGTCAGGCTCCGGGCCGAATTCTCTGATGTGGGGCGGGGGAGCCGGTTCCCCGGGTCGACAGGGTTGGGTTGGAGTCTGACTCTGCCGCGTACTGGTGGGGGACCTCCGGGAGCTCAGTTTTCCCCTCGAGATGAAGCGTAACCCGAGGGTTGTGATGGGGAGGGACAGGTCGCCCGCTGACGGCTGCAACGGGCGATGTCAGGCGCCAGCCTGGCTGGACCACGGGGTCCAGCGCCAGTCTGGGTGTTGCTGCAAAGATACTGCTCAGTGGACTTGCAGGGAGGCAGGTGACCCGCCGTGTGGGTGGGCCTCACCCAAACAGCGGACGTCCTCAAGAGAAAAGACCGAGGTTTCCAGGACAGCAAGGGACAGGAAGGAATTCTACTCCAGACCGCAGAGCAGAAGCGCTGCCCGTTTCCAGCCCGCAGAAAGTGGGCTCAAGACGGACATCGACGCTGCTCTCAATCTCCAGCCCGCGGGCCGGCCCCGCGATTTTACACTTGCCGAGTGCCCACAATTGTGTGAGCCAATTCCCTACGGCCGTGCTCTGTTCCTAACTCGGAAACCCCACCGGGCACACATTCCTGCGAGAGCTGGGCAGCCAAGCTCCCCTTCCTTGCCCCTTCCTTGCCCGACACTCGGACTTTTGCGCGCTCCGGCGACGTGACTTTTCCCGGGCGCTGGCCCGCTCCGGGTTCGGCTTAGCAAACACGCGGAGAGGAGAACCCTTTGCTGGCACTGGGCTCGCGGCTGTCAGCGCGGAGCCCGCTTCAGATCCCCTCCTCTCCCTGCCCCTCCCCCACTCGCTCCCTCTCTCTCTCAAAAATAGACCTTAAAATTTTTTATTTTGTACTTACGATTTTAGTATTATTTTGCTTTTTAAATCTAGGGAAGTATAAAAGAACCAAAACAACGGACCCTGCCCTTCCCACTCGGATAACTTCTGTTGACACAACAGGGGGCTCCTGAGCGGTCTGGGGGCCCAGCTGGGCTAGAAGGCACGGGCCAGGACCGAGAACACTTGCACTGCCCAGCACCCCCGCTCCAAGGGAAGTACTGCCAGGTGCTCGTGATTCCTTCCAGAAGCGTCTGCGTGTGCCCCAGCTTCCAGGAATCCGCCTGCGCGGCAGTCTATCTGTGTCCTTCCTTTCGGGCTCACGAGCGCCATCGTCCACCCTGATCCGCAGGTGCTTTCCCACCCAACCCCTCCCGGCAAGGGCTCAGCGCGGCCTCATCCTTCTCTCCCGGCCCCTTTGGGGACAGCCTCCTTAGCCTCTACCCATCCTTCCAGCCTCCCTCCCATGGCACCGCTCCCACAGGGCTGCCCCACCGGTGGCTTGGGAGCTCCGCAAAGGCTGGGGTAGGGGGCCCAACCCTCCTCTGAGTGTCCAGAGACCAACCCAGGGCCCTTTCCTGGAGCTGCGGGGGGTGTCAGGACAGGGATGGAGGTAGGCGGCCAGGAGGCTCCGGGCGGGTATCAGAAGCCAGGGCCGAAGGGGTCAGGGTCAAGGCGAGGGCCGGCATCCTGTCACATCGTGCCACCCGTGACAGGCTCGTGACCCCCCACAGCTGTGTGAGGAAAGCTGGCCGGTGTCTCTCCACCGTTAAAAGCGTTCTCCCAGGCGCACGGTCGTCAAGATTTAAACAAACTGTCCTTCTCCCCGCACTTCCCACCCTCCACCCTTGTGCTCCAGCAGCAAACACCTTGGCCATCCTTCACATCCAAGGACACCACCTTGTGGTCTAGCTTAGATCAGCGCTGCAGTGGAAGGCGTGCTTTGCCCGGGTCTAACCCTGCGCTTTCCCTCCGCTAACCTGCCAGCAGGGGGCCTGCATTAATGGACTGAGGCTGAGCGGCTGTGACCAAGACCTCAGGGTCCACCAAGCACAGCGGTCACCAGGGGCTGTCCGTTTGTGGGAGGGGACAGAATGGATCTGACACATACTACGCGGATGACGGGAGGGCCTCCGCGTCGGTGAGGGGCTGACCCGCACGCCCACCTCGCCGCCACAAGGTACCTGCTGGGTGACGTTTGGGGCAGGCACAGCCCGAGTCTGCCGAATGGTGCCGAGGCCTCTGAGCTGTGGGCAGAGGGCCGCTCGGGGTCCGGGGGGAAGCAGAGGGGCGGTGAGCTCCCCGGCATCACCAGGGAAGCCAGGTGAGTGGCTGTTCCACCAGAAAGCCACAACACTGCCATCTTGTGTGGGCTTTTCAGGTCACCGCCCCAGGAGACGTTGGGGGACGGGGGCGGGAGGGGGGCGACTCTGGTTCATGGTTCATAAATCCATTACCATCCAACACGGAACCCCAGAATCAAGTGGGACTGCTCCAGGAGGGAGAGGGACCCAAGAGGCCATGGAGGGGAGGGTGGGGCAGGGCAGGGTGAGCTGTGGGATCAATTGCGACGGGAGTGCCTCAGCAGGGCTGCAGGTCCCCAAGCAAGTGGAGTTCAGGCCTCTCAGGGGAAGCAGGAAGGTGCTGGGTAAGGGGCATGTGGACCGTGGCTGGAATGTTCCCAAAGGAAATGTTCTAGAAATGGAATGCCAGTGCTGAGGCGCCTCTGGCTGCTGGTTTCAGACAGAACTGCAGGGAAGCCTATGTTAACTCAACCAGAGGCTGGCGGGGAAGAGAGAGGCGCGGACTTGTCGTGGGGAGCCAGAGGGGCAAGCTGCTGCCAGGGCCATGCTCGGCCTGCGTCATCTGTCACGCAGGTCGGTCCCACCAACAGGCGCCTCTCTCCATGTCACACATCGTCAAAGAAGGAAGAAACCCTCCCTTGAGCCACTGCCCGGTCACATTTCTCTGCCCCACTCCACAGCAGAATTCCTTCAGAGTGCTCTGTGTTCTCTCTCCATTCTTACTCCCTTTTAGATACGGTGGAATGTGGTGGAATGTTCGCAGTGTTCCAGAGGCAACAACCCGTGCACAGGCCCTGGGGCCATCACATGATCGTCAAGGCTAGGGAACAGCCAAACAAGCAGCACTAAGGAGCTGGGGTTGGAGACTGCGGAAGCCGGCCCACCCTGTGGTCCTTTCCACTCTATGGTCCACTCTATGGTCCTGACCGCGGAGTTGGTTCCAAGAGATACCTGAATTCTCATTACACACCCAGCGAAACCATTATTCCAAGAATAAGGACACACAGGGGCGCCTGGGTGGCTCAGTTGGTTAAACGCCCTACTCTGGATTTCAGCTCGGGTCATGATCTCATGGCCTCTGAGTTCAAGCCCGGCATCGGGCTCTGCGCTGACAGTGTGGAGCCTGCATGGGATTCTCCCTCTCTCAAAAAACAAATGAACAAAAGATCGCATATCCTAGTGTTTAGATCCTTACGTATTTTAGGACGACAGAGATACCATACACTTTAAATTCTGGTAAGCTAATTATGCACGTACACATTTTGAAGGGGATAATTAAAGGAATAGGAAAAGAGTATATGAGTTTTAAACCAGTGAAGTGGGGAGGAAAGAATTTAAAAAAACTTACTCCATAGTAAGGCAAGAAAGGAAATGGGAATGTGGAACGGGTCAAAATAAGATGGTAAACATAAATCCGCATATGTTGCAATTACAATAGACGTGCAAGGATGTCATTCTCAAGCCAAAACGCAAGAGACTGTCGACCTGGATAAAAAATCCAAAACATACAAAATCAAGACACGCTTATGAAATGTCGAGGCACAGAAGAACTGAAGCGAAAATGATCAAAAATTACAAAGCAAACGCGAGCTGGGGCGGCTGACCGCAGACCAAAACTAGTGCCAGACGGAGGGTCACCACATGATCCAAGTTCCAACAGGAAGGGAGGACCTTTCTAATCAGTGCCCACTGACACAGTTTCAAAGGGCCTGAACAAAGAGCGGACAGAAGTACAGGGACAAACCGACAATCCGCCATCGGAGGGAGTTCAACAGGCCCGAAAGAGGACTGCTGGGTCAGGCAGGGATGTTTCAAGGGACTGAAACAAACACTGAGGCACTCTCCGTCCGTCCCTGAGTGGCGGAGCCGAGGGAACGAAGCTGTGCCCAAGGGAGCTGAGGAATGTGGGTGAACACGTGTGACTCTCGGTGACGCTGAATCAATGACCCGACTGTACAGCCCAGCCCGAGTTCAGGGCGCCTCGGGCTATCCAAGAACTGCATCATGGGTGTCCCCAGATGACCCAGGAGTGGGGGTGGAGGAAGATCAAAGATCATTTGTTCAGTGCCCTTTTCCGGAGAACGTCTCAGGCCTGCGAGGAACCCAACCGCCCTCTGTCCAATCGGACTCGGTCCAGATACAGGACCCGTGTGCAAGTCCCAGGGGAGCCGGACCTCCCCGTGAGCTCCCAAAGCCCAGGAGAAGGCCTCCTGACACACACAGGCCTTCAAAGCTCTGCCTCAAGGGCCAGGGCTGAGACTGTCCAAGAGCTGGCTGGTTCCTTACGTGAACTGGAGACAAGGTGAATGTCAAGGCCCCAAGGAAGCCCAAAGACAAGACAGTGCCAAACCATCATCTTACGGTGGCCCAGAGTTGCCCGCCCAGGGTCACAAAGCCAGTTCCTGAGGGTTCCTGCAGCCCCAGTTTCCTCACCTGAACTACGAGGACAGTAAAATGATCGCTCGAGTTTGTGAAAATCAGATAACATATGTTAAGTGTCAAATGCCAAGGAGATTCTTCTAATATAGACTTTTGTCTTATCATTCCACACATCCAGGGTCCTGACCCCAGACGGGAGCCGTAGGACCCTGGCTGTGGGCTGACAGCGAGAACAGGATCAACGCAGTTTTCACTTTTGAGCTCCTTGAGTTTAGCATTTGACCTATTCCATCCCATTCACGTCTTAGAAACACTTTATTCATGAGTACAAAGGTAACAATACCGATCACCAGCGTTTAGAAAAGGAAACAGACTCCCAAAGAATCCCCATTTCCACCCCCCACCCTCCATGTGACCCTGCCGCACCATCACCCACTGTCTGGCCTTAGGGGACAGCGAGGTGAGGGACCTCAGAGGCTGGTGCTTCCAGAGAGGGGGGTGCAGACCCTCAGTCCTCAACCCTGGCAACGCCAGCCCTGCTTGGCTGTGTTCACAGTCCTCCCGGGATCACTCACTGGCCAAGAGCCACGGCACAGCGCACGACTGCCCTTCTAATAAAAGGACCGCAGGCTTAGGGGCCGGTTGGATAGGAAATGGCTAGAACTCCGGGAGTGACAGCACAAGCAGGCAAAGGAAGTTAAAGGCAGGGAGGTGGGTTCAGTCCTCATTTCCCCTCTGTGCAGTCACAACGGTGAGATCCTCGACCTCACTCCACACCCCTGCCTTGTCCATTTTCCACAACCATGTGCACGTTTCTTAAACTACAAACGTGAAAGTGTTGTTGACCTGCTCAAACCTTTCCACGTCCCACCGTCACTCTACTTCTCGATTGTTTTTCAGCCAACCATCCTTAACTCGACGGCCCTGGGACTCAGAACGCGGTACCTTGACCGGCGGCAGAGGCATCACTGGGGAGCTTATTAGAAACTCACACCCCCCAGGTCCTTAACTACAGGTTAGAACCTGCATTTTGAGGAGACCCCAAGGGTTCAGCTGCTCGTTAAGTTTGAATAGCCCTGCTGCAGGGGCTCGGCCCACAGCCAGAAGCAGCCTCAACCGTGAGACTTCTTTAGCGAGTGGTAGGTCATTTGAAAATTAGTCACACGTTCAAAAATGCTGAGTTCAGAATCTACCAACATAACCCCTGCTATGGAGTACTGGACGGCACGTCCAGGTGCGGCCCGGAGCACAGACTCCCTGGGGGGAGAAGCATGGACACGCACGGTCAAGTTTAAACTCTACAACAGTCGTACGTGAACCGCTACAACCATGCCCTCTAGCTCCCTCACCGCCTCCCCGTTCCCCGCAAACACCCTCAAACCCTCTCCCATCATGTCACATTTCTACCTACTGACAGACTTTCGGGGTCGGTTCCAGGACGCCGGTTCCTTGTGCCCGGAGTGCTGTTCAGGCATCTGAGCTCACGCTTCTGGGCCCAAACCAAGACTCGCTTCGTCTGAAAAGTTTTCTCAAGCTCCCGATGCTCAGTGGACTCCCTCTTCAGTGCTCCCACCATACTAAAAACACAGGGTACCTACCTACACCTCCTGGTCTGCCACACCCAGTTTACACCTGTGGTCCCAAACCACATTATTACTAGGGCCACCTCTCACTTTCGAGACTGCCCCACTTTGGCAAGTGATATGGCTACATACGGCTACCCTCAACAGGGGCTCAGGCCCCGAACCCCAGAACCACTGCTGGACCCTCGCGCACCCCCAGTCCCCTGGTGACATCTTCAGAGCGCGGTCCACACGCTCACCGGCGCCTGCAGCGACCACTCTGCCCCGGGCACCCCCAGCAGTTTGTGGGCTGCCTGCCCACTCTCACCCTTGCTCGCCCAACTGGCAGTTCTCAACCCAGCGGCCAGTGAGTCTCCTCAGACCTGCTCAGATGCTGCTGCTACTCCACGCAGACCTTCAAACCATTTCCACGCCATTTGCACTCAGGGCGATGGCTCCTTCTGACCTCGCCGGCCTGCCATGGTCTCCCGTGCCACCTGGGCCGCACGCTGGTCCTCACCTCTTTGCCCTGCTCGCTCCACCTACCTACAGGACACTCCTTCCCTAGGTGCCCTCGCGTATGTTCCACACGACCTGTCTTTGCTCAAACGTCTTCGTATGTGTCGTCTGACCATCCTCTATAAAGAGCAACGCCTCCCCCGCACCTGATCCCCACTTGTGTTTTCTACAGAAATTACCACTACCCAACACACACGTTTTTTTCCTGCCTTACAACGATGAGGCACTGTTCTAAGCTTACAAATATCAGACCCAAGTGGACAAGCACTCTGTTCATGGATGTACCCACAGCATCTGTGGACGCTCAACTTACGTGGTTAACCAAAGACCAGCACAGGGGGCACTGGACTGCGATTGTATGTTTACAGAGCTGTCTCAAACTGAGATCGTCTCTCCTGGAAATTGTGAGTGTCCAGCAGAGTCTAACGTGACACATGGTCACAGCGAAAGTTAAGTGACTGAATGAACTTCAGCTCCCTCAAGGCAGAGGCCAGACCAAATGCTTTCACGAGCCCCCTTCCTGCTCTGGCTTCTCTCCCTGCAGATCAAACCTCCCTCTGGCCCACAGGCTTTGAGGCACACTCCCAGATCAGAAGCACTGGACCTCCATCTGAAAATGATGACAATCAAAGAGAAACTTTCATTGTGAAAAAAATTTATTTATCTCACCTTTTCCCAGCCAAGTCAATGGCTTTGGTAGTTTGCACAAAGATTCCAAAAACTGGCTTTCAATGCTTGTGTTCCAGGCAAACGAACTTTATCACAAGCTAGAGCCCTGCTCTCAGTTCCTGTGAGCTCTGCTCTGAGGACCTCGGCCAGAGGTCCTCTAAGCCTGGAAGATGCTCCCTGCTATCAGTTTGGGGCCCACCCCGGTCCGCGCCAGGCTGTCCTCCCCAAACCCTCCAAGCCATGCAAATATCACGTGCAGTTGTGGCAGAGAAGCTCCTGAAATGCCTGACTAGATCAAAAAAGTTTATCTCAGAGTCAGCCAAGACTCACAGTACCTAGATCTCATCCTTTCGTCTAGGTTGCTCACCAGACACGTTACACGATGTGCACCAGTTTACAGGCCACAGAAAAATTACATTTCTGGGAAAAAAAAAAAAAAAAAAAGAAACAAGCAAACAAAGAAAATGAAAAGAACGCAGCTCTCCTCCTCCGAGCTGACGGACTGCAGAATCCCAAAACGCGGACATCGCCGCTCTCCGTGCCCAACAGCCCCCGATCTCACCGGGGGCCCTCTCAATCTGATCCAAAGCGGTGGCGTCCACATCCCTGAAGGGGGTCTGGCTTCCTGCTTCAGCAAATGCAGCCAAGTAGCGTCTTCTCTCTTGCAGAACTCCGACCTCAAGTTTCTTTCATGGGTTCCCCAAATTCCAGGAAGCATTAAAAAAAAAAAAAAAAAAAAAAAAAAAAGCAAAAAGATGTTATTTTGGAACTTTCAAAACACAGTAACATCACAGTAACGAATATGACCACACAGCAGCTTACAATCTAGACCCTATTCCTTTACATTAAGAGTACTTACCTATAAGCTGTCTTTTTGAAACGGAATTCACCTAATAATCATAATCATACCCGCATCTGTAATACCGAAACCATTTCCCCAGAATGACGCTGGAGATTTAGTGTTTAACATAGTGAAAGTATAGAAAAATAAGAGAGAGAAAACCAAACATTCTCGATTACAGCCTCTCCAAGCAGTCAGTCTAGAGTACGAGTGGGGAAATTAACCCTCACAACTGAAATTCTAAGACTCGCATATCCGGAGTCAAACGAACTCAATCAACCACCCGTGCAAAATGCTGTGAGGTCTGGGGGCCTGGATGGCTCAGTCGGTTAAACTACCGGCTCAGACCAGGATCTCACCGCTTATGAGTTCCAGCCCCGCGTCCCGCTCGGCACTCACAGCACAGAACCTGCTTAGGATTCTCTCTCTGGCTCCCCATCACATGCCTTCTCTCTCTCAAAATAAACAAATACAAATTTTAAAAATGCTGTAAGGTCATCGGAAGCGCTCCAATATCACAGCACGTGCAAGTTCCCGTCCTGTACTTGGTTTCACGCTTCTCTAACTGGCCCCCTCGTGCTTCGTTCGCCCGACGGCCTACGCTTTCACCCCAGGCCCCGCCTGCCCGCAACTGCTTTACTACAAATGATCGTCACGTTTCACAACAACGTACTAACTGCTTTCTCCTGATTGCCAACGTAAAAGCGCGACCCTGTGTCCGCCCCCCACCCCGTTCCCCCTCCGCCGGGCCGTGCACCCCCGGGCGCGCAGCCGCCCGACACCTACCCGCGCCCGCGTCCTTCAGGAGAAGCCGCAGCTGTCTATCTGGCCGTGGAGCTCCACGATCCTCCGCCCCATCCGCGCCACCTCGGCGGCCTTCCTCTCCGCCTTCTCGTACAGCTTCAGCACCCGCTCCTCCGCCTCGCCGCTCCCGCAGCGGCCCTGACCCACGGCGCCCTCCACCGAGTCCACCTCGCTCTGCAGCCGGTCCAGCAGGATCCCCACCTCCAGCAGCTTCAGGCGGGCCCGCAGGTGCGCGCGCACGTGCTCGCGCTCGAGGGCGGCGCGCGCGGGGCTCCGGGGGCGGTCGCGGGGCTGCTCGGGCCCCCGCCGCTCGTCCGCGCCCTCGGGCCACATCGCGCCGCCGCCGCCGCCGCCCGGCCGCCCCTGCGGGCCGCTCACCGAAGCCAGGACGCCGGCCGGCCGGCCGCGGGCGCCAGGTGCGGGGCCGAGCTCGGCGGGAGCGCCTCCGTGACGAGCAACAGGTTCCCCCAACTTGGCGCAGCAGAGACGGCGTCCAAAATGGAGCCCCAGCCGTCTGCCAGAGCTGTGCTCACGTGCGGCCCTTTTACGACACGAGGGAGCTCCTTTGCGGCCGCGCGGCCCCGGCGCCGCGCTCCGCCCGCGGTCCGTAGGTCCCGGCGCGCCGAGGGCGCAGGGCTGGGTCCTGAGGCTCGGCCGTGTAGACGTCGGCCTCTTTGCGCCCGTGTGGCGCGCGGCGCGGTCCGGGGAGGGCGCTGACTGCGTTGTACGCTTAGCTGCTTAACGTTCTCAGTCGTGAGTCGCCGAATTGGGTCGGCACTGCTAGAATCCTTCAGTGCAGCGGGCTACGGGGTGGCGTGCTGAGCGTCAGGGGTTTGGGTCTGGGCCGTCCCGCCCCGGCCGCCACCCGTCCTGGCCTCCCGGGAGGTGGCCGTCCCCGACGCTCCCTGCCTGGCCCTGCTCTCCATGCCGCCCAGCCCAGCCTAGCCTCCGCCCGGATTTTTGCTCGAAGCGTAGGTTTCATTCTGCCTTGCGTTTTGCTTCCAAGTCTGCGCCTCGCTTTACCCGGACTGTAGTGTAGGTCTGGGTGCACACTGTTTACTCTGCCCCGCCTGGCGCGCAGCGTGTCCTTGGGCGGTAATTCTGCAGAACTGATTCTTCATCAGATCATATAAGCCCCTCCTTAAGGCAATAGACCCTGGGGGCAGGTTCTTGGTTCAGCTTCCCCACAGCCCTCACCTGCCGTGGCACACAGCAAGAGCTCAATAAATGTTGCTTTAACGTTATTTCCCAACATTTTTTACACTGTTTTTTTAAAAAATTGAAGCGTAGTTGACACACGATGTTTCAGGTGTATAAAGCGATTTGGCAGCTCTATACATTATGGAATGTTAACTACAAGTGTGGTTAACATATTGACAGATATTTTAATTTTTTCTTTTTTAAAGTTTATTTTTATTTTGAGAGAACGAGACAAGAGCGGGGGAGGGGCAGAGAGAGGGAGAGCTTGATGTGGGGCTCAAACTCACAAACTGTGAGATCATGACCTGAGCTGAAATCTATGGTCAGTTGTTTCATTAAATTTTTTTTTTTAACGTTTATTTTTTTTGAGACAGAACATGAATAGGCGGAGGGTCAGAGAGAGAGGGAGACACAGAATCAGAAGCAGGCTCCAGGTTCTGAGCTGTCAGCACAGAGCCTGGTGCGGGGCTTGAACTCACCGACTACGCGATCACGACCTGAGCTGAAGTCGGATGCTTAACCGACTGAGCCCCCCAGGTGCCCCTATAGTTAGTTGTTTTAACTCACCTAGCCACACAGGTGCCTCTTAACATTTTAATCATTGAGATCACCTCCTAGCCAGAGAAAATTCTACTTTATAACTTAAAGGGTTTATGGGGGGACATGTGATTAGATGAGGTGTGCCCGAATAATCCCCCTTTTGCCATATAATGTAACATAATCACAGGAGTAATACCAGGTATCACAGCTCATGAGGACCCGTATTAAAATTCTGCCTACCACAGGCTTCTAGGGATCCGAAGGGCATGATCTCACAGCAGCCAGATATGACCAAAGTAGCAGCAATTAGGCCTGGAGAGCTAAACATAAGAATTGCTTGGCTTTTGGTACATGAATGGAATGGAATAAAATACAGAGAAAACCCACTAAGTTTTGGAGGCAGCCATGTTAGCAAAAATGCTGCCAGCTTGGATGAAGAAAGACTAAGACTCTCCAAAATGTAGAAAGGTTTCCTGGCTCCCAATTTTTCTCCTAGCAGAAAGCAGGCTCAGTAGCCAAAACTGACGTATTTTTCAATTCCCTCCTCAGAAGTGGCCAAGGAGTGTGATGGAAAAGGAAGAACCCGACCCACTCGGAGAGCCCAGACAAGTGTGCAGAACAATGAAGAAGGGCGGGGTTAGCAAACTACAGCCCTTGAACAAAGAATGCTTTTCACATATCTAAAGAGTTGTTAAAAACACACACACACACACACATGCACACGCACACACACACACAAAACTGACCCACAAAGCCTAAAAAAATGAATAATCTGGCCGTTTACCAAAAAACGTGTGCCAGTACCTGCACCAGTGAACCGTTTTTAGGTTCCAGGACCAAGGCCTAATCAAGGAATGTTCCTTATCCTTACAGTGAGAGACCAGACAGTATTTGCCTACGGCACATCAGCATTGCTGTAAGTCATCAGCTGCTGGAATTCGTCCTCACATAGGGACGCCATCCTGTCTCGTCACCACTGCGTTTGTCTCTGTGCGGGTGTTATAGATTACATGTTTGTGTTCGCCCCAAATTCGTAAGGCAAAATCCAGGTCCCCATTTAAATGGCATGTGGGGGCGGGGCCTTCGGGAGGTAATTAGGCCTTGAGGGTGGAGCCCCCGTGACGGGATGAGTGCCCTTCAAAGCGGAGACCCCAGAGAACTAGCCTCTCTCTCCTCCGTGTGAGGCTACAGTGGGAGGGCAGCTGGTCCACCAGCCAGGAGGAGGGCTCTCACTAGATGCCAAATCCTTCAGGACCTTGATTGCGGATTTCCGGCCTCCAGAACTGTGAGAAACGGTTTGTTGTTTTCAGCCACGCGGTCTATGGTATTCGTTATGGTAGTCTGAACTGAGAGAGTGGGCAAGAACGAGTCTTTTAAAAAGTTCATAAGCCTCTGCGCCACGGAAAAGCTGATGTGGGTCACAGGATCCCAGACTTCTAGCTGGATGGCATGACTGGAAGAAATCTGGGAGGATCCTTAGAGGAGGATGAGGAAATTTGACGAGTAATTGGCAAGGAGACAGATTGTGGCAGATGGTACAGAAGATCCCAGTTTTCCACCCCTTCCTGCCTCCTCGTCCTTTGCCTTGTGTCTTGCTTTGGCCAATGAAATGTTAGCAGATGTGACACAAGCACATGCTCGAAGTGTGCTAACGTGTCTCTGCTACGAGAACAGGCCAGCTTCTCTTATTGGTCTCAGGAGGAAGAGGGGAGGAACACTTGACCAAGGTGCCCTAGACAGGCCCAGCTTAGGTCAGCTGGCACCGCAGACACATTACTTAGCCAGTCTGGATCACCCAAGTCCCAGCCAAGGTGCAGGCCCTTGAGGAATGTTTATTGTCACCGGGACCCAGGGTGGTTTACGCAGCAAAAGCTAATGGGTCCGTTCGATGTGAAGCCTGTCTAGGTTAGATTATGGTCCCAGAAAAATTAAAATGCCCAACTCTTTTCCTCCATATTTTTACTCCATCCAGTCTTGATTGGAGGAATCTCACTCAGATGCCCAGATGTTGTTTTTTTTCTTTAGAAACTTGGGCCTGGGGTGCCTCGCGGGTTCAGTCAGCAGAGTGTCGACTCTTGATCTTGGGGTCCTGAGTTTAAGTCCCACATTATGCATAGAATCTACTAAAAAAAAACAACAACACTTTAGAAACTTGGGCCTGGAGTATCTTCTTCAGGAAGTGGTATTCAGCCCCTTTGCACCTCCGAAGCTTCTTCCATATCCCATGTTCACTCTGAACCCGTCTCTTCCGTGTCTTGTTTTTCGGGATATCACGGCACCAGACTTACAAATTCTAGAAAATATAAATCGGTCGTCACTACAGCCGCTTTTAGTATCCCTCCCATATGTAAAAATGATGTTTCCAAAACCTGGACGTTTTACAAGCAAGATCACGCTGCTGCTGCCATCTGCAGACTGCATTACGCTACATCAGAGAGAGGGATAGAATCGACAGAAGAGAAAGGAAAAAGTCCTGGGTTCTGTCTTTTCCCAGTGCGATCCGTTCCCAGACTGATCCACAATCTGTGAACCCAAAACCCACTGGGGAAAGGTCTTCCATCAAGTGATGATTATTGCACGGTGAGTCTGTTTCACATAGCCAGCAACAGAACGACTTGTAAAGAGAACTTATTTCTATCAGAGTGAATGTAGAAGATTTGGTAAGTTCCAATCACCATTGAACACTTCTCGTCCACGACAACTGGCCAAAGCACAGATGTGCGAGTGGACAGAACCTTCCAGATGACCCCAGTCGCCACCTGACTGCAGCTTCATGAGACACCCTGAGCTTGAACTGCCCGGCTGGGTTGCTCCCAAATTCCTGACTCCACAGGAAGAGCAAGAAATAAATGGCTGTTGTTTTAAGCCACTAAGTTTTGAAGAGATTGTGTACATAACAGCAGATCACTTGAGGAGGTGCTGGTCTCTGGAAACGGTTACTCCTGAGACACAGTGTCAAACGTGGGCATGAGTGTGGTACTGGGCAGTGGGCAGGGGCTGGGAAGATGTTGAGACAGAGAAAGCTGAGGCTCTAGTGAAGGTTTTCAGTGAAGGCTGAAAACACAGGATTCTGGAGGAAAGGGGATCTTTGTTACACAGCAGCAGAGAACCTGACAATCTACAGAAAATGTGTACCTAATGAACTGAATGGCCAAACTAAGGACATGTGAGGGCAGTGTTTGTAGTAGAATGTAAGAGGAAGAAACAGCCGTTAAATACAAAAGAGCCAGCAGCTGGTTGAGCGTCCAACTCTCGATTTTGGCTCAGGTCATGGCCCCAGGGTCATGGGATCGAGCCCTGCATTGGGCTCTGTGCTGAGCATGGAACCTGCTTGAGATTCTCTCTCCCTCTGCCCCCTCCCCCACTCATATGCACGTGCTCTCCCTCTAAAAATAAAAGATAAGAGAGCCAGGACTTGCTGGGTTTGCTGGGTTCTCATTCCCAGCCTCTCTGGATGGCAAACAGTGCTACCATTTAGGAAGGTCTCTGAACAGAGCTCAAATCCACGCTGCTGTCAGGAGAATATGGTTTAAAGATGAGACCCAAAAGCACGACTAGAAATCCTCTGTTAAAACCTCAGGAAGATTTATGGTGTTACCTCATAGAGCCTTTCAGACAACAAAAGGCCTTCTGAGGATCTTGAAGGCACGCCTCATGCATCTTCTCTTGCAAACGACAGGATCTCTAAGAATCTGAAGGACACTGTCCCTGCAAATACCACTGGAAGCCCAACGTAGAGTGAGGTAGAGTGAGTTTTGTGGATGTGGCTTTCATGGGTATGTTAATCAATCACGAAAGAAGAAGCACCGTTTCAAAAGGAAGCACATCAGTTTGAGTTAAAGGAAGACCTACCATAGAAAACGAAAAGGGGATCTTGGAACCCCAAGTTTCTGCAGGCAAGAAGCAACTGGAAGAAACTACTCGGATTCAGTCCTGAGCTACATCTGAAAAAAGGAAAGATGGCTCAGAGGTTGGGACCGAGGGCCCAGAGGCTGGAGCCAGATTCCCAGAGAATTGTTCCCAGAGAGTAAGACTGGGCCCTGGTGGAGGAACTGGGAACAGAGCCCTGCTGCATCTCAGAACTGCTGCAGACTGGTGATTGGCACTTGCTGTTTCCCCTCTTTTGGGTCATGTCTGTAGCAGCTGGACGATGCTGGTCCCACCACGGTGGGTGTATGGGGCAGACAGGGCATCTCACCAGTGTGCAGCCTGCATATGGAGAAGCAGTTCTCAGGGGCTGTCCCTGGGGAGCCTCTCCCATCCTTGGGTCTGATCTCGATGACCAGACCCTGGACCTTGGGCCTCAGTGTGCTGACATAATGCAGTAAGACTTGGAGGCTTTTAGGGAAAAGTGTGAGTGTGGGTTTCCATAGGGAGGAGTGTCACTGTTGTGGCCAGAGGGACGGGCTGCATTCTCCAAAGATGGCCACCACGGCATTTCTGGTCCCACGTGCTCTTCTAGAACCTTGCCACGTCCCTATCAAAGGGAGGAATCTACGTCCCCTGTCTTGGAATCTGGATGGGCCTTTGTGGCCACCTAAGAGAGTATGGCCCAAGTGATGCTATGACTCCCGGGACCAGCTGAAAAAAAGACACTGCAGCTTCTGCGTGGCTCTCCTGATACATGCAGTTTTGGAGTCCTAAGGTCTCAAGAAATCCAACTACCCAAAGCCACCACAATTGGAGAGACCACTGGAAGAGAGCCAAGGAGATGCCCCAGGAGCCCAGCATTTAGGTTTTCTGAGTCCAGGCACCAGACATTGAAGAGAAGAAGCATTTGAGAAGAATCCAGCCCCAGCCTCCACCTGACAGCCCAAAATGCTGAGCTGAGTCCTCCAAATTCTTGACCTACTCAATTTTAATATATGTGTTTTTTTATTTGAGAGAGAGCGAGAGAGAGAGCGTGCACACATGCAGGGAGGGGCAGAAGGAGAGGGAGAGAGAGAATCCCAAGCAGGCTCCAAACTCAGTGTGGAGCCCAATGCAGGGCTCTATCTCACAACCCTGGATTATGACCCAATCCGAAACCAGGAGTTGGATGCTCAGCCGACTAAGACACTCAGGGGCCCAGACCTATTCGATTTTTGATCTGTTATGTAGCGAGAGATCACCACGACAGAGTGCAAGAGGCTGCGGTTTGGTGAAGGCTTGAAGTACCTTCTGCCACAAAGCTGAGTCCGTTTTCTCTGGCTGTGGAGCTCATTGCCAACTTGGCGGCTTGAAAAAACACGCACCGATTATCTCACGCTTTTGAAGGCAGAAGTCCAGCATGGCGCGAGCCTCTGCTGGTGTCAGCTGGGCTACATTCCTTGCTGGAGGCCCCGCGGAAGAAGCCATGCCAAAGCTCCTTCAGGTTGTTGGCAGAATCCAGTTGCTTGGGTTTCGAGGACTGGGTTCCTGTTTCCCTGGCACGTGGCTGCCTCCATCTTTAGGCCAGCAACGTGCATGGAATCCTTCTTGTGCTTTAAATTGCCTGGATTTCCTCTTAAGCTCCAGCTCTCTGCTTTGAAGGGTCCACAGGCTTACACGGGACCCACGTGGCGAATTACGTCTGCAAGGTCCCTTTGGCCTTGTACTATAGCGCGTTCGTGGAAGCGGCACCGTGTGCGGAGATCGCGAGAGCCAAAATTCTGATAACAGAAGTTGAACTTGAAGAACCCCAGGCAATCGGGCGTTGGTTTTGCTCTGCCTAACCTGCTAGTGACCCGCCACCCACGTAACTCAATAGTCAAACACCGCGGTGTGTGACCTGGAACAGAGGGAGGAGCAACACGGGCACGAAGCGCCACGTGATCGAGGAAGCCCGTTCTTCCAGCTCCTTGGGACATAGGAGGCCCCTCTGTGTGGCCCACCTCCCCTCTTAACGCTCCTGACTTCGTTGAAAGCAAATCTCGAGTGGCAGCATCTCCATCCCGCACGTCTTAGGGAGTCCCCGTTTCCCTCTTCGTGTTCATCCGCTGTATGAAAAAGTTTTGTTACAGAGGATTTTCTTACCCCCTCAGCTTCCCATTACCCCCCAGGCTGGGTGGAGGAGGGCAGCTCTGTTAGGGTGGAGGGGGCAGCTTTGTCAAGGGACGGTGAAGGAGCTCAGGTTTCCCAGGGGTCCAGGAGAGCGGGGCCGGCACTGAAGGAGGAGTCAAGGGGCAGAAGGGGCAGGGAAGCAAGATGACGGGCAGAGTCGGCCAGCAGAGCACGGAATCCAGATGTCCATCTGGGACAGACTCAGTGAAGACAACACGTGCCAGCCACCCAGGGTCTCTGAATGGTCAACGCACGGCGGGGCTGTTACTTGTAGATGGACTGTACCTGCCCACCCACGGCTTAACTCAGGCGGGTAACCAAGTGCTTTCAGGGCGGGGGTGCGGTGGGGAATGGCAGGGGGCTAACCCAAGTGCACGAGGAATTCTGACCTGTGAGTAAAAGCAGTGTGGATGTGGGACCAGGCTCACCAAAGCTACCACTGGAGCAGAGAGCAAAAAATGGTACGCGGCTGTCGCAACCAGAAAGCTGGGACTCCGTTCTTATCTGTGTTTCCTGTCATCACCCCCGGAAGTACTTGGAAGGGGTTCATAGGAACATTGGTGCATGAACCTGTATCGTTCTGTCAGGTATTTCATAGAAAAGTTGGGTTGATCCGTGGGTTGACTCATAATGGGCTGCCGAGAAGACACAGGCAGCCTAGAAGGCGGCAGAGCCCAGCGTGGGGGGCACAGCATCCTAAGACAGGCCACAGCGGGAGCCCCTCAGCTGGGCTGGAGGTGGCCTGGCACAGAGCTCAGGACTCTGGCTGGGGAGGGGAGGCGAGGAGGGGATCTGGGCAGGGGCAGGGGGGTGTGCACTGGGCTGCAGATGGCAGGCGCTCTCCAGGGAAATGATGGCAGTGCTGTACCTCCTTGCTCCCTGGCTTGAGAAACCTCAGGAGGGAAGAATTCTTGGGGTGTCTCATGCTTCTGGTCGGTTACCAGAGGCCACAGAGCCTCTCGGTTCTGCGAAGGATGGAAAGAGGCTTTGCAGCAGTGAGCACAGAGAGGGCCGGGGGGGGGGGAGGGAGGGTCTGGCCATGTTTCCCACAGCTGGAGAGGGCACCGCCTCCCCGGGTGCGGCCACCAGCACAGGACACGCCTTCCCGTCAGCCGGCTTAAGAAGGGAAGACCCTGCCTTGAACCTGCGCCTGTCCATCCACGTTTTTCAGGAGTTCTGTGTACACACAGTTTCCACTTCTTACCTGCTTCGGGCTGGACTCTGTCCCACCTCTCAGCTGCAGTGGGGCTATTCGGGCAAGGACAGGAGCCCTCAACAGGCAGCACAAGGCCGGTGCGGCTGGAGGAAACTCCAGCGGCGGCAGGAGGCGGCCAGACAGCGCAGGGGCCAGGTCATGCGGGTCTACCGCCTCGGAAAGCCTTGCTAGGTCAAGGGCAGGAAGCGACTCTCCTCCGGAGCAACTCCCCTCCCCTTCTGGGGAACCTGTGCCTCCACCCGGTGGGGCCGACCAGCTGACTGATCCCTTTGCCGGCTGCCCACAAGCAGTCCGACAGCACCCTCTCCTGGCTCCACTTGCCACCGACCCTCCAATCCGCTTGGAGCCCGCGTCAGGGACTCGGTTCTCACTGCAACAGGCTCCTGATCTCCGGCTCCCCCAGCCATCGTCTCCAGCCACCGTCTCCAGCCAGAAGACGGCAGGCAGGACCCGGGGAAAGCACAAATCTCCCGCCCTCCTCCCGGGTGCCTGCTCTGCTCCATCCTTCGGTCCTCCATTCAGTTCGCTGCTCAAATGCTGCCTCCTTGGGAGGCCGGACTTCCCTGGTCTAAAACAGCTCACGCCTCTGACCCTGCTTGGACTTTTCTTCAGAACACGGGGCACAGCTGGACAACAGGGCACAGGTTTGCTTGCTTGTTGTCCGCCTCATCCACCAGAAGGAGGTTAAGGGCAAGACACTGTCCCCCTTTCCTGTTCTGTTTCAGAATACCTGGCATGAAACTGAGCACGCCGTATCTGCAGTGTTTTGTCGTAGGTCTTCTCTGCCACATTTCATCTCTGTGTTCCTAGTTCAGGCCGTGGAGCACATTATGCAAGGATGTCGAACAGATGCGCTTCCAGGCCAGAGCCTGGACAAGCAGATTCCATGAGGAACCTTTCCTGCTGTAAGAACTGTGCTTGCTGACCTGCCCTTCCCAACGGTGGGTTTATGGAGCGCCTTCTGAGCCACAAGGAGTTTACTGCATTTGATGACGAGGATAGCACGGCACACAAGATAACCCTGAGAAACGTTTTTTATTATCTGTTTCCTGGCAAAGTTGCAGGGCTTTGGTTTATTTGGGCAAACTTACAAATGCTTATTACATACGTTGTTTTAACCTCAAATGGACGGGGGGTGGGGGTGTGTGTGCTACTCAAATGAGCGTAACCAGACAATTAACAGCCCATGAAACGGTGCTGGCCCTGTTCAGTTTAAGTCCACAGCTCCTTCCTGGGACCATTAAGGCACATCCCTCTTTCCAGGCCTCAGAGAGCCGGAAATGCACTACCGAGAGCTGTCCGTGAAGCTGAACCTTAAGCCAGACCACAAACAAAATGTAAGAACACAACCACAAATCAGACTCTGCTGGGTTGTCCAAGCCCTCCCAAGAGTTCACGTTACATGCGCCAAATACTGCGACTTAATTTCAGAGGGAAGCCTTGTTGGGGTCACAGAGAAATGACAAGTTCTGAACTTGTCACCACCACTTCCCATCCCTTTTCTGGTGGCACTTTCCAGCGAAGCAGGCGCAACTCCTTCAGCAACTCCGCTCTTTGACAACCGACACGGTGTCTTCCTCGGCCCAGACTTTCCAGCAGTGATTAGGTCACATAAGAGATAGTCAAATGCCCAGAAACAGAAAAATGTAAAACACTGAGAAATTCCAAGCATAAAAACATGACCACCTCATCAGTTTACAATCGAGACTCAAACTGCTTTGAGAACCTTTCCCCAGTAAAAGTTCTTCGCAGAACTAAATACATTTGGCAATCTATAACCACACAGTGGTCACCACACAGACTAACATGCGGATTTAACAGTATACGTAGAAACGACGTCTACAGAAAAACAGAGAAGTGAGAACAACAGGTTCTCGGGTCTCAGCTTTTCCAGGGCGTCAGCGGACCGGTCAACCAGAGTCTGACGGTGAACCTATTGGACAATTGGGAGAAATTTATTATCAAGACGTTGCCTGTGAGAATCGTAGAGCTCTCGATCGATAACCACTCTGTTCAAGGTCTGGCACTCAGAGATCTGGCCAAACTCTAGCATGGCTTCCCCATCTTAAGGCTGTGACCCCAGCCCTCCCTCAAGTGCCTTCGAGGGGTGGGGGGAAGCTCAAAGTTGCTGGGAAAATTTACTGTTTGTTCCAGCCAAAACCTACCGATAGGCAGAGAAGCACCAAGACCCCCTCTTAGAGTAGCTACCTTATGGAAGGTTTGCACTTATAAAGGCTCTCTGCGTGCTCTGAAATGTAAATCTACTACCCAAAACTGTCTCCTCGAGGACGGGAAAGCCATCTCTTTGGCCTCCCATTCTCCGCAGGGGTATAGGGAGATAGGGTGCCCGAAAGGTTCAGCTGGCACCTGTGCGCCCGTCACAAAGATGAGACTTTGCTTCTCTGAATACGCTCCAATTAGCAAATCCAGATGGCCTCGTCACACGGACCAAAGCCCTCTTTTTACCCTTCAGTGCCTTTCCCCCGGCACAATCCAATCTTTAAAAAGTCCAGCGCCGGGAAGCTGACTTTAGTTCATGCTGGATTATCTCCCCTGCTGCAATAGTTACCACTCAATAAGATGCGTCCTTACCGCTTCGACGAGCGTCCAGCTTTCTCTCTGTCACCAACCTACAAGCCCGACCCTCGGGGCCTGCCCCCCACCCCGTTCCCCCTCCCCGGCGCGCAGCCCCCGCCCCCCCCTCCCCGCCGACACCTACCCGCACCCGCGTCCTTCAGGAGAAGCCGCAGCTGTCTATCTGGCCGTGGAGCTCCACGATCCTCCGCCCCATCCGCGCCACCTCGGCGGCCTTCCTCTCCGCCTTCTCGTACAGCTTCAGCACCCGCTCCTCCGCCTCGCCGCTCCCGCAGCGGCCCTGACCCACGGCGCCCTCCACCGAGTCCACCTCGCTCTGCAGCCGGTCCAGCAGGATCCCCACCTCCAGCAGCTTCAGGCGGGCCCGCAGGTGCGCGCGCACGTGCTCGCGCTCGAGGGCGGCGCGCGCGGGGCTCCGGGGGCGGTCGCGGGGCTGCTCGGGCCCCCGCCGCTCGTCCGCGCCCTCGGGCCACATCGCGCCGCCGCCGCCGCCGCCCGGCCGCCCCCGCGGGCCGCTCCGCCGGGTCTGGAGGCCGGCCGGCCGCGAGCGCCAGGTGCGGGGCGGAGCTCGGCGGGAGCGCCGCCGGGGCGAGCGGCGGGCTCGGAGTTTTGTCTCCTCTTAAAACTTTCCCCCAACTTCTCCCGTTAAAGAGCGCAAGCCACGTCCCACTTGGCCTCCCCGCCGCCCACCAGCGCCCGGCGCCCTCGCGGCCCCTTTCGCGACAGAGCCAGAAGCCCTTTACGGCCACGCCCCCTGGGCTCCCCGGCCGCGTGCTTGGGGGGTCGCGCGCGCGCGCGCACGCGCGCAGTTGTGTACCTTCGCCTCCCCCGGTCGTGGCTCTTCTCTGTCGAGGACCTGGGGTCAGGGCTTCAGGAGGTAGGGGTTTGGCGGCATAGGTTTTAACCCTGAGTTGCAAAAATGAGTTTTCGGCCCCAGAGATGCAGACTTCCCCGGAACACTGGGCTGCAGTCGGTCCCCCCCGCCCCACCGCCCTCACTTTGTCCCCACACTGCTCTCAAGGCCTGCCACCCAGCAGGGCTTCGATAATTTTTTTTTCCCTTACACTATCGGGGGGGGGGGGGGGACGGGGGAGGCGATAAGTGGGTGACTTTATGTTCTAGGCCTGTGGCCCCCGGGACGGGCTAAAAGGAAAGACTGGGGGCTCCTGCCTGCCTGAGTGCTGCCTGTTTGGGACTGAGCTTTCCAGTGGATCAGATGGAGCGAGTAGGTCCACTTCTGAAAGCTGTCAGGGTTATTCAAAGGATTAGGGGGGAAATGGCGTCAAGGCCCATTGCAGACTTGATGAAACCATCGGACAGTGGCAAATGGTATTGTTAGTAGACCGTGTGTCTCTGGTGGTTGTGGGCAAAGCGCTGGAATTAGATCCGGGATTTGGACCCCAGCTTCCTGATATGCTGGCTGGGAGACTTGGGCAAATCTCGAGCCTGAAAAGGACTGCTGGTGCTGAGTTGCAAGTGGCCGGGTGCAAGGACAAGAGAGAGGCACGGAGGAACTAAGGGTGGCCCCCAGCTGGCAGCCAGCAGGGAAGCAGGGACCTCAGTCCTACAACACGAAAGAACTGTATTCTGCCAACACCGTGAATGAGCTTGGAAGTAGTTCCTTCCTAGGGCCTCCTGATAAGTCACCCGACCCCTTGATTTTGTTCTTGCCAGACCCAGAGCAGAGAAACCTGCTAAGGTCTGACATTCAGAACGCTGATAATAAATTGTATTGATTTGAGCCGCTAGACTTGTGGTAGCTTCTTATAGCATCAGTAGAAAACTAGTGTCGGAGAGGTCTGGTTGTGAGTGGGGCTTGGAACTTAGTCCACAGGACGTTTACATGAAGTTAGGAAAAAGTCAGTCGTGAGCCTAAGGATGGGGGAAAGTGGATAAAGATCCTTCGGGACTTGTCACAACCTTATTATCCTTTGAGCTCTGTTCATACAATTTAGAGTCTCTCCCTCCCACCCCCCGCCCGCCAGGATAAGTGTTGAAAATATCTTCTCCCAGCTGAGGGTTGACTATTTTTTTGAAAATAGACTTTATGTTTGAGAACAGTTTTAGGTATATAGAAAAATAGAGAAGATAGCAACAGAGAGTGTGGGCTTAACTTCCCACTTTGATTAAGGTTCCTTTGATAAACATAAGATTTTAGTTTAAAAAATATTTTAACAGGCACTGGGGCACCTGAGTGGCTCAGTCAGTTAAACGTCCGACTTCGGCTCAGGTCATGATCTTGCGGTTCGTGAGTTCGAACCCTGCATCGGGCTCTGTGCTGACAGCTCAGAGCCTGGAGCCCGCTTTGGATTCTGTGTCTCCCTCTGTCTGCCCCTCTGCCGCTTGCACTCTGTCTCTCGCATTGTCTCAAAAATAAATAAACATTTTAAAAAGTTAAAAAAAAATATCTTGGGGCACCTGGGTGGCTCAGTCGGTTAAGCGTCCGACCTTGGCTCAGGTCATGATGTCACGGTTCATGGGTTGGAGCTCCAAGTCAGGCTCCGTGGTAACAGCTCGGAGCCTGGAGCCTGCTTTGGATTCTGTGTCTGCCTCTCTGTCTGCCCCTCCCCTGCTAGTGCTCTGTGTCTCTCTCTGAAAAATAACACTAAAAAAAATTTTAGAATAAAATACAAAATCTTTTAAATGTGGGGTGCCTGCGTGTCTCCGTCATTTGAGTATCTGCTCCTGATTTTGGCTCAGGTCATGATCCCAGGATTGTAGGATCAGCCTTGTGTCTGTGCTGGTAGCATGGAGCCTGCTTGGGATTCTCTCCTCTCTCTCTCTCTCTCTCTCTCTCTCTCTTTCTCTCTCTCTGCTCCTCTCCTGCTCACATGCTGTCTCTCTCAAAATAAATAAACATTAAAAGAAAAAAATTATTTTTAATGTTTATTCACTTTTGAGAGACAGAGAGAGACAGAGCATGAGCAGGGAAGGGGCAGAGGGAGGGAGACACAGAATCCGAAGCAGGTTCCAGGCTCCGAGCTGTCAGCACAGAGCCTGACGCGAGGCTCGAACTCACAAACCGGGAGATCATGACCTGAGCCGAAGTCAGACATTTAACCGACTGAGCCCCCCAGGCTGAATGCTCTAGTGTTTAAAACAAATTTGAGGCGAAATTCGTGTAATATATAACTAAATCTCCATAAACTGTACAATTCAGTGATATTTCGTGTATTCACAGTGTTATACTACCGCCAGCTTTCTCTAGTTTTAAAATTTTTTCAGTTCTCCCCCAGTGCCACTCAGTGATCGCCCCGCAGCCTCCCTCCCCTCACCCCCTGGCCACCATCAATCTCCCTTCTCTCTCCACGGATTTGCCTGTTCTTGGTATATCATACGCACTCCTCTGCTGAGGCTTCCACGATATACCACAGAATGGGTGAGTTTAAACAACAGAGATGTATTTTCTCACAGTTCGCGAGGCTGGAAGTCCACGATCAAGGTGTTGGCAGATTTGGGTTCTTCTGGGCCTCTGTCCCTGGCTCGCACGCAAATGGCCACCTCGCTACTGTGTCCTAGCATGTGTTCTGTGCTCACTGAGCATCCCTGGTGTCTCTTCCTCTTTTTATAAGGACACCAGTCCTGTTGGCTTAGTATTCTACCCCTGTGACCTCATTTCACCTTTATAACTTCTTTAAAGGCTACTATGATCTGAATATTGTGTCCGCCCCACCCACCCCTGCCAAATTTGTATGTTGAAATCCTAAGGCCCGATGTGATGGTGTTAGAAGCGGGGCCTTTGGGAGGCCTTAGGTCATGACGGTGGAGCCCCCCCCGACTGGGATTAATGCTCTTATAAAAGAGACCCCCACGGTACTCCCCAAAGCCTTGGCCTTCTCCTTGTGCCCTGTGAGGGCTCAGCAAGAAGTCCCCGGCTGCTATCAACCAGGAAGAGAGCCCTCACCAGAGTTCAGCCATGTGGGTGTCTTGATCTTGGATTTACAACCATTTTTGTTTCTAGAAACCTTGCTAAACTCTACTACGAGTGCTGATGATTTATCGTTAGATTATTTCAAATCTACGAACGGTGAGAAATAAATTTCTGTTGCTTATAAGCATCCCCCAGTCTGTGGTATTGTGTCACGACAGCTATAATGGACTAAAACAAAGGCCCTGTCTCCGAACACAGTCACGATGGGGATTAGGACGTCAGCATATAAATTTGGGGGGACACAGTTTGGTCCATAACATCATATACAAGGAATAGCGGTGCCTGGGTGGCTCAGCTGGTTAAGCCTCTGACTTCGGCTGAGGTCATGATCTCACGGTTTGTGAGTTTGAGCCCCACGTCGGGCTCTGTGCTGACGGCTCAAAGCCCGGAGCCTGCTTCCAATTCTGTGTCTCCCTCTCTCTCTCTCCCAATCCCCCACTTGTGCTCTGTCTCTCCCTCTCAAAAATAAACAAACATTAAAATAAATAAATACATAAAAGGGATCATACAGAGACACTGGCTGGCTCGGTGGGAAGAGCATGCGATTCTTAATCTCGGGGTGATGAGTTAGGGCTCCACGTTGGTGTAGAGATTTACTAAAAAAAAATAAATAAACTTAAAATTTCTTAAAAAAAGAATGCTACACTTGTGTGGCCTTTTGTGTCTGGGTTTTTTCACTTTGCATAATATTTTCGAGCTTCATCCAGGTTGTAGCAAGTATCAGCACTTGATTCCTTGTTTGGGCCAAAAAGTATTTCACGAACATGCCACAATTCGTTTATCTGTTCATCCATTGGTGGCCACTGGCGGGGTCTCTACCCTTTGGCTAGTATGAGTGATGCTGCTCCAAACATCCTTGTACAAGTTAGTATTTTAATTTTGATGAAGACAAAATATCAAGGTTTCCTTTTATGCTTCCCCCCCCCCCCCCCGGTTTTATTTTAAGAAATGCTTGGGGCGCCTGGTTGGCCCAGTCGGTTAAGCATCCGACTTGATCCGTCATGATCTCACGGTTCGTGGGTTCGAGCCCCGCGTCGGGCTCTGTGCTGACAGCTCAGAGCCCGGAGCCTGCTTCGGATTCTGTGTCTCCCTCTCTCTCTGCCCCTCCTCCGCTCCTACTCAGTCTCTCTCTCTCTCTCTCAAAAATAAATAAACATTAAAACAGATTTAAGAAAAGAAGAAATCCTTGACCGCCCTGAGGTCATATACTCTCTTCTAAAAGCCTTGATGTTGGTTTTCTCATGGTTGTGGGCAATCCACCTAGAAACGCAGTTCGAGGCAGGGATCTACTGGCAGTTTTCCCGCCGTGTGTGTCCGGTTATCCCAGCCCTGCTTACTGAATATTTTATCCATTTCGTCTGATCTGCAATGTAACAGCTGTCAGGTGGCGACTCAATTCGTCGCATGTCTGCATTCTGTTCCATTAGTCTCCATCTTTGGGCTGTTACTCTAGTGACTTAATTACTTTATACTAAGTAGGCTTTGTAGTGAGTACCGATATCTGGTTAAGCAGGATAAGCCTCCCCCCCCCCCCCCCATCTGCTTCTGCTTCTTCGGGAATGTCCTGGCTTTTCTGCTTGTTCTGACTTTGAATTCCTTGTTTAAGTTTCACCAGGACAACCAGACCCACCTGATGAGACTTCTTCGATGCACTGGGCCAGTCTGAAAAAGAATCAGAATGCCTTCTGTTGAGCTGATCAAAGGAACACCAAGGATTGCCAACAGTCACCAGAAGCCGGATGGGACAAGGAAAGATTCTCTCCTTGAGACTTCAGAGGGAGCATGGCCCTGCCGACACCTTTGTTTCTGATTTCTATCCTCTTGAACTGTGAGAATGGATTTAAGCCACTTTAAGCCACTCTTAAGCCACCGCTTTAAGCCACTCGGTTTGTGGCAATTACAGTATTCTTAGGAAAATAATACAACAAGCAGCGCCTGGGGGGCTCAGTGGGTTGAGCGTCCAACTTCGGCTCAGGTCGTGATCTTGTGGTTTGTGAGTTCGAGCCCCGCGTCGGGCTCTGGGCTGACAGCTCGGAGCCTGGAGTCGGCTTCGGATTCTGTGTCTCCCTCTCTCTGCCCCTTCCCCACTCATGCTCTGTCTCTCAAAAATGAATAAACTTTAAAAAAAATTAAGAAAAAATAACACACCATTAAAAAACTGTTTTGATCCTATTACAAATGACATATTTTATTATTATTATTTTTTGAGAGGTAGGTTTTTTTTAAGTTTATTTATTTATTTTGTGAGGGTCGAGGGAGGGGCAGAGAGAGAGAGAGAGAGAACTCCCGCATGGGGCTGGGTCTCATGAACTGTGACATCATGATCTGAACCCAAATCAAGCGTTGGAGGCTGAACCAGCCAGGCACTCCAGAGGTAGTTGGGTTTAATTTTTATTTACTTATTTTTAAAATTGCGGTATAAATAACACAGTGTTCTATTAGTTTCAGGTGTACAAAATAGTGATTCAGCAATTGTGTGCATTACTCAGGTGGCCATCACGGTAAGTGCGCTCATTAATCCCCTTCATGTAACCCCCCCATCCCCCCCACCCACCTGCCCTCTGGCAACCGCCAGTGTGTTCTCTGTAGTGGAGAGTCTGTTTTTTGTCTTTTTCCTTTGTTCGTTTGTTTTGTTTTGTTTTGTTTCTTCAATTCCACATATGAATGACATCAACTGGTATCTGTCTTTCTCTGGCTGACTGACTTCGCTTAGCATAATACACTCACGTTCCATCCCCGTTGTTGCAAATGGCAAGACTTCATTCTTTTTTATGGCTGAGTAATATTTCATGTGTACGCCTGCCACATCCTCTTTATCCATTTATCTATGCACGGACTAGAGGACACCTTTTAGAAAACGCATTTTCTCTTCCTGGTGCATAGAAGCCCTGCTGACTTTCATGTTTCGGTTTCGTTTCTAGACACCTTCCTAAGCTCTCCTACTAATACTAACAATTGAGATTCTTTCAAACCGATGATGTTTAAAAAACCATTAGAGGGGCACCTGGGTGGCTCAGTTGGTTAGGCATCCGACTCTTGATTTTGACTCAGGTCATGATCTCACGGTTCGTAAGTTTGAGCCCTGTGTCCGCTCCGTGCTGACAGCTTGGGGTCTGCTTGGGATTCTCTCTCTCTCTCAAAATAAGTAAATAAACTTAAAAAAAAACACAACTATTATTAGGGGCGCCTGGGTGGCTCAGTCGGTTGGGCGGCCGACTTCGGCTCAGGTCATGATCTCGCGGTCCGTGAGTTCGAGCCCCGCGTCGGGCTCTGTGCTGACAGCTCAGAGCCTGGAGCCTGTTTCAGATTCTGTGTCTCCCTCTCTCTCTGTCCCTCCCCTGTTCATGCTCTGTCTCTCTCTGTCTCAAAAATAAATAAACGTTAAAAAAAACTATCATGAGAATATAATGGTTAATAGCTGTGGTAGTTTAAAAAACATGCCCACAAGTTTTTTGCTACTTTTCTCCTCATGGTTCTGCCCCTTGGTTAGTTATGAGTTATAGACAGAGACTATACTGGGGGAGTTGTCTCACAAGGTCATCTTTATTTGTACAAATAAGAAGATTGCGAAGAATAATTTCCAGAGCCTGACTCCCTATTAGGGTTTGGGATGAATATGCGGAGGGGAGTTTTAACATTATAATGAAATGGAGGTAACTGTCGGGCACTTCTGGCACTTTCTGATCCTCTGAGCAGTTGTCTTTTTTAAATGTTTCTTTCTCTGTTCCATCAGTCAGTTAGTTTGTTTCTAAAGGGTAAGATTGACTGTTGGGCAGAAGCTTCTGCTAGAAGTTTCCTGAGTTTGGGGGAGGGGGTCAGACCTGTGACAGAACTCGATTACCCTCCGGGACTGTGGACGGGGTTGCAGCTAACAAACAAAACAGCAGAAGTGATGGCATAGCGCCAGTGACCGTGAGCTGTAAAAGGACCGTGCCTTTCATCTGTGGTCCTCTGGCTGGGAGAACTCCCTTGGGGGATGCCAGCTGCCCCGTCTTGAGCCTCCCCAAGGGCAGCACACAGCGTGTCTGTGTCGAGGCCACGGGCAGGAGTGCACAGCGCCCGGCTGAGCACATTTAGCCCCTCCTGGTCTCCGTCTCCAGGAGGAGCTCCTTAGGGAGGCTCTTGACTTCTGCCCTCCCAGGTCACAGATGAAATATGTCCCCTTCCAGGGGAGGGCAGCTTCCGAAGCCTGTTTCCTGCTGCCGCAGGGTGCAGGGCTCAGGAATTCTGACAGAGGTTGAGTAGCCATGGGATTCAGCACACCCTGCTTGGAATTTCTTTGCCAGTATAATTTCTTCAAAACCCCAGGATGTTTCCTGTCCATTTACTTTCAGTCAGTTCCACTGTGCGTGTAATTACAGCCACCAGTCTGGTGAAGACTCTTTTTTTTTTTTTTTTTTTTTGTAAACGGGTCTCTGCGCTATGTCCTTCCCCTAGCCTCTCGACTCAGTGGTGCCCAAGTGGAGCCAGTGGCTTTGATAGGAAGGTGACAGTCATAATTTGGTCTTCACCGCTTGGCCAGCACCTGCTACCTGGGGAAGAACCTTTAGAGAAAGAACATGCTTGAGAGAGACTTTAGGGCCTCAGGCTTGTCTCATCTGTAAGATGGCTTCTTCTGGAGACAACGCTTGTCTTTTTAAGAAAATTTAATTTATACATGTATATGTAATTTTTAAGTTTTTATTTATTTTGAGAGAGAAAGAGAGCGCGAGCGGGGGAGGGGCAGAAAGAGAGTAAGAGAGAGAGAACTCCACGCAGACTCCGCACCATCAGCACAGAGCCCGACGCAGGGCTCGGACTCACAAACTTTGAGATCATGACCCGAGCCTAAACCAAGAGTCAGACACTCAATGACTGAGCCTCACGCCCAATGTGGGGCTTGAACTCAGGACCCCAAGATCAAGAGTCTCATGCTCTACTGACTGAGCCAGCCAGGGACCCCTGGAGCCATCTCTTAAAACTGTTTCAGTTTGGGATGCAGAAACCCCTGCCATTTTTTGTTTGTTTGTTTGGTTGAATATTTTTTTTTTTTTCCCTATATAAAATTTATTGTCAAATTGGTTTCCATACAACACCCAGTGCTCATCCCAAAAGGTGCCCTCCTCAATACCCATCACCCACCCTCCCCTCCCTCCCACCCCCCATCCACCCTCAGTTTGTTCTCAGTTTTTTTTTTTTTTAATTTCTTTTTTTCAACGTTTTTAATTTATTTTTGGGACAGAGAGAGACAGAGCTTGAACGGGGGAGGGGCAGAGAGAGAGGGAGACACAGAATCGGAAACAGGCTCCAGGCTCCGAGCCATCAGCCCAGAGCCCGACGCGGGGCTCGAACTCACGGACCGCGAGATCGTGACCTGGCCGAAGTCGGACGCCTAACCGACTGCGCCACCCAGGCGCCCCTGTTCTCAGTTTTTAAGAGTCTCTTATGCTTTGGCTCTCTTCCACTCTAACCTCTTTTTTTTTTTCCTTCCCCTCCCTCATGGGTTTCTGTTAAGTTTCTCAGGATCCACATAAGAGTGAAACCACATGGTATCTGTCTTTCTCTGTATGGCTTATTTCACTTAGCATCACACTCTCCAGTTCCATCCACGTTGCTACAAAGGGCCATATTTCGTTCTTTCTCATTGCCACGTAGTATTCCATTGTGTATATAAACCACAATTTCTTTATCCATTCATCAGTTAACCCCTGCCATTTTCAACCCCAAATGACCAGTAGTGGTGGCCTCTCAGGTCTCCTTCAAAGAAGCTACTGTAGGAAGCACACTTCACAACCTCCAGCTGCCACTTCTTTGGTTCTGCCATGGTGGTCATGCCAAGGCCATGCCCATCTGCCCTCAGCCTACACTCAGGACTAAATTTACCATGCTGGGGGCGCCTGGCTGCCTCCGACCCTAAAGTGTGCAACTCTTAATCTTGGGGTTGTAAATTTCAGCCCCACGCTGGGTGGAGAGATTACTTAAAAAAAAAATCTTTGAATTTACTATGCTCATCACCCCATCTGTCCCATTGATGAACCTAGTAGAAATCAGCCTAGGGCGTTATTCTTAGGACAAGTTTCCCATAATGCTCTCCAGCTCAGACACTCTTCTGGTCCTGTAGGAACTGGTGAGCCATTGCCTGGCTCCCTGCCCTCCGCCCCACCCTTACCCATTGCCAGCCTGTCCCCAGAGAACTCTGCCACGTGGTCCTCAGGCCCGTGAAGGGAAAGCTGCTCGTTCCTCTCGTGCCTCGGTCAGGATTTGGGGCCGGCCTTCTCCCCTGGCCATTGTCACGGCACTCCTCGCCCTTCCTCTTGTCTAAAGCGGCGTTCCTTTAGAGGGCTTGCTGCTCATCGACCGCCCTCTCCGCCTCCGCACCGTTGCCACCCTCCAACTGCTCTCCATCGAATCCCCCTCGTTCATTGTACACTTCGGCACCTAGCTCCTGGCTCCTTTCCACCCCGTGTCCTGCCATCATCCTGGGGAAGGTCCGTGGCCATCCCACACCGGGGCCCCCATGCCCTCCTCACATCTGATGGGCTCCTTGATGTCCCTTGGCTGCTCATTCCCGGGGGTGACTTGGGGTTTGTTATTGCCCCAAACCGGCCCCAAATCCTTGCTCAGCCCTCCTCCTTTCTGACCATGTCCCCATCCTCCTGGGTGACATGTGTACTATAGTTTCCAACACCTTTTTTTTTTTTTAACTCACCGACCCGTCAATTCACATTAACAGCGGCTTTCTCCTGCTCTGCATTTCTGCACTTATCCCTTCAGTGTTTACCATTCACTGCTGTAACAATGTTCTCGTCAAAACCCTAGTCTTTTATTCCTTGTTTCCTTCCCCCAGCTTTACCCCAGTATGGAAACCGCAGCCCTTGATCAGCTGAGTGCCGCTAGGAACCATCGCCAAGAGGCTGCAGGAGAGCCTAGGGCTTGGGGGAGTCTAGTCGCAGCTGGTGGTAAAGAAGTGTCTTCCAAGGGGCAAAGAATAATATGGGTGAGTTTGGGAATAATGGATAACAATGGAACGGAGGGTTCTGTGAATCATGGGGTTTGAGGAAGGAGGGATGGGGTATAAACAGGAGAAAGGAACCACAGAGAATTATGGGGATCAGGAAAGGAGAAAACAGAACTGACCAGGGGAAGCCCTAGCTTATTCAGAGCAGCACTAAAGCAAGCTCTGGATGGATTTATCTGGCCAGTGTCAACCAGGTAACAGCTCTCCATTTATCTTTGGAAGATGGTGGAAACTCAGACCGCTCCATAGTTATCTGCTCCCTGGAAGGGGAGGGTTCCAGGACCAGGGACTTGGATTTGGGGCTTTTTCACCTTGGAGTTGTTTGAGGGCAGGGCAAAGTGAACAGCTACAAATGAATGAGTGAGAAAGAAGATTGTTGTTTGGACAACGAATGCCCTGAGCAAGTGGGAGGGATGTGATGACAAACGAGGATATAAGCCTAGAAAGAAGGAAGGACGACCCTTCCATCAAAACACGGGAGAGGAAGAGCTGTCGGTTAGCGTAGGTCACGTCATCTTGACAACCCCCGAACCTCAGCGCTTGGAACAATACGGGTCTCCTCCTTTGTGCTACATGTTCATCATCGGTTGGCAGGGGAACTACTCTTGTTGAAGGAACATAGGCTGATGATCCGCCACCATCTTGGATGCTGCTCGTCCCTGTGCCACAGACAGAACCCTGGGGGGGTCTCTTGTTGGAGGTTCAGGCTTGGATTAGAGATGTGCCGCCTTCCTCACAGCTCATTGACCAGGGTTAGTCTCTCACACTGTCCCTCTTCCTCCTTCCCCTACCCTCCCTTCCCCCCCCCCCCGCCCCCCACCCCCACCCCAAGCACAAGAGGGCTGGGAAGTCCAGTTCCACGGCGTGCCTGGAAGGCGGATACTTGGAATGTACTTGGTGAATAGCACGAATGATCCCTACAGCATTTTGTCCCAGATGAGCTTTAGTTCTAGAGGTCACACAGAATGCCCGTGCTGGAAATCACCCCAGACAAGCCAGTATGTGCCCAAGATCACACAGAGAGCAGTAGCAGGATGGCTGGGAGCCAGATCTCCTGTTTCCCAGCCCCTCTGTTCCGTGGTAGCTTGGACTCCAGGGTTTTATCTTCAGCAAGTTTAAGAACTCTTTGGAGTGTCTTCCCTTCACTTGGAGTCGTTAAAAAAAAAAAGAAATAAAGCTTTCCATTTTATTTTTAAAGTCAGCTCTACACCCAACGTGGGGTCTGAACTCACGACCCCGAGATGAAGAGTCACAGGCTCTACGAACTGAACAGCCAGGGGCCCCCGGAGTCATTTTTGTGGATGCTCGTCCAAGTGTTGATTGCATCCTTGGCTATTGTCGGTCCTACCACGTCATTAGAATTAAATTTGCTTTCTTCCCAGGGGTCACGTCAGCTGATGAAACAGCTGGATGCAGAAGCCTCTGCGGGACCTAGTGGTCTTCCCAGCCTGATTCTTACCAAGTGTGAGACCAGTGGATTGTGAACAGTTTGCATACTTTGCCTCCATTTCTTTCTTTCTTTCTTTCAAGTAGGCTTCACACCGTCCAGCATGGAGCCCAACGCAGGGCTTGAACTCATGAGCCTGAGATCATTATCTCCGCTGAGATCAAGAGTCCGGTGCTTAACTGACTGAGCCACCCAGGGGCCCCTACTTTGCCTCCATTTCTCATCAGAGCTTCTGTTACATACCACCTTGTCTGTCTCCTCTCCAATGCCTCTCCAGACCACCATGCTCCTGTAGCCCCGTTTCTTTCTGTGATAGCATTTTGATATAAAAAGACACTTGTAGGGGCACCTAGGTGGCTCAGTAGGCTAAGTGTCCTATTTCAGCTCAAGTCATGATCTCACGGTTTGTGAGTTTGAGCCCCGCGTCGGAGTCAGTGCTGACAGCTCAGAGCCTGGAGCCTGTTTCAGATTGTTGTCTCCCTCTCTCTCTGCTCCTCCCCCGCTTGTGCACGCTCTCTCTCAAAAATAAACATTAAAAAAAATAAATAAAAGGACATTTGTCACACCTGAAGCACCTGAACAGAGATCGGTCCCGGCTTCAGGGAGGCTGTGCAATGTAGAGAACCTGGCCAACAACCCCAGGGGTCCTTCCTGCACAGCTGTCCGTGACCGGAGCTCTGAAGGACAGCCGGGAAAAGGACAGAGAGCCTGGGGCTTGTAAAGGACATACAGATCTACAATAAAAAATTCCGGCAACCTTGGCTGTACTCAATGATGTGATTGTACAGTCTCATAAGACTGCCTCTCAGAACGGCTCCTTAGGACATTCTTTGCTTAGAAAATGCAAGAGATTCAATTACTCCTCCAACTGCTAGCAATCCGGGATAGACTTCAGGAGCTGGGGACTCTGGAATTAGTGGTTGCTTACAAGGAGGAGGAAGTAAGCAGTTACTGAAAGTAATTTAGGACTAAAGTTTGCAAACCTCTCAAGAATCGTCTCTGATTACTTCACAATTCATAGGACGATAAACAACACCATGTAGCTGCTGAAAAAAAGAATGCGCGTCTAGATGTTTAGATAGGCTAAGATTTTCAAACCAGAGCTTCAGGTGGAAAAAACACACAAAGGACATTTGCAGGTTACACAGTGTACTACCATCTATGTAAAAACAAACTCAAAAAACCCCCAAGGTTGGGGAGAATTATGTATGTGCCTAAACATGCATAATTTGGAAAGGTACACAAGACACTGGTAAACCGTTGCCTTCCTCGGGAAGATGGGGAGAACGGGTCCACTTTTTTTCTTTTGAATTTTGTGCCATTGTATTACTCGTTTTAAAATTAACCAAACGCAACGTGGCACCCGGAAACAGGAAAAGAGGCATTACTGGAAACTGGTAAAATCAGGAAAGTCTGGAATCTAGTTAGTTGTATCATACCAATATTAATTTCCTAGTTTTCGCAAATTTTTTTGGTGGTTGTTGCTTCTCGGTTCATAATTCCATCCTACCCACTTCTATTAAAACCTATATAGAAAATTTGGAACTTCCGCCATTTTTTTCACACTGTTCCCTGTGCCTGAGAGGTCTCTCATTCTCTCGTCCTCAGAGCTGTATTCCTCTTTCCAGGCCACGTTCACCAGTTATTTGCTTTGAAATGCTTCTTAACGCTTCCAGAGACATGGTATGTAGCTTTTGACACACGGTTTGCCGCGGTTTTACATTTATCCATCGGGCTTCCGAGGAAGCGGACTCCAAGATGAAAATCACATCGTGGGTTAAATTTATTAGGGTTTCATTCCCGTGGAAGGGAAGGTCCAGTAAGATGAGGCAGAGAAGTGGGGCAATGAGGCAGACCCAGCAAAAGCCTCAGCAGACCCCCCCCGGGGAGCTGAGAGAGACGCGCTTCTGAGTTGTCCCAACTTGCAGCAAGAGGGAAAGAGCCGTCGGACCCCAGCCCATCAGTCAATGGACACGGGCCACCCAGGAAAGGGGGCCTGGCCTTGGCTAGGGCAGCTCTTAAGCAGAGGAACTTCTCACAAGGACTGACCAGCTGAGGGCTGTCGGCAGCACTTCCGGCGGCTGGGGAGCAAGCCCTTCCCTGCTGACGGGGCTGGGAGGGGTGTGCGTGGCCCACCACACCACTGTAATTGCGGCTTCCCTTCATATTGCTAATGCAAGGACTAGAGTACGATTACGTTCCGATCTTCTACGTTAAAAGAGTGAAAGTACTCTGGCCTGGCTGTCTGAAGAGAGCCGCGGGGCGACAGGATTTTAAGGGGTTCTTTCCTGCACTAAGAACCGAGACTGTCCTTCCCCTGACCAGTTCCTATAGTAGCAGGCGGAGCTAAATCTTCCCCATGATCAGAGGCTTAAGACACTCATTCTCCAATTGGCAGTGATGACAAAGGAAGAGATTTCGAGAGAAAAAAAATTTAGTCAATAACTTTTTTAGGTCTTTTGTCTTTTCAAGCAAATGAATACTTTTATTAACATGGTCATTTTTTTTTTTTTCTTTTTATTACACATGGTAGGGTTTTGACCTCAAATGCTTGTCAGGTCTGCTACTCAAATGAACTTAGAGCAGGACAACTTATGAACTTCAAAAATACCTAGTCCCTGTCCAGTTTAGGGTCCAACGCAGACAGTCCTCCTTTCCTTTCCCTGCCCCTCAAGAGCCTTTGCAAGTATCTCTTTCATTTTATGCCCAGAATCCCCGAGATGCATCAGGGTATCACATCATCATCTTGTACAGAACACCAAGATCTTGTCTCCTATTCTAGGTTCCACGTCAAATAAAGCTGAGTTGGGTTGTCCAAACAAACTGACCAGACAAGTTACATCAGATAGTGTACCACATAAAATGTAAATTTCGAACAAAATACATCTCTTCTCCTTTGGTCTCACACAGAAATTAAAGTCCCAAAATACAGACACTACCCTCCTCCACCCCTTCTTCTGATTCATCAAGTCCTAGCCAGATCAGCCCCATTCACATTCCAAGTCCAAGTCTGGTCCCTTCTTCAGCTTCTTTAGCAGTTACCGCAGGAAGTACTCTTCTAGAAGTAACCCAGCGCCTTGGGCACCTCCAGAGCTGGAAAACTCCAACTCTTGCGTCTCATGTGACACAGACTCAAAGTTCCAGGGAGCTTTCAAGTCACACAAGAGAGAGCAAAGCGCCTCAAAATTTAGAAATAACCAAAGCCCAGGAACAAACGTGACTGCTGCAAAAGCTTACAATCTAGGCCCTAATTGTCGTGTGAGAGCATTTTCCAAATAAAAGTTACCTTCCCAAACAAAAACATCGAACAGTCAAAACTTATATTGAGGTCATCAACCACAGACCATTGCGGAAACGTAGTGTAAGTGAGGACAGAGTGTAGACAGAGGGGGGAAAAAAAAAAGAGAGAGAGAGAGAAAACAAAAGGCTCTCTGGTTTCAGCTTCTCAACGATGTCAGCCAATCTCCATCAGTTGACCAGAATCCATTGGCTGTTAACCTAAAGCGCAATCGGGAGAAAGTCATCATTAAGAAGTTCATCCTGAAGGAAAAACAAACCAAAGCCCGGCACACCGTTAACCGTGCAGGACGCCAGCTCTTCTCCAGGCCCCCTGACCCATTCCAGTCTTCTAGCAAAACCTGAACTCGTCCAGTAAGAGCCCTTCCCTCGGACAATCAATCCGCTTTCTATTCCCCCTTGCTCAACGGCCCCTGTTGTGACTTTGTCTCCTTAAAGGCCTGTGCGATCACGGTTCTGCAGTCACCCTACTGACCGGGCCTGTGGGTTTCAACCCAACACTCCCAAACCTGGCTTTCCCAAATCAGCAGCGTAGAGGATTTTTAACAGATTGCTACGCACACCCGGGGTGAAAATCGAGCACGCCCGTATTTCTCCTGCCTCCAACTTCCACCCCACGTGGACCCTTATTAAACACGTCTCGTCGGAGATTAACCAAGGGTCTGGCAACGACCAGGACCCGCATCGGGCCCCGCCGGCCCCCGGCCTTACCGCCCGCCCGCCTTCACGACGATTCGCTCCTCTCTATCCGCCGGACCAGCTCCACCAACATCTCTGCCATCTTCGCGATCTCCTTGGCCTTCTCCTCCGCCTTCTCGCACCGTTTGGTCCCTCTGCCCTCGACTCCATCGTCGGGATTCTGAAGATGGTTCAGGGCGCTCTCCTCCGAGGCCTCCACCTGCGTTTTGATTTGGATGAGCATATTGTCCATCTCCCACAGCTTGCTCCGGTTCCGCATGTACGCCCGGCCGTGCTCCCGGGTCAGCGCCGCGATGTCCTCCCGCATCTCGTTGATGACGGGCAGCAGGAACTGCTCGAAATCCTCCTCGGGCTCCAGCACCTCCACCTCCTCCGGCTCTGCCAGCTCGACGACGTCCAAGGGCCGCATCCTCCCCGCCTCTCCGGAACCGCGGTATCGACGTCTGCTGCGGAGAGAAAATGGAGACTCGCTAGGCTTACCAACAGAGTTCCAGAATATTCCTTACAACTTTTACCCTTTTAAAACTTTTCGCCTCGCACGAGCCACGGAAACAAGCGACTTACGAGCAGAGAAGCCGCGAACAAAATGGAGTCCCAGCCGTCAACCAGCGCCCTGAGCGTTGCGGCCCCTTTCGCGACACGGCCGTGCCTCTTTACGGCCACGCCTCCCTTCGACCGAGGTGCGGCCGCGCGCACGTCGGCGGGGGGCGGGGCAACCGCCCCACCGCGGCTGCGAGCGCGCACGCACGTACTCGCGCCCCGCCTCATCGCCCCTTCCCCCTTCCGCCTCTGTGCTGCGCGCCTCCGCACCCCTCGTTTTGGGGTGGGCCCTTCCCGGGCGCCCTCTTGCTGGCGGCCTCCGTGAGCGCTGATTTGGGTATTTTTAAGTTATAAACGCGATCTTCCTACACTAAACGAACATCCCCAGACTGTGGTAGCCCCCTCCTCTTTAGTAGGGCAGTCGGACCCCTGGCAGCTGTCTTTAAGTGTAGTTTTCCGTTCTTCCGGGATTGCAGTCAGAAATGCCTGGGTGTCTCTTCACCAAGCCGAGCCCCCCACCCCCCAGGCCCCCAACTCTAGAGTCCAAGGCCTAGTGTGGTTCATCCTGAGGTCCCAGGGGACCCAAAGCTCGGTGGATGTGAAGAAGGTTTTGTTGAGCCCGAACACCTTATCAGTTGAAGGCCCCGTGTGTGTGTGGGGGGGGGGGGGCAGAGGGTGGGGGGTGTCTTCTTGTTCAGCTCTGTGTCCCTGAAGCCCTGGGCAGAGCTCGGCACACATTAGCAAACTTTAAACAGAATTTTCAGCAAAGATAAGTTAATTTCCTAGCCCGTTGACCCAGTCACAGAACAGCAGTAAAAACGTCAGGAATCCAGCTTGCACAAGTGCCTCGCTTTGGGCTTCTGTTTTCCTGTCCGTTAAATGGACACAAATCCTAGTTTTGAATGTGGCAGAGTTAAGAATGAAAAGATAAAGCAGTCATAAAAATGTCTTGTAAATACCAAGCGTATACACATGTAAAGTCCTTACATTTTAGACTTTTCTCAGGTTGTTTATATTTTGGTTGTGAGACAGGAGACCGGTTGACCTTGGGTAGATAGGGATAACAACAAGTTGTTAACACAAGGAAGCAGAAAGTACTGGAACTTCTGAAATACCCACTCCCTGGACCGAACCGCCTGGAACCGGAACCGTATCCTGGTACAGCAACTGCAGGGTTCCTCCGCCTCAAAAGGACGGGCCACTAACTGATATAAGCCTCCTTCTCTGAGCCCTTAGTGTCCTCCTCCTTAAGGAGCCCGTCCCGGTAACAGGAGGCTTTTTCTTTTGTTTCATTCTCTCCCTAATAAACTTGATGTCTACGCTGCCCCTCGCCTTGTTGGCCGGTTCCATTCTTCAGCTCTGTCAAAACAAAAAATCTGGGTTTTTTAAAAAAAGCGGTTACCGTTGCTCTACTAAAAATCCAACTTTTGGGCTTCCTTAATATATCCGGGGCAGCTAGCTCGTAAGTTTTTTGTATGAATAAAAATAAATGGCTCAGACTACAATGAGATGCCACTACGGCCTTGTTAAAAAGGCCCAAATCCAGAAAACTGACAACCCCAAATGCTAGTGAGGATGTGGAACGGCGGGAGCTCTCATTCATCGCCTGGGCGAATGCAAAATGGTGCACGGTTGCGGTGAAAGACCGTTTGGCCGTTTCTTACAAAACTAAGCATATTCTTCCCATACAGTCCAGCAGTTGTGCTCCTTGGTATTTATCCAAATGACTGGAAAACTGGCATCCACACAAAAACTTGCACACAGATGTTTGTTTTTTAAACATTTATTCATTTATTTTGAAAGGCAGAGAGAGAGAGAGCAAATGGGGGACGGGCAGAGAGAGAGAGGGAGACACAGAAACAGAAGCAGGCTCCAGGCTCGGAGCGGTCAGCACAGAGCCCCAGGCGGGGCTCGAACTCACAGACCGTGAGATCAAGCCCTGATGGAACTCACGACCGCGAGATCAGGACCTGAGCCAAAGTCAGATGCTTAACTAGCTGAGATACCCAGGCGCCCCATGACCTCTTTGTTAATAGCAAATCCAACGACGAGAAGAGACACAAGGCACCTTGCAGGTGGATTCTACTTTAGCCGCTGCTTTATGATCCTTAGCAGGAGGAAGAGGGGCTTACTTCGCCCTAGCAACAGTCCAGCCAATGAGAAGCCGCTACACTTCAAACTCCCAGTTTACTCCAATGGACTTTGTGTTTACAACAGCCCTCTTAAATTCCCCTTTTCTCTAAAAGAGGGAAATCTCGTTGTTGTGCACACTCACCTGTGCTTTTGCCACTGGTTGGTTGTGCTGGTTGCAATTCTCTGCTAGTCCCGAAAAAACCCGTCTTTTGCTGGTAAAATAACTGGCCGTTTTTATTTTCAAGGTTAACAGGGCTCTTTCGGGTATCAGCATGAGCTTCCGCTCTCTCCTTAAGGTCTTTGATCATTTGCTAAACGAATGAAAAGAGACATTAATAGCATTTTTCAATTTCCTATATAACCTCATTAACTTGTCTGCTTCACCTACCAATTATCTCATTATATTGATGGATTTATTCACTTCTTGTAATTCTGTCACTTTTTTGCACACGTAACATACATATGCAGATATTTTATTCGGTGCACAGAGGTTAGACTCATATTATTCGTAGCAATTGAAGTTTCAGAAAGGTTCCCGCCCCCCCCCCCCCGCCCCGCCCCAAGTCTGCCTGGCCAAGTTTTTCTTCCTCTTTTGTTTTATTAAAGTAGTATTTTTCACAGATTGTCCCTGCAACCTGTTTTCACATTTAAACTCTCCGAAATTGTGCTGCATCTTTAATTTTCTGTGATTTAAAAAAATGATTCACACTTTAATTGTAGGGTATTCTCATTCTAAGCATTACCTGAAAGAAGGCTAAATCTTAAAATTGACGGCTTTTTAGATTTGACAAAATCCCATATTAGTTCAAAATGTTAATGTTGTTTTTTGCCGCTTGGTCAGTGATCTGTTTTCTGTAGTATCTGATCCTGTACCTTGTTCCAGAACAGGCTGTTCTCAAGTGCAGGTGATTTGTCCCCCAGGGACAAATTGGCATCGCCTGGAGACATTTTTGGCTGTCACTGTCACAGCTGGCGTATAGTGGGTAGAGTCCAGGGATGTTGTTAACATTGCCTGGCTAATTTTGATAGTCTTTTGTTTCTTCAGTCACCTTCCCTTTCTTGAAATATTTCACAAAAAGTCATTTTATATTTTTCATTTGATAATTCCAATATGAGTTGCTTTTTGTTTCTGTGACTCATTCATGGTGTTTTGTTTTCATGTATGTGTATAACATACATTTTTTTAAGATTTATTTATTTTTGAGGTCGGGGAACAGAGGATCTAAGGCAGGCTCTGTGCTGACAGCAGTGAGCCTGATGCAGGGCTCGAACTCAGGAACCGTGAGATCATGGCCTGAGGCAAAGTCGGACACCCAACCGACTGAGCCACTCAGATGCCCCTGACTGAACTTAATTTGGGAGAATCCTAACAGGTTGGGTTGAGAAAGCTACTCCAGCAGGGATTTGTGGTTGTGTCTGTTGGGCACAAGCCTCCAGATAGTTGAGAGCAATCCCATAATTGCAAATTCGCAGAATTCTTTCTCCAAATTTGTATTTATATTTTTATTAACTGTTTCCACCTATAATCAGGATACACAAACTGGTAGCTTTGCACGAGTTGGAAGATTTTCAATGGCATGGTTGGTTCAACCCCTCCCGGACATAGTTTCTCATCCCCCATATTTCTGCTCTTGGTAGGTCTGGGTTTGCTCTTTGCTCGTGCATTTGGTTTTATTATTCACCCCTCTTCTGGCCACCTTTGGGGATTTCTCGTACATTCTTGCAAGCTCAGCAATGCCTTGAAAGGCAAGTTTGTTCTAATCTGTGCAGCCTCTGGGTGCAGCAGAAGAGCATTTTAGAATGTCTTATCCACCAAAACTCCAGAAGCAGATGGCCTCCCTGCAACCTACCTTTCCTGCTCTCGCATCCCATCTCATGCTTGGCTGAGAAGTCAGAAGGACAGCAGGACTCTCAGGACACTGGAGCTGCACCCCTCCTGGGGCATTAAGGGAGATGGTGACCCTGGCTGGTGTCTGCCTCTAAGGACATTGAGACTGACAGCGCTCCTCCCTCTTTGTCCCTCACGCCCTGCTGGCCCACAGGAGCACAGACCGCCTTCTTCTCCGAGACCTGAACTGAAGCCTGAGGTTGTCAGAAACGGATGGGGAGAGGGGGGATGTTAACATGGTTCGCAGGCTTTATCTTGTTTGAGAGAAAGAGGACGGAGCACAGGTGACAAAGCCCTCTGGGTGATGGCGAAGTATAACGGTTATTTTGATATTCCAAGAAAGAAATATGGATTTATTCATGATTAATCTAGCCCACAAGCAATCCGTTAAAAATGAAATCCACCTGAGTACATGTTGAAGCTCTTACAGGCTTTATTGGATGATTCATGAGTCAGGCAGCATCCCAACAGGCAGCAAGGAGCTCTGAAGAGTCGTGCAAAATGAAGGATTTTTGGAGGCAGAAGGGGGCCAGACAAGGAAGTTACTAGCAGAGTGGGCTGTTTGGGGTCAAGGTCACCTTCCTTTAGGGGACGGCAGGGACCTATCAGGCAGATGGCCTCGCTGGTGCGGACCAGGAGATTCCAGATTGACTGGCTTGAGATTCCACAGCTGGGAGAAGCCGAAACTAATTAAGTTTCTCCATTTGGTGATGTGGGCTTAGCACAAGTGACTCCGCCCTGGGCCCGTCGTCGTTGTCGTCGTCTTTCTTTTGACAACCCTAACTGTTTATGAAAGAGAAATTGGCGGTTGGAGGTGAAATCTAAAATCCAGGTATGTGCTATTTGCAACCAGGATGAAGTCACAATGAAACTATACAAATGAAGGAATAAAGCAGAATTTAAGGTCAAAGGCATGAAACAGAAAGAAAAAAAGGAATGTTATGTAATGATAGGAGTATGATTTTTTAAATATTTATTTGTTTTTGAGAGAGAGAGAGAGAGAGAGAGAGAGAGAGTGGGGGAGGGACAGAGAATTGGGGAGACAGAGAATCCCAAGCAGGCTCCTCACCGTCCACGCAGAGCCCGTCGCGGGGCTCGAACTCACGAACTGTGAGATCATGACCTGAGCTGAAGCCAAGAGTCGGACGCTTAACCCACTTGGCCACCCAGCTGCCCCTAAAAGTGTGACTTACAAAGAAGTGATACCTTTCCGTTCTCTGTGGCTGTGTTCGAAACAACCCCAAACGTAATGGCTTAGGACCCTCACATTCACCCGTCACAGTGGTTCGGACCTTTGGGCAGGGCTGTCCGGTCGCTTCTACCATTTCATGCAGGGTGGCTGGAGTCACGCTCTCGGCTGCACGGTGTGGCCGGCTGGGACGGGCCGGAAGGCCCAGGGGGCTCTCGCTCACACGCCCCGCTGGCGTGTTTCGAATGGTATTTCTCTCGTTACCTGGCCGCGGATTCCTATGCTGCCTCGGGATGTGACAGAAGCTGGGAAGCGTGGTCTCTGCTCGTGGACCACTTCCCAGCTGACCCTAGTTCACGGCCCGGATGGGGAGAACGGGCTCCCGTGGAGCGGACCATCTCTGCCGCAGCCCACAACCTCCCCATGTTGTGCGTGACGCCCGGACTTAGGGCTGTGCGATCTGGGTTGTGTAAGGGGAGCTGTTACAGGTAAAGTGTGAATTTGGATTTTTGTTTTCATTTTTACATTTCTATTTTTCACGTTTTTGTATTTTCTCTTGTTAACGTTTGAATAGTGTCTGTACACATAACAGTATATGCATATACGTACTATATATTTATATAAGAAATACATATAACATATTATGTGTATATTATTATGTATAATATATATAATTACCATAATGTATAGTTTTATTTTATTTATTATTTTTAAAATTTTATTTTTATTATGTTTATTTTAAGAGGGAGAGAGAGAGAGAGAGAGAGACAGAGCACAAGCAGGGGAGGGGCAGAGAGAGAGGGAGACACAGAATCCGAAGCGGGCTCCAGGCTCTGAGCTGTCAGCACAGCTGATGCAGGGCTCGAACCCGTGAACCACAAGATCATAACCTGAGCTGAAGTCGGACGCTTAACCGACTGAGCCACCCAGGCGCCCCCCATAATGTATAATTTTAAAAGAAATGCACATATACACATCCAGGCGAGGCAGTAAAACCAGACCAACACCTCCAGAACTTCTGGTGCGTCTCTCATTTCAGTCCTCCTACTACCCACCTCCCCAAAGGTCATCCTTTGTGTGACTTTTGGTTAGCTATGTCTTTGCTTTTCTTAAAATTTCTTTCTTCCTTCCTTCCTCCTTCCTTCCTTCCTCCTTCCTTCCTTCCTTCCTTCCTTCCTCCCTCCCTCCCTCTTTCATTCCTTCTTCCCTCCATCCCTCCTTCCCTCTCTCTCTTTCTCCCTTCCTTCCTTTCTTTCTTCCTTTCTCCTTCCTTCCTCCCTCCCTCCCTCCCTCCCTCCCTCCCTCTCTCTCTCTCTTTCTTTCTTTCTTTCTTTCTTTCTTTCTTTCTTTCTTTCTTTCTTTCTTTCTTTCTTTCTTTCCCTTCTAGAACTCCAAGCTGTCAGCACTGAGCTGGATGCAGGGCTCGAACTCACCAACAGTGAGATCATGACCTGAGCCAAAATCAAGAGTCTGATGGTTAACTGACTGAACCACCCAGATGCCCCTCTTTGCTTTTCTTTATTGTCTTATTGGCTCTGAAAGCAATCATAAATAATACAGTAGTTCCCCCCCCCCCCATTTTTGAACTTTGTATAAATGGAATCATAATTATCCCTTTGTCTCTTGATTTAAAAAAATTTTTTTTACATTTTATTTATTTTTGAGCAAGAGAGAGAGAGAGAGACAGAGCACAAGTGGGGGAGGGGCAGAGCGAGAGAGACACGGAATCCGAAGAGGGCTCCAGGCTCTGAGCTGTCAGCACAGCGCCCGATGCGGGGCTCGAATCCACGAATTGTGAGATTATGACCTGAGCTGAAGTCGGAAGCTTAACTGACTGAGCCACTCAGGTGTCCCAGTCCCTGTTCTTTTTAGTGATGAAATGACCCCAGCTTTGGCCAATGGGAGCCTCTCCTCACCATATTTTGTTTTTAATTTTTACATTTTTTGTTATTTTTTAAATGTTTATTTTTGAGAGAGAGAGACAGAGAGACAGAGAGACAGAGTGTGAGCGGGGGAGGGGCAGAGAGAGAGGGAGACACGGAATCCGAAGCAGGCTCCAGGCTCCGAGCTGTCAGCACAGAGCCCAATGCGGGGCTCGAATCCATGAACTGTGAGATCATGACCTGAGCGGAAGTCAGTTGCTTAACCGACTGAGCCACCCAGGCGCCCCTGTCTCTTGATTTTTTAACTCAATATTTTATATATGTGAGGCTCATCTGTGCTGATGCAAGTAGGTATAGTTCACTCAGTTTTTAATTAAGTTTTAAAATTTTCTTCTTCTTTTTTTAATGCTTATTTCTTCTTGAGAGAGGGAGAGACAGAACACGAGTAGGGGAGGGGAGAGAGAGAGGGAGATACAGAATCAGAACCAGGCTCCAGACTCCGAGCCGTCAGCACAGAGCCCGACGTGGGGCTTGAACCCACGGACCTCGAGATCATGACCTGAGCCGAAGTTGGACGCTCAACCGACTGAGCCACCCAGGCACCCCGATTAAGTTTAAAATTTTAATTCCAGTATAGTTAACATTCAGTGTGATATTGGTTTCGAGGGCACAGGATTGTGAGTCAACAATTCTATACATCATCAAGTGCTCATTCTTGATTCGCGTCACCTATTTCACCCGTCGCCTCACCCACCTCCCCTCTGGTAACCAGAGTCTGTTTCTTGGTTTCTCTCTCTCTCTCTTTTTCCTTTGTTAGTTTTCTTAAATTCCACATATGAGTGAAATCATATGGTACTTATCTTTCTCTGCCTGCCTAATTTTGCTTAGCATAATACTCTCTAGCTCCATTCATGTCATTGTAACTGGCAAGATTTCATTCTTTTTTTATGGCTAAGTACTATTCCACTGTGTGTGTGTGTGTGTGTGTGTGTATGTGTGTGTCACATCTTCTCTATCCACTCATCTGTTGATGGACACTTAGGCTGCTTCTGTCATTTGGCTATTGTAAATAATGAATAATGCTGCAATAAACATCGGGGTGCATGTATCCCTTTGAATTAGTGATTTTGTAGTTTGTAGATAAATACCCAGTAGTGTGATTGCTGGGTCATAGAGTTCTATTTTTAACTTTGTGAGGAATTTCTACAATGTTCTCCTGAATGGCTGCACCAGTGTGCATTCCCACCAACGGTGCGAGAGGGTTTCCCTTTCTCTGCATCCTTGCCAACGCTGTTGTTTCTTGTGTTGTTGATTTTAGCCGTTCTGACAGGTGTGAGGTGATATCTCATCATAGTTTTGATTTGCATTTCCCTGATGATAAGTAATGTTGAGCATCTTTTCATGTGTCTGTTGGCCATCTGTAGGTCTTAGAGAAATGTCTGTTCATGTCTTTTGCCCATTTTTAAATTGGATTATTTGTTCCTTGGGTGTAGAGTTTTATAAATTCTTTATATATTTTTGGATACTAATCCTTATCAGGTATGTCATTTGCAAATATCTTCTCCCATTCAGTAGGTTATCTTTTGGTTTGTTGATTGTTTCCTTTGCTGTGCAGAAGCTTTTTATTTTGGTGTAGTCTCAACAGTTTATTTTTGCTTTTATTTCCCTTGCCTCAGAAGACATACCTAGAAAAATGTTGCTACAGCCGATGTCAGAGAAATCACTGCTCTCCTCTAGGATTTTTATCGTTTCAGGTCTCATATTTAGGTCCTTAATCCATTTTGAGTTTATTTTTATCTATGGCATAAGAAAGTGGTCCAGTTTCATTCTTTTGCATGTGACTGTCTGGTTTTCCCAACACTATTTGTTGAAGAGACTGTCTTTTTCCCATGATATAGTCTTTCCTCCTTTGTTAAATACCAATTGACTGTATAATTTTGGGTTTATTTCTGGGATTTCTATTCTGTTGTATTGATCTATATGTTTATTTTTGTGCCAGGATCATTCTGATTTGATCACTACAGCTGTGCGGTATAAACTGAGGTCTGGAATTGTGCCGCCTCCAGTTTTGTTTTTCTTTTTCAAGATTGCTTTGGCTATTTGAGGTCTTTTGTGGTTCCCATACAAATTTTAGGATTGTTCATTCTAGTCCATTGAAAAATGCTGTTGGCATTTTGATAGGGATTACATGGAATGTGTAGATTGCTTTGGGTAGTATAGACATTTTAAGAATATTTGTTCTTCCAATCCATGAACATGGAACATCTTTCCATTTCTTTGTGTCATCTTCAATTTCTTTCATTACTGTTTTGCAGTTTTCAGAATACAGGTCTTTCACTTCTTTGGTTAAGCTTATTCCTGGGTGTTTTATTATTTTTGGTATAATTGTAAGTGGGATTGTTTTCTTAAGTTCTCTTTCTGCTGCTTCGTTTTTAGCTCATAGAAATGCAACAAGATTTCTGAACGTTGATTTTTGTGTCCTGCAACTTTACTGAATTCAATGATCTGTTCTAGTAGTTTTTTTGGGAGAATCCTTAGGGTTTCTTATGTATAGTATCATGTAATCTGCAAATATAGTTCACTCATTTTGATTGCCCTTTGGCAGTGGTTCTCAAATTTGAGCATGCATCACAATAACCTTGAAAATTTGTTAAAACCCATATTGCTGGGCCCACTCTAGAGTTTCTGATTTGTTTGGTCCGAGGTAGGACCTGATAATTTGTGTTTCTAACAGCTTCCCAAGTGATGCTGGTATTATTGGTCCTGGGACCACACTTGGAGACCCACTGCACTCTCTATTTTTCCACGCTGCTGTGGATGGATCTCTGGGTTGCTTACAATTCATAGTTGTCGTGAACAATGAACACTGCCACAACCTGCTCAAGAACAATGGCCATAATCTGTTAGTCCCATCTGCTCCTGAAAACACAGATCTTGGGTATTTTTGACAAATTTTGCTAGGATCTCCCAAAACTTTTTGGTGCCTAAAAATCTCTACACGTATCTACCACACAGAGACATAAACCATACTGTGTAACTATAATATCCCGGTAAAATTAGGGGCATCTGGGTGGCTCAGTCAGTTACATGTCCGACTCTTGGTTTCGGCTGAGGTCATGATCTCATGGTTCATGGGATCGAGCCCCGCATTGGGATCTGCACTGACAGTTGTGAAGCCTGCTTGGGATATTCTCTCTCTCTCTCTCTCCCCCTCTCCTGCTTGCTCTCTCTCTCTCGAAATAAATAAATGAACTTAAAAAATTAAAAAAATAATAAAATAAGGGTTGGATTAGAGCCCACCCACACGACCTCATTTTACTTTAATAAACTTTTTAAATATCCCATCTCCAAATACAGCCATATTCTAAGGTCCTGGGGGGTTAGGACTTGAACACACATATTGGGGTGGACACAATTCAGCCCATAGCAACGTTTAATCACAGGTGTTGCCCCAGATCCAATGCTAGGTGTTCCTTGACACAGGACATGTGCTGTTTATCCCGAAAATCTAAGGAATCCTGAGTTCTGGAGCACCTGTCTGGCCCCGGGCTCTGTGGAAGGATCTCTATTACAAACAGATCCTGAGAGTGTCAGGGTGTGAGGTGGGTCATCTCTGACTGTTCCTTCTAGGGTCCAGATGAGGTGACCTGTTAGAAGTGACCTGGTCAGGTATGTGCTGAGAGCCTCCCACACTCCTGAAATCTCCCATGCCCCGGGTGCCGCTCCCTCTACCTGCAGCCCTGCCAGGAGTTTGTGGCTTTTTCTTTGGTGTGACTCCAGAATCCTCGGCTTGGGCAACCCACTTCTGTGCCCTACTTCTAGCCGGGGCAGGTGAGGGTCAGAGGTGCCCCTTGGACTCAGCCAGACTCACACGTGCTCCTTGCCATCCTCTCCCCCACCCTTCACGGTCCTGGAACTGGTGTCAGCAACATTTCCCAGAGGACAGTGTCCAGCGGCCTCTCTTCTCGGCCACACTTCAACTTCAAGACAAGCGACTCCTCGAGAAGCCTACAGTGGATACAGCGGGACACAAGACCCTGTACCTGGGCTGTTTCAGACACAGCCCACAGAGGGTCCCCCAGGTGCCCCGAAGTGACAGCAGAAAGACACATAGAGCACATTCTGCCGTCTGCTCTCAGCACCCCAGCCTGTCGGGGCTCAGGCCTCGGGGGTGTCTGAGCTTCCCACAGTCCCTGCCCTGGCCTGGGGGTGACCTTCCTGCAGCCTTCCCGAATGGAAACCAGGCCCCCATGCAACCCATGGGCTCCGGAGGCCCCTGCCCTCACATGCTGCCTCCACATCCCATCGTTAGGAACACAGTAGGCCGCACTTAACACAGGTTAAGAGAGGGGGCGGGGCCTGCAGGGCAGGTGCCTTAGGTGTCATGGTGGGTGTTTCCCTCTGCCTTTAGTGGGGCTTCCTGACTGACTTGTGCATGAGGATGCGGGGGTATCTGTGTGTGAGGACACCCCCCAGGTGGGAGGGTAGGCGGGGCCGGCTCTAGTGGCCGAGGGAACGTCCCTGGAGCCACAGACTCTGCCAAGGCCTCACTGCTCTTGAAAGTGGATGAAGAATGTCCGAATTTCCTCTGGGTGGATTGTGACCTTGGTGCCTTGCAGGGGTGTCGAGTGAGAGCTGGAGCCACCGGGGGGAGCAGAGATGGTCTGTCCTTTGAGCCCCCTGCTTCCCTAGGATGCTTCCATCCAGCATTCCCCCACAACGCCCCACCTGACTCACTCTGTTGTGACCCCGTGATGCAGGCCCTTGGCTGCCCCCTCCTGCCAGAACTTACTCTACCATGGGCCCCTTGCATTTCAGCCCTCCCTTGAGGGTAATTTATAGGTGGTCCTGGCCATGCATGGCCTCATTCCCAATGGGCTGCAGCACTCAGTGCCTAGAGCTTTCTCACACAGGCCATCTGCTGGGCCTGCTCTTTTTCTATTACTGGGTTCCACTAAACTTGACCTTTGGAGGGAATCCTCTTCACCTATCCACCCACACATCCATCCATCCATCCATCCATCCATCCATCCATCCATATATCCACCCATCTGTCCATCCATCCATCTATCCCTCCATCCACCAACCAACCATCCCTCATCCATCCATCATCCATCTATCCATCCATTATCCATCCATCCATCATCCATCTATCCGTCCATTATCCATCCATCCATCATCCATCATCCATCCATCCACCCATCCACCCATCCACCCATCCATCCATTATTCATCTATCCATCTATACATCCATCATCCATCCATCCATCATCATCCATCCATGTACCCATCCACCTATCTACCCATCCACCCATCCATCCTTCCACCCATCCATCCATCCATCCATCCATCCATCCATCATCCATCCATCCATCTACCCACCCATCAATCTATACACCATCCATCCATCCATCCATCATCCATCCATCCAACCATCCGTCATCCATCCACCCATCCACCCATTCATCCATCCATCATCCATCCATCTACCCACCCATCATTCTATACACCATTCATCCATCTATCCATCATCCATTCATCCATCCACCAACCCCTCTTCCTTTCATCCATTCACACAATTACCGTTCCATATACCAACACATCCACTAATCCATCATGCATCCATTAATCATCATCCATCTACCCAATCATTCATCAAACATCTATTCATCCATCATCTCTCATCCATGACCAATCCATCCATCCATCTATTCATCACCCATCCACCATCCATCCAACCATCCACAAACCATCACCCATCCCTCATGCATCCATCCACCCATCCATCTATCCATCCATCCATCCAACATCCACCCATCCATCCATCTATCCACCCATATGTCCATCCATCCATCCATCCATCCATCCATCCATCCATCCATCCGTCCATCCATCCATCCTTTATCCATTATCCGTCATCCATTTACCAATCCATCCACCTATCGATCTACCCATTTACCCATAGATCAACACACATCCACCCATCTATCCACCAATCCATTCATCCATCCATCCATCCACCCATCCACCCATCTATAAATTCACCTATTCATCCATCCACCCATCCATCTATCCATCCATCCAACATCCACCCATCCATCCATCTATCCACCCATATGTCCATCCATCCATCCATCCATCCATCTCTCCTTTCTTCTACCTTCCTTGCTTCCTTCCTTCTTCTTTTATTCTTTCCATCCATCCATCCATCCATCCATCCATCCATCCGCCCATCCATCCATCCTTTATCCATTATCCGTCATCCATTTACCAATCCATCCACCTATCGATCTACCCATTTACCCATAGATCAACACACACCCACCCATCTATCCACCAATCCATTCATCCATCCATCCATCCACCCATCCACCCATCTATAAATTCACCTATTCATCCATCCACCCATCCATCTATCCATCCATCCAACATCCACCCATCCATCCATCTATCCACCCATATGTCCATCCATCCATCCATCCATCCATCCATCCATCTCTCCTTTCTTCTACCTTCCTTGCTTCCTTCCTTCTTCTTTTATTCTTTCCATCCATCCATCCATCCATCCATCCATCCGCCCATCCATCCATCCTTTATCCATTATCCGTCATCCATTTACCAATCCATCCACCTATCGATCTACCCATTTACCCATAGATCAACACACACCCACCCATCTATCCACCAATCCATTCATCCATCCATCCATCCATCCATCCACCCATCGATCCACCCATCCACCCATCTATAAATTCACCTATTCATCCATTCATCCATCCATCATCCATCCATCCATTCACCCATCCACCCACCCATCCATACACACGTCTGTCCACCTGTCCACCTATCCATCCATTATTTATCTACCCAACCTCCATCCATCCATCCATCCATCCATCATCCATCTTTCCATCCCCAAATGACTAAGTGTCCAGCTATGTAGCTGACTCTATGTTGTGTACAGTGGACAGAGGAGCTACATGAGACAAAGGAAAGAGTGGGACCAGGAGAGCAGAGGAGCACCTGACCGAGCCATGGACTTGGCAGAAGCTCGAGTAGGAGCTGGCCAGAGTGAAGGGGACAAAGGAGATCCAGGCACAGGGAACAAGATGGGAAAGACTGAGAAGCATGAAGCTGTCTGCCTGTGGTTCCTAGGAGCTGATGATGCTGTGTGCGGTGTGACCGCAGCATGGCAGGTGTCAGAACCCCCCGGGATATGCTTGCCAGTTCAGGCCTCACTGAGGACAGAGGCAAGGGGTTGTCTGCAGACACAGTCCCCCCACATTGACCTGTGTGGGTCCCTGGCAGGTGGAAATGGACCCGAAGCCTTTCTTAACCTACTGTGGTAGATTCAGGAGGGTACAGATTCAGACGTGGAAAGTAGCCTGTTCAGGGTCACACAGGTCATAAGGGGCAGAGCTGGGATCTGAACCAGGGCTGCCCAGCTCCTGAGCCAGGCTGGAGCAGCTGGGGTTCCCGAGCATGGCCTGAACCGGGGTGTCCCCAACCTCTGTGGTGGGACCGCTCCTGTGTCCTCCAGCTCCAGCGGTACAGGGTGCTCACATCCGAGGTCCCCGTCAGTGAGTGCTCCTCCACGGCCACCACGGACCCCAGCACCCCCCCCCCCCAGCATGACCTGCAGGGACAGGAGAACCAGGAGGGTGAGCTACTCCGAGGCCCCAGAGCTGAGCAGAGGCAAAGCAGGGGCAGGGCCACAACACAGCTCCTCATTAATTCTCACAGCAAAGTCCGGACAGGACTGCGGCCCCATTTTACAGATGAGGACACTGAGGCCGGGACAAGCATGCTTCCCCAAGTGCTGTGCTGGATGAGCATCCCCAGGAGGTGGAGGAGGCTCTGAGTGCCTCCAACATCCAGTCCCCGCTCTCCCTGTATTTGCTCAGGGGGGCCCAGGAAGGAGGCGAGGCATAGCTGACCATTGCTGTGCCAAATGGGCATGGACCCAGCCTCCTGTGGGGGGTGGTGGGGGGAGGCCACTGGCCGATTCTGGCCACTGAAAAGGAAGGGACCGTCTGCTGCCCGGAGGTGGAGGCGGTTCTGGGGAAGCTTCCCTGCCCTGACAGGAGAAAGCACTGGGGGGCAAGGCCCTTTTCACTGCTGCCCGCCCCCCTTCTGCCTTCACATCTGCTGGTGGGGCCTGTGCCTGCTTGTGACCAGGGGGGACCAGCAGAAGAAAAACAGCCAGCATGCTGACAAAGGCCGGCTGCAGGACAAAGTGACCCAGGGAGGGACCAGAGAAAAGACAAACACCTAGAAGCCTAGGCAGGAGGGAAGGGGTGCCCCTCACCCCCGCCAGCGCCCCCTCCAGGCTTTAGTGAGAACACCCTCAACAATCTCTCTGCCAAGGTCTTTGCCAGAGGGGGTTTCACACGTGGCACGGCCTCCCTGCGGGAGCCTCAGCCCGCAGCCAGGGAGGACTCTCACAGGGGTCTGAGGGCGGGCCGGGGGTGGGTCGGTTACCTTCAGATTCACCGTCACAGGCTGAGACAGGACCGGGTCCCCCCCGACCTCACACAGGTGGTGGAGCCACAGCAGGACGCAGCGGAGGTCTGCCTTGGCCTTTCCTCCATGGCCTTCAGGGACAGAAGGAGGGCGGCAGTGAGGACCCCTCTGAGCCCCAATCCTCCAGTCTGGACCCGGCACTTTGCACCTGCTCTCCGCTCCTCACCCTCACCCGCCCCGCGAGGCAGCTGACACGGCCTCCACTTGATGGCCAAGGAAACCAAGGCTCAGAGAGGTGCAGTCCCTTGCCCAAAGCCACACAGCAGGTGGGCACCAGAGGGAAGATTCTAGGTCCGGCAGCCTCCAAGGCCTCCTGCCGCACCCACAGGGGCGATGCCAAGGGTGCCTGCAAGTCTCCCCTCTGGTCTGATGTGTGGTCGTCCCTGGGCCTGTCCCCAAGCGTCCCAGTGCTCTGCCGGACCCCTCCCCTGCCCTGGGTGCTGTGGTGTGGCCCGGAGGCCCCGAGGCCGATGCACAGGGAGCAGAAGGGATGTGTCCCTTGCACAGAAGCTTGTCTTGCCTCCGTGAAGGAGGAAGCACCTGCTGGACTATGACCTCCCTCTGTCAGGGGCCCTGGTGGCCACAGTGACAAGGGCCTTCTGCTGAGCCCACCAGCCACGTGTCCTGGGGGACAAATGAACATGGCTGTGTCAGGACGGGGGGGTTGGGCCTTCTTGCAACTGCAGCACAAGAGGCTTGTAAACTCTCTTCTACGCGTCCCGGGGCGGTGGTTATGGATTTGAGTCCTGAGTCAGGCAAGTCCCCGTCTCCTGATGACGGTGGGGGTTACGATGGTGGCGATGACAAGACACATGGTTCATGAGGCGGCCGTGAGCTTGGGGAAAGCGGGAGGATCTCCCCCCATCCCCGAGGCTCTGTGCCCTCTGCGCCTCGCTCGCTGCTCTCCAGGGAGGAGGGACCTCCATTCAGTGGGCCTGGGGCACCCCCAGTCCAGCCCCTTCTCCTTTGGGAGCCAGCCGTCCACAGGAGACCCGTTGACTCTCGGTGGCTCCGCACGCAAGTGGGAAGGGGATGCTCTGCTGTGTGGGGGAGGCTGCCTGCCCAGCGTCTTCTGTGACCGGTGGGGGTTCTCGATAATGGGGTTCAGTGTTAGGAAGCCACTTGGCTGCAGAAATGAGCTGCGGTCCCCGAGATCCACTTGATCAGAGACGAAGGTGTTATCTGGCCTGTAGTCACTTCTTTTTCCTCCTTAATCTGTGGACTCCTGAGGTCTCTTTGGTGCGGCCAGGGCCCGGGTGGGGCTCCGGGGACAAGAGGGTGGCTGAGGGGCAGTCAGCCCTGCCTTTGAGCTCTGACAGGGGAAAGGGGAGGAGAGGGTCCAGCTAGACTTTGACAGTAGGATGAGTTGGTTCATGGCAGGGGTCACCTCCCCCAGGAAGCCCTCCATGATGCCTGCTGGGGGATTAACATGAACATCAGCATCATTGTCCGGTGGCTTGGCGGCTTCCCCTTCTAGTCTGAGAGCTCTGTGAGTCCAGGGTCCTTGCCTACCTAGGTCACTGCTCCTAGCCCAGTGCCCAGCACAAGAGGCATTTGTTCACTGAATGAACGGAAACTCCAGCAGTCAGGATCCAGAGTCCAGAGGCCAAGTGGGAACTCAGCTGTTCAGGGCTCCAGGAGGAGTCCCTGGAGGAAGCAGGACGGGTATGCAGCCTGAAGCTCTGGCAGAAGGTGGACGATGGCCGGGGGGTGGGGGTGGGGTTACTAGGGGTCCATGAGAATGGGTGTGGACAAATCCTGGACTGGGGTCCATGCCCATCGTGTGCCCTGCTTGCTGAGTGACTCTGGTTCCTCACTGCCTCCCTCTGGGCCTCAGTCTCCCCGTGGGGCAGAGAAGAGGAACAGGTGACCTCACCGAGGGGAGCCTGGTGGACATGGGGAGGGACGAGGGAGTCTTGGACTCAGATCACACAGTCCAAGAGCTGGAAGGACCCTGAATCTCTGGTCCAGCCATTTCAGAGCGCAGATGGGGAGCCTAACGCCCAGAGAGGGGACGTGGTTTGTTCAAGATCACAGGGCAGGGTCATGATTTCTCTTTAAGGTCTAGGATGTCAGCATCTCCCCTCTTGTCATCCAGGATCCCCCTGCTCAGAAGGCACCTCAGCGTCCCCTTCCTCCTTTTAGGACATGCCCTTTGAACCCTGGGCTGCAGCTGGGGCCCCCACCTCTTCCCAGTCCCTCGGCCACAGTGATGGGTCTGGGATCAGGCCACCAGCTCCTATCAGCCCCAGTCAGGAGCTTTCCCTGGGACTCTGCACCTGCGTCTGGAAATTCTGAGTCTGGTTCTTGGTGGGGGGAGGGGGGACGACATGCACCGCAGAGGAGTTCACGGCCACTTCCCAGTAAGGAGCAGACAGAGCGTCTACAGGCAGGGAGGAGCACAGCTGAGCGAGGGAGGGAGAGGGGCGGCCTCATCAAGGTTCCAGCCCCTGAGCACCAACCACAGTCCTCCCTTCCCTCTGTCCTGTGCCTGATCCTTGGAATTGAGTCTCCTAGTGGTTCAGCCAGTTCATGTTGAGTGTCACCCGCACCCAAGAGAGACCAGACTGGGGCCACTGGGAGATGCTGACCACAGCCACGAGTCCTCCTGGACACAGTGACATCCCCCTCTGCGAGAAGGGCTCCCAGTCTTCTGGAAGGAACCACGGACTGATCCTGGGGCAGCCCCCCATCTGCTGGCCAATCAGATTCCTGGTCTGGGATCTGGAGCCTTAGACCCAGAGCCTTAGAGGCAGCTCATGGCAGTCCTGGGGGGATGGCTGTGAACACCTGCTCCCCACAGACTCCCAGCTGCCCTGCCCCCACCCCGCCTGCCCAAGCCTCTTGTCCAGCTCCTCCGGTCCAGGAGCTTGCGTGTTCTGCAAAACCAGCTGCCTCTTCCCTTTCTTTTACTTACAGACAAGAGAACTTCAACTGACACCCCTCAAACTGGACCCTGATCTCTCCCAGGCTTTGCGTCCCCAGAGCACAAAGCCCCAGGCTCTCTCCTCAGCACCGCTCCCCGTGCTCCCTAACCCTAGGTCTGAATGAGCAGGCGCCCCAGGGGACGGCTCAGGAGGTCCTTCAGGAGAGCCCTGGCCCTTACACATCCATGCTGTGCAGCACCCAGCAAGCACTCAGTAAGTGCTTCTTGCGTGACCAAGAAAGAGCCTACGTGCTTCTAAAGCCCTGGGAGGGTCCCGGCTCTAAAACTGAAGAAAGGAGAAATTGTAACCCCATCTCATCAAAACCTCCGCAAGTGAGGAGAAGCAGCCCCAGTACAAGGTGGAGTGAGAAACACACCAAGTTGCATGTGGGTGTTTCATTGTGTAAGGGCTGCTCCAAAGTCCCGTCTTTAATCACAGTCCTTACTTACTGTTTCTCGTGTTATTTCAGGAGACGCACGGGACTTCTGTACATCTACAGAGCTCTGAGTGGAGGCAATGCATGAGCTTTGCTGACCAGACCAGGGACTAGAGCCACCCTCACCTGGTGACGGCATACCCAGAAATCGGATAGAACAAGTCTTTTAATGTTGATCCTCTAGGGCTGAGGGCGTCAGGCCAAATACGTCATATTGAGACAGAAAAGGAGACATTAGAGCAGAAAATGAAGCACTCAGGGCAAAGGTAGAGGATCGAATTGAAGTGAGTCTCAGATCCACTCACACCAGCTACGTGAGCTTGAGTGAACCCGAACCTCTCTGCACCACAGTTTGCCCATATATGAAAAAAAAATTTTTTTTAAATGTTTATTTTAATGTTTATTTTAATGTTTATTTTGAGAGAGAGTGAGACACAGCGTAAGCAGGGGAGGGGCAGAGAGAGAGGGAGGGAGAGAGGGAGATACACAATCAGAAGCAGGCTCCAGGCTCTGAGCTGTCGGCACAGCCATAGAGGAGCTCCTGGTCACCTGCCCCAGGTCACGGGGCTGAAGGCCAAGGTGGTGGGAGCTGATGTCCGGCTTCCACCAGGCAGAGATCTCCGAGGATCAGCTGACGGGGGTCAGGCCCCGCTCCGCCTTGACTGGCATCATCTCGGAATCCTCAGACCCACCCCCGATGAGGCGCTCATCTTACACGAGAGGAAACTGAGGCACGGGTGGGGACGGGGACATTCCTCTGCATGTGGGGGCGCCAGACGCCAGGTGTGACCCGGGTCGGGGCCTCCACTCCTAACTGCACGGCTGGGCAAGGGGGCTCTGCCAGACATCCCCCAGGGGCCTCTGCCACTGCAAGGGGCTGCTTTAACGGGCTCCCCGCTCTGGCCTCTGGACGAGGGCCGTCAGGGACCCTCCCCCCCCCCCCCCCCCCCCGCCGTGGGCCCCGCGTCCACCGGGCATCGCAGGCCGTACCCGAGTGATGTTGTTCATGTTGTTCGTGTATTTCCCGAAGTGCCTCCGCTGCATCCGGCAGCCGCTGTTGTCCGAGGAGAGGACCCGGCGGTTGTGTAGACTGGCGCTGGTCCTCAGGATGGCCTCGCGGTTCAGCTGCAAGGCCCCCCCCCCCTCCCCACGGCACTCCTGCTCGATGCGACGGCAGAGCAGCTCTCTGCTGTGGCTTCGTGGGACGTGGGTGAGTCGGGAGTAGATGGCCTATGTGTGATCCTGTCCCTCACCCTCCTGGAGCAGAAGCCAAATCTGTGGGTCACGCTTTGGGAACCAGTGGCTCCCCCTTCCTTCCTTCCTTCCTTCCTTCCTTCCTTCCTTCCTTCCTTCCTCCTTCCTTCCTCCTTCCTTCCTTCCTTCCTTCCTTCCTTCCTTCCTTCCTTCCTTCCTTCTTCCTTCCTTCCTCCTTCCTTCCTTCTTCTTTCCTCCTTCCTCTTTCCTTCCTTCTTCCTCCCTCCCTTCCTTCCTCCCTTCCTTCTTTCTTCCTCCCTCCCTTCCTTCCTCCCTTCCTTCTTCCTTCCTTCCTTCCTTCCTTCCTTCCTCCTTCCTTCCTTCCTTCCTTCCTTCCTTCCTTCCTTCCTCCTTCCTTCCTTCTTCCTTCCTTCCTTCCTCCTTCCTTCCTTCCTTCCTTCCTTCCTTCTTCCTTCCTTCCTCCTCCCTCCTTTCTTTCTTTCTTTCTTTCTTTCTTTCTTTCTTTCTTTCTTTCTCCTTCCTTCCTTCTTTCCTCCTTCCTCTTTCCTTCCTTCTTCCTCCCTCCCTCCCTTCCTTCTTCCTTCCTTCCTTCTTCCTTCCTTCCTTCCTTCTTCCTTCCTTCCTTCCTTCCTTCTTCCTTCCTTCTTCCTTCTTCCTTCCTTCCTTCTTCCTTCTTCCTTCCTTCCTTCCTTCCTTCCTTCCTTCCTTCCTCCTTCCTTCCTTCCTTCTTCCTTCCTTCCTTCTTCCTTCCTTCCTCCTCCCTCCCTCCCTTCCTTCCTCCCTTCCTTCTTTCTTTCTTCCTTCTTCCTTCCTCCTTCCTTCCTTCCTTCTCCCTCCCTCTCTCCTTCCTTCCTTCCTTCCTTCCTTCCTTCCTTCTTCCTTCCTTCCTTCCTTCCTTCCTTCCTTCCTCCCTTCCTTCTTCCTTCCTTCCTTCCTTCCTTTTTCCTTCCTTCCTTCCTCCTCCCTCCCTCCCTTCCTTCCTCCCTTCCTTCTTTCTTTCTTCCTTCCTCCTTCCTTCCTTCTCCTTTCCTCCTTCCTCTTTCTTTCCTTCTTCCTCCCTCCCTTCCTTCCTCCCTTCCTTCTTCCTTCCTTCCTTCCTTCCTTCCTTCCTTCCTTCCTTCCTTCCTGGTTTTGATCCCACCTTGCCTCCCTCCTTCCTGTCTGTAGCTAGGGCAGGGGGGCAGGAAGCCCTCCTGGGCATATTATGGGAGGAGCCAGGTCCAGGTTCTTGATAAGCAGGAGCTGGGGTGCTCTGCCTGGATGGCTTAGGTCTGTCATGAAAACGCTTTGCTGTCATGAAAACGCGAGACTCCCCTCCTGCGTGAGTCATTGCCCCTGTGGGTTCCTGTCCCAGCTCTGAACTTGGACACCCTCTACGAGGCACACAACACGTGCGATGGAGCCAGGAGGCCAGGGAGCAGAGTAACCCTTTCTCCATCAAGCTCCCATGGAGAAGGACCATGTGCCAAGCACGGGTCCCAGAGCAGGTAACCGGAGCAAACATGGACACTCATCCCGTCAGGGCCCCGCCCACGCGCACCTGGCACGACCCTGGGGGAGCCCGAGTGCACCTGTGGGGGTACTGCCGGATCTCGGTCCTGAGCTCCCCCGCCACAATCTGCATTCCCACTGGTTTCCGGGGGCGCTTCGCGGTCTCATCGGGTGCAGACGCGTAGTTATTAGAAATGGGCTGCGGATCCATAGCATTGTTGACTCCATGAACTCCCGGGTCACCTGCACTGTGCGGTTACTCTCTCTGCAGAGACCGGAAAGGGAAAACAGTATTATGTTTGTGCACACGTGTCCCGAGCACGGTCCTCGCCATCAGGGAGCAGGCTAACGAGCCCTCTCCGCAGACGCCAGCCTCGACCTGTGAACACGAGTGATCTCGGCAGAGTAAGTGACAGGCACGAGGCCGCTCGGTGAAGCTCGTGCACTTGGATCAGATAAAGCCCGTGAGACCCCCCCCCTCCTCCCCGAGCCATAGTGGCCTCAGATTCCTCCCGTGTGCCAGAGGGGACCCAAAGCTGGAGGGCGACAGAGGCTACATAACAGGGCTCTGAGAGCATAAGCCCAGGGGTAGCTTCCCGCGGAGGTGGTGCCTGCTCTCCAGGCGGCCAGCTGGGCCCACCCTACTCCTTTCCGCAGGACCCCAACCGGCGCAAGCAGGGGCCTTTGTCCTGCTGACCCAGATGCCCAGGTGTCAAGAGCCAGCGCCTTCACTCACCTTACCGCATCAAGTTCTCCAGACGCCCGAGGGCAGAGAATATTAACCCATTTCACACTGAGTCACGTAAGGCTGGGTTTCCCGACATCACTGGCCTCAGACCACATGCACTGTAGACATGGTGTAGACAGGTATATGGTGTAGAAGGGTATGTGGTGTAGATGCATATATGGTGTAGACCAGTATATGGTATAGGCAGGTATATGGTGTAGACAGGTATATGGTGTAGACACGTATATGGTGTAGATGGGTATATGGTATAGAAGGGTATGTGGTGTAGATGCATATATGGTGTAGACAGGTATATGATATTGACAGGTATATGGCGCAGACATGTATAGGGTGTAGGCATGTATATGGTGTAGACGGGTATGTGGTATAGATGCATATATGGTGTAGACACATATATGGTGTAGACGGGTATGCGGTGTAGACAAGTATGTGGTGTAGATGGATATATGGTGTGGACTGGTATATATTGTAGATGCATATATGGTGTAGACGTGTATATGGTGTAGATGCGTACCTAGTGTAGATAGGTATGTGGTGTAGATGGGTATACGGTGTAGACATGTATATTGCATAGATGCATATGTGGTGTAGACATGTATATGGATTGTACATCTATGTGTGTGCTAAGGCACAACCATGACTGGGACCAGGAGGTGGCCCTGCCACAAGGCAGTACGTTAAGAAGTGCTTACTTCTGACCAATTTCGGGAATTTCTGTGCTACTGTGGTGGGGATGGACAGGGAGGAAGAGGAGGCATCCAAGAAGGGGCCCATTCGCCCCTTGAAGAGGAGAGAAAGAATCCTTGTCATTAGTCTGGCCCCAAGGCCTTTCCCTTCTGGCCTTGGCTGCGTGCCCCCAACATCCCTTCAGAAACTCCACTGCTGTGTCCGCTCTTCACTGACCACCCACACTGGCTGCGGTCGGCCCGTCCTGCCTGCCCCGTGCTCTCTCGAGAAGGGTCTGTGCAATGACCGAAGGGCAGAGCTCCTGATGGGGTGCCATGCAGTGACTGCTTGGTTGCTCTGTGGGTGCACAGCTGGGGACACTTCTCGCTCCTTCACTCTGACCTTCTTCCAGATACTCCCCCCAGACCTCCTGCTTCTCCCGCACTTCCAGTGCTGTTGGGAGGTCACTTCAAGAAAAGCAAGTGGCTGTTCTAGCAGAGGCAGGTGGGGTGGAATGAAAACTATCTGGAGGTGGCCTGAGTATGGACAGGGCTGGCTCTAAACATCTGGGAGGCCCTTTTCCTGGAGGTCACCTGCCTTCTCTGCTGCCAACAATTAGTTGCTGAATGAGTGGATATGTAAATAGATGGCTGGCTGGACGAGTGAGTGGGCGGATGCGTGGATGGATGGACACGTGGTTGGGTGAACATATAGATGAGTGGGAGGGTGAGTGGGTGGGCGGGCAGATGGGCGGATGGAGGGGTGGTTTGTGTGTGGATACATGGATGGATACGGGGCTTAGTGGATGCATGGGTGGGTAGGTGGTTGGATGGATGCATGAACAAGAGGGATAGTGTATGTATGTAGGTATGTATGTAATATGTAGGTATGTGGTATGCATGGATGGATGGATAGGTAAACGGGAGGTAAGGAGATGGATGGATGAGTGATTTAGCAGTTGGTGGGCAGATGGGATGATTTATGTTGCTTTAAATTTAAGAAAATGCACGGCGTGAATATTATATATTTCCCCGGAGTGGGTCCTCAACTTTTGTTAGCGACTGACAGCCCTGGAATGATAAGGTTCAAGAAGGACTTTCTTGTACTGATCTAATCTGACAATACAGAAGTCAAGACACTAATGCAGGAAGGGCCTTCGCCACCTTCTGGTGGTTCCCATAGCAGGTGAGGACAGAGACAGGTGGGGAGTGACAGCTCAGGTGCCAGGACACGCCTCTGCCTCAGAACCAGCAATGGCTGCACCTCACCTCTCCCACATGCTGCGCATCAGGTTGGTGTCATGGTCCAGGAACACGGTGTTTTAATGTCATTCTTCACCGGCAACAGGTGCCTGATCCCTGGACCAGTGCACGTCCACGGCCTGCGCCCAAACTGGGTGGAACTAACTATGGTGGCAACTGGTTTGTGGATGCCCGTCTGGGTCCCCTCGGTGCTCCTGATGCCGTAGTGCCGGTAACTGAGGCCTGGAAGGTGGTCAGCACATGCAGGTCGTATGTAGGTTGTTTCTCCCTTGATTTCTGGACCTGCAAGGCCAGTGGGACAGGACACAATGTGGGTTTCAGGGCTCGAAAACCCCTCAGTCTCCTCCGTAACCTGTGGCTTGCATACCTCCTGGACTGGGTGCTCACTACCCACGAGGCAGCAGGGTCTTTCCGTCATGGACTGAGCTGACTTCCCTCCAGGCACCTCCCTGCTCGACAGGACCCGGTCCCAGCCTCATCTCCCTGCCTGCCCTCTCTCACTCCTCGGGCACCAGCATCAGCAACTGCCCTTCCTTCCAGGCACCCCTGCTGTTCCCTGCTCTGAGCATGACATTCGTGCCCAGGGGCTCAGCACTCAGCCCAGCTGGACCAGAATGTGCATTCAGAGGGTTTGCTGAATGATGTCAGCACCCCCTGCACATCCCCAGGAAAACAGTGGCCCTGGGGACAGGCAGGGTACCCTGGGACACCCCTGCAGCTCTAGGCAGTGGAAAGGATGAGAACAGACCTCGCTCACCCGGTGTCTGGGTGTGCAGACACAGGCAGCTGGGCCAGCCTGGAACACCAGCACCTCCTCGAGGCGCCCCTTTCAAGACTCCTGAGGGCCTTTCCCAGAAAAGGTGGAAATTTACATGAGAATATCAACACACCCGAGGGAGGGGGCTGAGGAGAAGCCGCCCAACCAGGTCAGACCAGCCAGGAGGTCCTACAAGGAGGGGACAGTGGGGGGCACTTCGGGCCACTTCAGATGCCCAAGGCCCAGTGTCTGTCCCATGGTGGATCCCAGGACCCTCACTGGATATGGGTTCCCATGGGGATGTCCTCGAAGTGAGGACCCCGTCGGCACACGTTTCCTTTAACTGCTCCCACTTCTGGATGTGCCCGCCATGAGCTGGTGTCACTCTCATACCTGTGCAGGCACCGGGTGGCCTGACGCATCGGTGATGCTGACCCAGGAGGAGTCCACAGTCAGGGTAATGATGGTGGTGACCGTCCAGGCCAAGGGGTTGAAGACCATGACAACGTGTCCCCCACGTTCTGGGTCTAAACGCAGAGACCTGGCTTTACCTGCTTCCCTTCGACTCACCCTACACACCTGGGTGCCCTTGTCACATGGAAATGGAGGCAGGTGAGACACAGCCCTGAGAGCTCCCAGGGGACCTGTGTATCGGGACCGGTGGGCTAGTCGGCTCCTACACTCGGCACCCCATCCTCTGCTCAGGGCTCTGTTCCTGGTCCCCGGGCAGGGAAGGCTGGAAGGGAACACACAGGGTCCCTCCGGAGAGCTGAGATTCCCCGTGCTCCTCTCACATCACTCCCTGACAGCCCCACTTGACTGATGAGGAAACTGAGGCCCAGAGAAATACAGTCACCTGCCCAACGTGACCTGCTACTAAGGTCTGGCTCCCAATTTGAGTGCTTGGTATCGGGAAGGACTGGAGAATTCTCGGGAGGCTGGAATTCTCGGGAGGCTGTCGGGGCCAGTCTCATCACCTAGCCCAGCATTTGAGCCCCAGTGATGCGGCCTGGATTCCATGTCTGTTCTATCCTTACTCCCAGCGAGGGCAGTTCTGGCCATGTCTGATGATTCCCGGATCCCTGAACACATCACACACCTCCCAGCCCCCGCCTCTGCCCAGGCTCTTCCCTGTGGCTGGGACACCTTTCCTGACCTCCTCTGCCAGTTCATTTCTCGGGGAGGCCACCCTGGTGAGGACATGGGAACGGATGGCCCCACCTGGCAGGGAACTCAGACCCCAGACTCCAGCTCGGCTGCCACTGTCTCCCCCACCAACCCCGTGATCTGTGGGCTGTGACCCTGTGTGCCGCAGGTCTGGTCCCTGGGGCCCTTCCCCGGTCTGACGGTCAGATGGCACTACACACAGACACAGGGGGAGGGGCGGCCAGGTGTGCGGTGAGGTCAGTTGTGAGGACGCACCGTGACCCGGTCTGGCTGATGTGTGGAGCTGGGGGAGGGGTAGCAGGCCTTGTGCACGGGACGTGTCAGGCACGTGTAGGGAGACCAACGTGTGCCAGTGCCCCCAGGACTTCCTGGTTCAAGAAAGCTCCTCAGTCCCAAACTGGCATCACCAATTACTCTACGGCCACAGAAGCCTCCCTTCAAACAGGCTGGAGATCCGCGCCCAAACTGAACTTCAGAGGGCGCTGGGGATCCAGGCTGGGCTCAGGCCCCTGAGGACCCCTGCATCCTCTGCAGTCAGGGCAGCGCAGGGCCGCGGGTTCAATCCCTGCTCCGCACTTCCTGGCTGAGCGACCCTGAGCCCGTCCACAACCTCTCTGTTTCTGCTGTGGGTGCCCCTACACGGGGAGGATAGTGGAAGTTCCCAGCTTCCGGACTTTCCAGGCGTTACGTTAAACCCTGCGTGATGCGTGCTTAGCAGATGCCAAAGCAAGTTGCCGCTTATCAGTCTAATGGTCACACATCACAGACAGGACAGGAGCCTCCGAGCAGTCAAGGCACGTGCCAAGTTCAGGGGCACACAAGGGAGGTGGTTCAAGACTGAGACTCAGGTGTTCCAGTGCCGCTCCGTGACCCCGCGGGCTCTCTGGTCAGGACGGTCACAGCCTCCTCCCAGGTCTGCAGAAGCATCCTGCGGGGGCCTCGTTTACCTGAGTGGGCTGGGGTCCTGTCCTGGACGATGCAGGCCATCAGCTTGTGCACGCCGTGCATCCCCGCGCTCAGATTCTCCACGTACATGTCCCTCACCTTGGGCGTCTCAGTCCCAGGGATGGCGTCGTGGTGCTGCACCCGTAGCCCGACCAGAGTAGGGGAGGCATGGGATCGGGACCCGCCTCTCCAGAGCACCCGCTCACCTCCCAGGTGCTGGCTCTCCTTCCCTCTCGCCAGGTGCCTGTGGAGAAGGTGAGGGTCCCTCCCACTTTTCACAAGAGGAAACTGAGTCTCAGAGGGGCTGGTGACCTTGCGGACACCCACTGCCTGAGTCCCCTGGCTTGGGCAAGAAACACACATCTGGATGGGTCCCGTCCCAGGTTCGTCTCTGCCGCCCAGTCTTCCTATAAAAGCTGCTGGAATGCTCCAGGCACCCTCCCGTCTCTGTACCAAGGTGGGAACGGGATCAGCTCACCTTCCCTGAGGGGACATGGAGGCTCCACCTGGCGAAGCCACTTGTCCTGCCTGCTCTGATAGCCTCTAAATTCTACCCACTTCACCCCCAGCACACATTCTGCCAGCAACTCCCTTTAGGTGGGTGTGCAGATGTCATGGCCAGCGTGGCTCTTTTCTGGCGGGTGAGGACAAGTTACAGGATTTCTTGGGCCTCAGGTTTCCCATCTGTGCATGGGGGACAGGTGGAGATAGAAAGGTGGGACAACTTCCTCGGGGCAGCCGCCGTACCGGGCAGATCGTGTCCATCGTATTCTACTGCCCCCACCCCGGGGTGGCCACGTGCTCTCACTGTACTGGGACGAATTTGAGCTCAGCGAGGGCAAAGGTGCCTGAGGCCACACGGCTGAGCTGGACGCAATCCACGCAGGACTGATGGCCACCAAAGCGGCTCCGCTTTGCCCTTTGCCCTCTGCGTAAAGTCGGCCCGAAAGCTTCCTGCAGCCCCCAGCTGAACACTGTCACTGTCCTCGCCTCGGCCCATGTCCACATGCACTTGCCTGTGACCACAGGCCTCCTCAGTGTTCTCATCTGGAAAGTGGACGTCTAGTGACCAGGGGTTGGGACAGCACACCGCACAGGGGGTTGCAACCTGGTACCGTCACCGAGACGTGTGACGTCACCTCGGAGACCGCCCAGGGGGCCACTGCAGCTGCTTCAGGGCCCGGTCCAGGCCCAGGTGCTGCTGGGGGGCCGGCCACACGTAGCGAGTGGACACGGACTGCCCGGCATACAGCAGTGTGCTGACTCGCCTCGCCAGCCCCTTGAGCCCACTGTGGGATGCGTAGAAGCCGGTCCAGGCCTGAAATGGATCTGGATAGAAGGGCTGGCAGTTGGCAAGAGTCTCTCTGCCCTGGGGTCTTGCTGAACCAAAGCCCCAGAAAAGCTGGGGAAGCTTGGGGCTGGGAGGCCGGTCTGCCTGGGTCACCTACGGAGGCAGCCACAGACCCCTGCTCTGGCCAGGCTGGGAGTGGCCCAGGATCCCTGGGAGGGGCTGGGGAAAGTGGGAGCATCAGGCTGGGCTGGGCCAGGCCTGGGTGTTGAAAGACTGGGTGGGGGGACCTGAGAGCCGACGGTAGACCTCAGAAGCCTGGAACAGCATGTGAGCAAAGGGTCTGGAGACTTGGGGGGAGAGGAGAGTGCGATGGGGGCCAAGTGGGCTGCCCCCGCCTGAGACGCACCCTGAGTGCAGGCAGAGGCCTTTGCGTGGGACTCGAGGGCAATGGGGGGTCCCGGGACAAGCCCGCAATCAGCGGGTCCCTCTGGCAGACCAGGGAGGTGGGATGGCGTGGGGACCCGAGGGATCCGGTAGCTGCCGTCCTGACCTGCACAGAGGATGAGGCCTGACCAAGGCTTGGGTGGGAGCAGGGTGGGGCTGGGTGCCTCCGGGGGCGGCTGGGTCTCACAAGGTGGGTGACAGTTCCTACTGTTCTTGCCTCCCGCCTCCTCCCTGGCTGGGCTGTGCCTGCATTCCCTGACCTTGACCCACAGGACCTGAGCCACACCGGGAAGGGTAGCCATGCTCTCCGGGGAAAGGCCGCAGGCTGTGGGGACCGCTAGACCATGTTGCCCACAGCTCCTCCGGCAGGCTGAGGGTCCTGGTCGGGCAGGGGCACCCCACAGCCTGAGCTCTACTTTAGGCACCAGGCAGGCCTATTGCCTTCCCAAGGCCCCAGTGACTCAGAGCAGGGCCCAGGGCTCACCTCACCTGTCCAGTGTCCACATAAAATTGTCTCTGCCCCGGGGCCTTCAGGGAGGGAGCCAAGCCCATTGAGTACACCTGCAGGACTGTGCCATATCTCCGCCTCCTAGATGCAGCCCCGCCTACGGCAGCACAAGCCCACCCCCCTCCCTGTAGCCCCTCCTGCCTGGATTGTAACCCCGCCCACAGGGACGTAGTCCTGAACTTCAACTATGACCACGCCCATATCAAATTTAACCCCTCCCACCTCTACTGTAACCAAGCACACACCCAGGAAGCCCTCCCACCTGAATGGAGCCCAGGCCTCACGGATGTGACCCTTCCATCTCACTATCTCCCGGCCCACTTCCGTGAGGCCACACCCGCCGTTACAGTAACCACGCCCACTTGAATGTATCCCCTCCCACAGTGAATTAACCTCCCAGGTCAATGTATCCCTTTCCACTCAACTGTAACCCCGCGCACTTCAATATGTCCTCTTTCTTCTGGGCCGTAAGCCCGCCCACAATGCAGTAGCCCCTCCCACCTAAACTGTGACCACGCCCACAGCCATGAATCTCCTCTCATCTCTACATCCAGCCAGCTCTCCAACCACACGCTCTGAATGGTAGCGTCCTCAGAACAATTTGCCCCACATTCTCACCACCCAGACAAGAGACCAAGGCGACAAGAGACTAGACCAACCCGTCTCATGGCCGTGTCAGCGCAGGACTCAGCCCAGTTCCAGCCCCGCATGGGTCTGGAACCTGACATCTCTCTGGAAGGGAAGGAAATGGAGAGATGGGAAAATGGGTGCTATGGAGCCATTATGTGAGTATCTTGTCTATACTAAGATGTGTAGGTGGGACAGCTAGGCGGGACAGGACCTGTCTCGGCCCCGGTGACCCTCACAAGCTCCATCAGCAGGGCAGAGTCGACACTCAGGCGGGCGCCCTCCCTGGCACCAGATCTCCACCCCAACCTGCAGACGCTCATACCTGAGGAATAGGGCAGGAAGTCCCGTGGTCGTGGATGTTCCAGGCGACAATGTGAGTGTGCACTGCACGGAAGTAGTCGGCCAGTGTGGCGTGCTCCACAGAGATGCCAAGCTTGGAGGCGGAGAGTTAGAGTTGATGAATTCCATCAGAAGGTCCATGTTGGTGAACTGGAGCGAGGCGTTGAAGAACTGCTTGTCACAGCCCTGCGGGAGGGGGCATGGCACAAAACCTTGTAATTCCGGGGAGAGCCCGGCCCAGGCAGAGCCCGCCCCTCATGAAGGGCCCTCCCACTCTCCCTGGAAGCCAGGCCCAGGCAGAGCCCTCCCCTCATCAACTGGCATGAAGGGCCCTCCCACTCTCCCTGGAAGCCTCAGAACCCCAACCAGCTCCCTGACTGCGACTGTTGACCCTTTCTTTTTGTCTTGTCTTGTCTTTTTTTCTTCTCTTCTTTTTTCTTTTCTTTTGTCTTGTTTTTCCTCTTTCTTATCCTTTTCTTTCTCTTCTCCTTCCTTTTTTCTTTCTTATATTATGTTTTACATCTCAAGTATTTGTTAATCTTATAACTGGGCTTTGGACCTTTTGAACACCATCATCCAGTTCCCCCACTTCCCCACCCCCACACCTCTGGCATCCATAGATCTAATCTCTATTTCCATAAGTATAGTTTTCCTCAACTCCACATATAATTGAGATTATATAGTGTTGGCATTTGTCTAAATTATTTCTCTTTCTGGGATTTTCTTAAAGCCTATTAGTATTATTGATACAAGCATAATAATTATTTTTAATAATATAGTAATTACGAATCACAGTGATCACAGCCACGACTCACGTTTACTGATTTGGAAGTTGCTTTCAAAAAGACGAAGTCAAAACATTGATAAATTCCTAGAAATATACTACCTATAAGCACCGAATCAGTAAGAAATAGGAAATCTGAGCAGACCAAAGACTACTAAGGAGATTCAATCAGATTCAGTCAAAAACCTCCCAAGCCACACGTGTTCAGGACCCGACAGCTTCACTGGTGAATTCTACAAAACCTTTATAGAAGAATTAATACCTATCATTCTCCCACTCTTCCGAAAAAACTGAAACAGAGGGAGTACATCCAAACTCATATCCTAAAACAATTACCCCGATACCAAACCACATAAAGATGCCACAGAAAAGAAAATTACAGGCCAATGTTTCTGATGCACACACATACAACAATACTCAACAAAAATTAGCAAACCAAAGTCAACCTTCTATGAAAAGGATCATCCACCATGATCAAGTGGGATTTATTGCAAGAATTCAAGGATGGTTCAGAATCCACCAATCGATCAACACGATGCGTAATGTTAACAATAAAAGGATAGGACACCACATGATCATCTCTATAGCTGTAGAAGAAGCCATTGACAACATACAACATCCATCAATGATAACACCTCTCAAATAGTGAGTATAGAGGGAATGTGCCTCAACATAATAAAGGCCGTTTATGACAAGCCCAAATGTAGCATCATACTCCATGGTGGGAAGCTGTATGAGGAAGAAGACAAGGATGCCCACCTTGTACATATTCATTCACTGTTGCATTGGAAGGCCTAGCCAGAGCAAGTAGGCAACAAAAAGAAACTAAGGGCACCCAAATTGGAAAGGAAGAAGTTAATCTGTCACTATATGAAGACGGCATAGCATTGTTACATATAAAAACTTGGACACACTCCTCCTAGACACAGTTAGAACTAACAAATTCAATCAAGTGTCTGTGTACAGAATCAATATATGAAAATCAGTTGCATTTCTGCACACTAATACTGAGCCATCAGAAAGAGAAATTAAAAAACAATCCCATGTATCAATGCATCAAAAAGAATAAAATATCTAGGAATAGATTTAAGCAAGGAGGTGAAAGACCTGTACGCTGAAAATTCTAAGACATTGATGAAAATACTTGAAGACGACACAAATAATGTCTCACGTGCTCTTGTGCTCATGGATGGGAAGAAGTAATATTGTTTAAATGTCCACATCACCCCAAGTAAACTATGATTTCAATGCAATCCCTGTTAAAATTCAAACGGTGCATTTGCAGAAATAGAACAAAAAATCTTCAGATTGGTATGGAAACACAAAAGACCCTGAACGGTCAGACAAATCTTGAGAAAGAAGAACAAAGCTGGAGGCCTCACACCCCTGATTTCAAACTACATTGTAAAGCTATGGTAGTCTGAATGGTATGGTATTGGCATGACACCAGACATATAGATCAACAAAACAGAACAGAGAGCCCAGAAATAAACCCACACATATGTGGTCAGTTAATTTGTGACAAAGGAGGCAAAAATATACAATGGGGCAGGCACAGTCTCTTCAGTAAGTGGTGTTGGGAAAACTGGACATCCTCACACAAAATTATGAGACTGGACCAATATCTTACATCATGTACAAAAACTAACTCGAAATGGATTAGATATCTGAATATAAAACCTGGAACCATAAAACTGCTAGAATGAAACAGAGGGGATAAAGTCCTTGACTTCATTCATGGTGATGATGTTTTGGATTTTACACCCAAAGCAAAAGCGACAAAAGTAAAAGTAAGCAAGTAGGACTATATTAAAAAAAAAAGCTTTCTGTGCAACAATGGACACCATCAATAAAATGAAGAGGCAACCTACTGAATGGGAGAAAATGTCTGAAAATCAAACATGTGATAAGGAGTGAATATCCGTAACATATAAGTACTCATACGACTCAATACCCCAAAGCAAAAAATCCATTTAAAAAATATGTCAGGACATCTGAATAGACATTGTTCCAAAGAAGACATACACATGGGCAACAGGTACATACGTGAAAAGGTGCTCCACATCACTCCTCATCAGGGAAATACGCTTCAAAACCACAATGGGATTTCGCCGCACACTCGTCAGAATGGCTATCGTGAAAACCACTAGAAATAACAAGTGTTGGCGAGGACGTGGAGAAAAGAGGATGCTGTGCACGGTGGGTGGGACTGTGCATTGTTGGAACCGTGATGGAAAACAGTATGGCAGACCCTCAAAAAATGAAAAGTAGAACCACCATGTGGTCTAGCAACGCCACGCTGAGTATTTACCCAAAGAAAACATAAACGCTAATTTGGAAACGGGTATGCACCCCATATTCACATACAGGCAACTCAACGTTCATTTACGCTCATTATTTACAATAGCCAAAACATGGAGAGAACCCAAGCATCCATCAGTGATGGACGGCAAGTAGACTTATTGGGCCTGTCATTTTGCAATACAGACAAATATGGAATGGTGTGTTGCAGGCTGAAACGAGCATAATGTGATCTGCCAATTACATCTCAGTCAAAGGAGAGAACTGTGTCATTAAAAAGAAGGTCCCCCCAGAAATAGTCGCGGTAATCCTAAATGAGCCTTGTTGAGATTTTGCCATGGGGCGGAAGATATGAAATGACGTCTTCTGAGACTGCACGTGAGAGACGGAGTCCGGCCCAGGGGAGGCGAAGCCTGTAGTTGGGACAGACGGAGAAGCGTGAGCCTGGATGAAGTCGTTCAGTTGCTTCGGACGTGGATGAAGTTGTTCAGTTGCTTCGGACGTGCGGCCCGTGTGATGGCCGCACCCCAGCAGCGCTCTGCAGATTCTGCCGGAACATCCGAACACCTGCAGTGGCTGGTTCACCGAGGAGGGGCCCGCCGAGCACCGATGAGACAAGAGGGGAACGAGGAAAGTTCTCACGAGGTCTGACGGGGGAGCCCAGGCCGAATCAGCCCCACAAGCTGCCCGCGCGATGAGGCCGCAGATGCGTTAGCTCTCGCGCTGCCCAAGGACAAGGATTCCTCATCATCCCACCCGGCGATTTTGGTGTGAGCTCGTGACACAAAGTGATGGGGATAGACAGCCTGATGGGCAACTTCCCTTCGCTGTCGGACTTGCACAGACCCCTGGGCACAGGGCTGCAGCAGCCCCACAAATGCCTGCTGCTGGGTCTAGGGTCCTGAGGCAGAGTGGGGGCAAGGTCATGATCGGTCCCCCCATGTGCTGACAGCAACCTCCACAGAAGGAGCACGGGAATGCGACATGTGTCAGGACGGCCTAAACTCATGCAGCCGCACGACGCCTCTCTGAAAGGCCTCATGGTGCCTCTGAAGAGGGAGGTCACAGAGCAATCCTGACAGGGTTGTGTGATCCGGACACAAGTCATGTTAGGCGGGCCTTTCTGTTCTCCTTGCCAACAGCACATTCTGCATTTGAACTGTTGGGAAAGTAAATATTTCAAGTTCTTGTTTCTTTATCGTCCAGTTACGACTTCCGCTCTGGTTCAAGACCCCAGTGTAGTTATAGTATTTTGATTGAAATGCTTATGATATTTTGACTCCTGACAGGTGTCCAGGGCTGTGCTGTGGACCCCAGGGGCCGGGACCCCGCAGAACCCAGGGCCAGAGGACGTGCGGTGTTTGGAACCAGGCGGCCCGCTCCTTCACGTTGTTCAGTAGGGCCATGGCGTAGTATCTGATGTGCTGAGTGACGGGACGAATCGTGCCGGGATATATCCTAATGACGGGTGGTTCTGGGAAGACAGCTGAGCCATCCCAGGAAAAGCCCTCTCTGCAGGAGAGGGAAGGATTAGGGGAGCTCCGCCCCAAGAAGGCAAGGCAGCTTGGCGTCCAGGATCCTGCACAGGCAGGCTGCAGGTGCAGCTCAGGGACTTCGGACTGTCACTTGGGCCTCCTCCCCCACCTGTGTGATGGGCAGGTCGGTGGTGGCAGACAAGACGGGGCTCAAATCCCCGGGTTACGGTTCGCCAGCTGTGGCACCTGAACACATCATGTTCCCTGGGCCCACACTGCCTCAGCCGTCTCGTGGAGCCCACACCCTGTGCGTGGCATAGCCCCCAACTAGACACTCGGGGACTGGATGCCCCTAGTTAGGGTCCTCCCTGCCTCACTCTGGGCAGCAGGGGGTGCCATGGGGGGATCGCAGGCCAGCTTCCAGGAGTGGCCGCTTGGATCCTCTCTGGACCTCAGTCTCTTCATCCGTAAAACATCCTGACCGGGGTTGGTTGATAAGATAGATGAACGACATCACTGGAAACCAGCTGGAAACCAGCGCTGACACAGAGCAGGGCTAGACAAGTGGGGGTGACTGGTCGTGAATCCCACATCTGGCATCTACTTACCAGCTGCCCATCTCCTGGCCCACCAGTCTCTCCTGTTCAAGGAGCGGGGAGCCAGCTCCCCCACAGCCTCCCAGGTACAAAGGGCCAGACTGGGTGGGACCCAGGGACTCCCACCCCAAGGAACCCAGAGGCTGACGGCTCCCACGATGGAATTGGCCAACGCAACTGTCACTGACTCTGCCAAGCTGACCACAGGACTCTGGCTGAATGGCCCTGCCTCAGTTTCTCTATCTGTAGCCGGGGTCCTGAGAGCTTCTCCCAAGGGGGTGGCTGGGAGGGTGTTTCTGAGGCGACGCAGGCAGAACGCCTAGAACGAGAGCCCCCCCCAAGGAAGGTGCCACTCACGAGCAGTAGCCAAACTGGTTCAAGATGTGCGTGCAGATTTCCTGCTGAGCCGAAGGGGATGGGGACCCTCACTACACGAACTGCTGCCCCTGAAAACCCAGGGGACAGAGTGAGGCCCGACATGACAACGCGATGGCCTTGGATCTGCCTCCCTGGCCACCCCTGGGTCTCTGTCAGTGGTTCACGACGCCATCCCCTCTGCCCCCTCGGTAGACCTCCTCTGACCCCCCCAGGGCCACGTACGGTTGTGGAAACTGCCCTCTGGCAGGCGCGAGCCAGCTCCCTCACCCACCCCGTCCTCAGCGGGGGACTGTCTCTGCTCAGGCCCCAGGAGAAGTTCCTAGTGGCTGTGGTCGAGGAGCCCCTGCACGGGGAGCCACTCTTCTCCCACTAAGCGTGCGGTCTGTTTCTTAACAGTCCTGATGGTGTGGAAGCGTTCGGGGTTACCAAGCAGGGGAATCCTGGTTGTTAGCACTGACTGTGGTCCCCGCACTGCACCTGTTTCCTGAATCTTCCGTGACTCGGTTTCTGCACCTGAGATGTGCGGGGGCGGGGAGGGGGCGCACCCAGCTCACAGGGTCTGCTGCGGGTGAACCGGCAGCGACACGGGATGTGCGCTCCGCGTGCGGCAGGGCACGTAGTGGGGCTCAGGACGATGTCATTTCTCTTGCTCAGCTAGAGCCTGGTTCCACCCGAGGGTAACGGCTACCGGCCGCGGCTAGCCTTTGTGTCGCACGCTATCAGCCGAATACTCCCGGACAGAGTCCTCGACAGAGTGGGGGGCTTTGTCACGTGCCCTGAACACGGAGGGAAGCAGGCAGCAGCCAGGGAGGGCAGCGGGTGTGACTCAGCAGTCGCCTGGGACTCTTGCATGGCGTCCTTCAGGTCACGGTCGCTCCAGGAGACGACGAGCGCGTGGACGCCCGCCAGGGCAAATCGGGTGGGGGTCGTGGGGGAAGCACCAAAGGAGGCGACCTGCCAGGAGAACCGCGGCCGGACCCCGGAGGTTTCATACAGGAACCCGTGTCCTTCTGCAAAGAGAGCACGGCCTTGCTGGTGACGCCCGCTTGCCCAGGGCCCCCTGCCCTTCCAGGGTGCCGGAGTGCCATCCGGGCATTGGCTGCAATAGATCCGAACACAGAGGGCGTCACGCCAGGATCCCCTGACACTTCATCTATTCATTCATAACTTGAGAGCCACCGCATGAGCCCGATGACAGGTTGAATGCTGCAGGGGAAGGACAGCCCCAGACTCACATCAGCCATTGATTCCTGATTCCCAGGCCTCCCCCCAGTGTTGTCTTGGAACCGTCCCAGAGCTGAGACCATGGCCTTCGATCACACTGCCTGCAACTACCCACCCCCGTGACTTGGGGATGCTGCCTGTGGCCCACATGACCCTGGGGTTCTGGGACAGAGCCATGAGCAGACCCAAGGCTGGATCAGGCCAGGAGAGGTGACTGCTGGCAGGTGTGGGTGGCTGAGGAAGTCGGGGTCTGCTGCACGCAGGAGGGGATAAGGACCAGCCAGGGGGGATGGATGTGGTGTGGGCTCCTCGCCCTCAGGGATGGTGGGGGAGGAGGCAGAGGGTGTGGGGGCAGCAGAGGAGACCAGGAAGGAGCCACAGAGGGGCTGGAAGACTTGTGTGGAAGGTAGAGTTAGGCCTGGACCATGGTTGGAGCCAAGAAGTCATGTGGGTTAAGTCGGCTTGGCTCTCTGGGAAAGATTCCTCCCCCCTTCACTAAAAAGAGTCAGGACGAATGCCCCTTTGTCCCTTTTCTTGCCTTGAGTGGGGATGTATGGCAACATGATGCCTGGAGCTGTGGCAGCCACTTGGGACCTGGAGGGGAGGTGCCCAGAAGTCGAGGAAACATCAAAGAGCTGCCCAAGCGGACCCCAGACCAACCCCAGCTTGGGCAGTGAACAGAAATGTCCTCAAGACTCAAGTCACTCCTGCTCAGGTTCTCTGAGCCTCCTGCACAAATCATCCCTGAGCCCCAAGTGAAGAGGTGATTAGTGAACGGAACTGCTAATTGCCCCCAAGGAACAGTGTCCCCTTCGTTCTTCTAGTAAGAGGAGCACACCCCCCTCTTAGCCTCAGCGAGTTGCAGGGACTCCTAGCTAGATCCTGCCTCCCACAGCAGGTGCCTCCAGCCTGACCAATGGGCTGTGAGCTAAATAATGGACTGAATTCCCAGCATCCCTTGAGGCTCTCTCAAGTCACATGACACCGTCCTGCCCAATGAGACACGAGCAGGAATTGTGGACTCCAACCCCCAGCGTCCCCTGCATGCAGCTGACAGACCCCCAGGGTGCAGGGGGCTGCGGGAAGGGGCCGAGAGCCGGGGCTGGACTATCCCGGGACAGGAGTGCCCCCATGACAGTCCCAGTGTGTCCTTCGTTCGGGACCGGACCTTCCGCTGCCCTCCACGGCAGGCAGTGGCGCCCCAGCGCCTGAGGCGGGAGCCGGGCTCTTTCCCACTGGGGACCGGGTGGGGGCGGAGCTGTCCCTCTGGCACCTGCCTCTCCTTGGGCCTCCGCTGAGGGTCCCGGCTGCGGTGCTGGCCCCTCAGCGAAGGGGAGGAGGGCTGCCATCTGGCCACACTCAGCTTTTCCTGGTCACCGAGGTGCTGAGGACAGATGCCTCTCCCCGCAGAGAAATGTCCGGTCCCAGAGTAAGGTGAGTATGGGCGGCGTTCAGAGCAGGAGGGAGGTAGGGAGGGGTGAACACAGGTTGCTCACTGGCGGGTTGGGCGCCCCCAGGATCCCCCTGCCGCCAGAGGAACCCTGTCTGTCCTGTGGAAGAAACGGCTCAGAACGCAGCTACGCCCAGGAGAAGGTCAGAGAGCAGGGTGGAGGTCAGCGGCCAGAGGCCCCAGCCCCTAGGATTCTGTCCGTCCTGAGTCCCCCCCTCCCCGGGACTCATCTGGGCCTGCCTGGCCTCCTGGCTTCTTCCCTCTGGTCTGGGCCTGACTCGAAGCTGGGGACCTGCAACGGGTGGGGAAGGTTGAGGACCAGGAGCCGTGCAGGGCGGTGGCCAGCACTCCCGGCTACTTCCGGAAACACTGGCCCCATGTGCACACAGGTCACAGCCAGGGGATGCGGACAGCAGGGTCGGGACTTTTGCAATGTTCCCCCCAAGCCCCACCCTGGAGAGTCCTACAAACGCACTGTCTGTCCCCATCCTGCGGGTACAAGTTAGACACAGAGCAGGGCCCGGCCGGGCTGGCTCTTTGTTCTCGCTGGGAGCATCATGACCCAAACCCAAACCCAGGAGGTGTTGTCCTTGGAGCCGGTAAAGGACAGGGAACACGAGGGGAGACCCTTGCAGGGCCAGGAGGGGAGGCGCTGAAGCCTCTGTAAGGGGACGGGGAGGTTTGCGTGAAGGGATCACAGAGGCGGCCACATTCCCGCTCACCTTGCTGTGGCGTCACAAGCGGAATGCCCGCTCAAAGCTTGCTGGGAACAGGGAAGAGGGGGGCTCGGAGGCAGGGATCCAGGTGCCACGCTGGCCGCGCGGGCTCCCCCTTCTCGGGGAAGGTTCACTCTGTAAGCCTCGCCGCCACCGTGGCCATGATGGCAACAGGCCCCCCTCCTAGGGTGTGAGCGCGGGCCAGGGCCACAGGACAAGCTCCCCGCACAGGGCAGGGGAAGTCATGGTGAACAAGAGAGAGATGTGAGGGTCTGAGAGGAGAGGGTTCTGTCGGCAACACCACCTTCTGGAGGGAAGCCGCAAAGTCTAGTGTTGAGTGAAGTCTAGAAATAAGGCGTGAGAGCCAGAGGTACGACAAGGACCCCAGGAAAGAGGGCAGAGGGGGGAGCCCCCGGGGAAGCGTGTCCTCCGCAAACAGAAACAGAGAGTCAGGAGCCCCAGCAGCCTGCCATCGGGACAGGGGGAGGCTCTGCTTGAAAGCATTTGGTGAGTGGTGAGGAAGTGTCTCCAGGACAAATGTGGATGGTGATGGCGAAGGGGGCGGGGATAGGGAGAGCCTCAGCCTTCTGACCTATAAAATGGGAATTTTTAGGTCTATCCTTAGGGATGGTGTAAGTATTACGTCATCTGGCAATGTAAAGTGACCGCCCGTGTCTGACCCAGCGTGAGCACTCAGCTAACAAGCAGCAGGTCCCCCCACTCCAGGTTGTGAGGCTGGCTGCTCCTTGGACGTCATTTTCGATTTTCATGCATTAACATCCACTTGTGCTGGCTCTGTGCCCGGAGGCCAGAGGAGAGATGTGCTCCTTCAGGATGCCCTTGGGTGGGAGCTAGGCAATGGTCTGGGTGGGGTGCTGCCCACAGGAGACGCTGCTCTGGTGCTTTGAGGTTCCTGGAGGATCCCCGAGGCCTTCTCGGAGGAGGGGGTGAGGGAGCTGGGTCTCCAAGTCCAGGAAGGAAGATGGGGGTAGGGGGATGACGATGAGCCACAGGGGGAAGAAACAGAGTGATCTCCAGAGCTGGGGGTGGGTGGCCAAGGGACCAGGTGCCGGGGAGATGGCTGGCAGGCCACCTAGAATTGGGTGGGGTGTGGAAGGAGAGCCAGGGCAAGGTGGGGTGTCTGCAGGGCTCTTTCCATTCCTCTGCTCCCCCCTCTTGCAACCCCTGGGTGGCCCCTCTTCCTGGCCGTCCCCACTCCCCTCCCTTCCTGGGGCCAGTTTGAGGGGCGGACATCCCTGAATCTAGACACACTGACATCTTCGGGGTTATTTCTTGTGCCCATTTCTGGTGAGGTGGCTGCGACCCCGAGAGGGTCAGTGTACTCTTTGTCCCTCAGGATCACTGCTGGGGTCACTGTTTGTCCAGCCTTCTTGGAACTGGCTTCTCTGGCCCGGCCCAATCCCTGATCTTGTTCAGACTCCTGGTAAGTAGGGGAGCAGTATCCCTGCCCCAGGTAGGGCCCGGGTTTGGGAAAGACAGGGCACAGAAGGATCTCAGGCCAGAGTCCAAAAGTTAGAGCTTGAGTCCCGCCTCGGCTGCTTTCTTTGAGTCCCTTACTGTCCCCCACCCTCTGTGTCTTCTCCGTGAAATGAGCATCATAATAAGGCTGACGAGGCAGCAGGTGGCTGTGGAGTGGAGGAGGGGCCATGGAGAGCATGGGAGGGAGCCCGAGGCTCCAGTCTCGGCCTCTCAGCTGCCATCCCGTGCTGGCCATCCCGTCCCTATCCCCTACTCCCCACCCTGTGCACCCACCCGTGCCTGCACCATGCACCCGAAACCCACCCTCCTTGTTCTGGCTCCAGGCCATGACTCTGAGCTGCTGCCCCCGCCCCCCCCACCCCCACCCCCATGCCACAGAGTGATGGGCTGGGAAGGAGGGGGACGAAGGGTAGCAGGAGGAGGAAGAGTGGAGGGGAGAGTTAGGGAGGGGATGGGAGGGAAGAGGAAGTGGAGGGGGGAGGGGGGAGAAAAGGAGGGAGGTGGAGGAGGAGGAAGAAGAGGAGGGAGGGGAGGAGGGATGGTGACGATTCTAAGTGTTTGCGGCTGAACTGTGGACGGCGCATCCATAGCCCAGGGCAGGATGACAAATGCGTGAACGAATGAACGACTGGTACAAGGTCTGTCGCGGCTTTCCCGAAAAGGGCCAGCCGACTAGCGTTACAGCCTTGTCCTCCTCGCTCTGAGCCCCCTCGTCCTGCTCCCGGCCGGCCAGGAGTCGTGCGAGGCCATCGCCCCAGGAGTTAGACCTTAGGCTCCGAATCCAAGTGTGTGTGTCACGTGCTTGTGCGGGTGACAAATACTGAACACGCCCGTGTCGGGAAGACACTGCGCAATACGGGAAAAGGTTGGAGCAGAAGATCCAGGTCCCGTCCTGCTTTCTTCCGACGCAGGACCAGCCCCATAGTCCGTGGCGCCCAGTGTAAAACGCAGAGCCCGTGTTCAAACAGTAGGCAGAATGCGGTTGAAAGCAGCCAAGAGAAAGCTTTTTCTTTTCTTCCGTGGCCTCACTTTAACCTGTCCTGCTATTTCTTTTTCTTTCTTCCCCCCTTCCTTCCCTCCCTCCCTCCCTCCCTCCCTCCCTCCCTCCTTCCTTCCTCCTTTCTTTCCCTCCTTGCAAGTTATTTATTTGTTTTGAGATTGAGAGAGAGAACGAGTGAGTGGGGGAGGGATAGAGACAGAGGGAGAGAGACAATCCCAAGCAGGTTCAGTACCACCAGCACAGAGCCTGATAGGGGACTTGAACTCGTGAACCCTGAGATCGTGACCTGAGTTGAAATCAAGAGTCGGATGCGGAACCCACTGAGCCACCCAGGCTCCCCTGTCCTGCTATTTCCATTTGCTAGTTAGTGTCATGTTGGCCACGGGGATCCTGGTGGCTGAGTGTGGACCGTCACGGGCTCCTCCAGGCCTCTGTGCCCCTCCCGCCAGCCACAGGCTGATGTGTCCGGGCCGGACTGGGGAAGTCGCCAGCCATCGCCCCTTCCCCGGGGCCCAAGCGGCCCAGCGGCCCAGCGCACAGTGGACGGGCCCCACACAGGCTGCCGCAGCCTCTGAGCTAAGAGAGTGGGTGCCTGCACCCCCCGGCTGAGCTGCCTGCAGGGGTGTGGCCTGCTGAGGGCGGGTGGCCTCAGCCAGCCCCACCGTGAGATGTCATGGGCCCACGCATCCAGCCCACCTCCCCCAGCTGCCACCCCACACTCTGGGCCCTGCCAGGGACACGGGGGCAAAGGACAAAGAGGCGCAGGAAGGGTGGGGTCCTGCATGCCAGGGTCAGGGGAGCAGGAAGGACCTGCGCTGGGACCACACACGAGCCGGGGCCCCCGGCACGTGCTCAGCTGCTCCTTTGGATTCACTTACAAAACACAGTCAATGGTGAAATGATGAGGGGTTTCCTGCCTGTGACCACAGAGCAGGAAACCCCAAGCACGGGCTCCTTCTGAGCACGGGGCCCCATGTAACCACACAGGCCACACACGCTTGAAGCTGCCGGTGCCCTACCCCCATTTCCCTTCCAGCGCGAACTTGCTGGTGATGGGGCAGGAAGCGTCTGACACCCCGGGGAGTGTGGGGAAGGGCGGGGCCTTTCCGAGGGCTTTCCCCGTGTTAGCTGCTCCCACCCCCACGACATGCTACGGGACAGGTGCTGTTACTGCTGCATTTTACTGAGGCACTGAGAGGTTAGGTGACCGGCCTGAGGTCAAACAGCAAGTAAGTGGCAGATGGCCTTTCAGGCTGCTCCGGGTTCAAGGCCACACCCTGAAAGCAGGTGCAGTCCTACAGCAAGAACGTGGGCCATAAGGCAGGGGTGACTGTGCTGTGCCGTCACCTCCAGCGACGTGCCCCGATTGGAGAACTGGGGTGGGGTTAGAAGGGCCCCCTCCCGTTCCTAGGGGCTGGGGTGTCCTGTTCCCATCAGACACCCTGGGGTGCTCTGTGGGATGAAAACGGGTGACATTAGCAATCACACAGGGCGATCTAAGACATCTATCCGGTCGTGGTAGCGGCTTCCCGGGGCCGCTTCGACCAAGGTCTGCGGACTGGACAGCTTAAACAACGGGGAATGGTCTCACTGTTCTGGGGCCAGAAGTCCAAGATCAAGGTGTCAGAGGGCTTGGTTCCTCTGGCGGCTGTGAACAGAATGTGTCCTGGGCCTCTCCCACTTCTGGGGTTCTGCTGGTGGTCTTCGGGGCGCTGCGGCTCGTAGATGCCCTCATGGCGTTCTCCTTGTACGCATGTCTGTGTCCTAGCTGCCGGACTGCCTGGTCGAGAAGGGGCGCTGGGGGGTGGGCGACCGATCCCCATTACCAAAGGGAAGTTGGGTGCCAGCTTCATACAAACTGGCACCCAGGGGGTTCACTGGGGTGCCGCTTACTACTGCCGCACGTGATGAAAAGGTCATTGGAGATGGCAGCCACCCTGCCTAGAGAAGACCTTCAAAGACCCGACCCCTCATCAGTGACAGATTGGGCCCTTCCCTGGGACAGCCCCCCGGGAACTGTGTCCGGTGAAATAGGCGTGTTACAGCTGCAGTGATACAAGGACTGTGAGGGTGGGCTTAGTCATGGCCTCCACTCAGCAAGCACCTGCGGTGCGGCCGATCGGGTGCTGGGAAAGTAGGTCATCCCTAAAGCTAATACGTTAGCCAATTACAGGTCACGGTGCAGTGAGCCTCCTCTGCTCTCCTCCTGTTAGAGGTGAGGCCAGAGGCCAGAGAGAAAGGTGAGGTGGCCAGCAGGTGGCCGAGCCAGCCCCTGAGCCCACGGCCCTTGGCTCCAACACCGGCGGTCTGTCCCCACGGCAGGAAGGATGCAGGTATCACCAGTCTCATTTTGCAGACGAAACGGCCGAGGGGTTTTCCCAGATGGCAGGGCTTGTGAGTGGGAGGACGGGGCCCTGGCCTCCTGGGTGCGGTGGTGACCAGCACATCCATTTGAGATACGCACACGAGGTGCAGTCATGCATACTTGCTACAGCCCTGGTCCATCCAGGGCTCCTTAATCCTTCATCCGCTCCCTAATCCTCTGAGGCAGGTGCCATGACTACCCCATTTTGCAGAGAGGTTCAGCACTGGCTCAACAGCGCATAGCTGTGAAAATCAGGGCATCATTCACGTCAACCCGGAACCAGAGCTCCTCTTCACCACCTGTGCGCTCACCGAGACGTGTCTCGGGTGTCACGTGTGCATCCTAATGACGACACTGGTGGGAAGCAGGCTTGGGGTCAATGCAGGAAGGACAGCAATTAGTAAGCAGCTGTGGTTCTCCTGCACCTACTCATCCATCCGTGTGTTCACGAGTTCACTTAAGAGGGCACTGTCGCAGCCCTGGGGACGTTGCAGTGAGCGAGACAGACAAGGCACCTGCTCTTGAGAGAGGTGATAAGCAAGTCGACCTATTAGATGGTTTCCAATGGTGGTACGTATGATGAAGAGCATAAAATGAGGAGTAGGATCCAGAGACAGGCAGCTCCAGATGGAGAGTGGTCATCGAAGTCCTCTTGGAGGAGATGGGACATCGATAATAAGAAAGATGCAAGGAAGGGACCCCCAGGCAGAGGGCACAGCAGGTGTGAAGCCTGGGAAGGAGATGCCCTTGGTGTGGTCTGGAGCAGTGAGGAGGCCAGTGTGGCTGGAGCAGAGACGGAGCAGCAGGGGCAGGGGTGAGGCTGGAGGGGGGGATGGAAGTGGTGCAAAGTCCATCTCCCTGCTCTGTGGAGGGTGGCCTTTGGGGGTCAAGGGGCAAAGCAGGAGACCACTAGGAGGGCTCCAGACCGTGTGACCACTGGGAGGAGCTTCAGAGATCCGTACATTCATCCCTGACCACTGGGAGATAAGACGGGGGTTGGTGGGGGCGGGGGGGGAGGGCTGCAGAGTGCCAGGGAAATTAGATCAGGGACTCTGCTGGGTGATTCCGAGGAATTACCCTCATGTTGGCAGGCACATGATGGCTCTGTGCTGGTACAAGAAATAAGCATGCTGAAGTGAAGGGAGGCGGTTGTCATTTAAATTCTCCAGGAAAGGAAAATGATCCCGATGGAAAAGGGAGGGACGGGGCCAATGCAGCAGAATGTTGACAATTGTAGGATCTGAGTGATGCCATGGTTGGATGTAAATGTTTTCATAAACCAAAATCTGGGCCCTTTCATCCCCCACCCATGTTCTCAGGTGAAGTGAGCCGTTGGAAACATTTGGGGTGGCCGTCCCTGTCTGTGGTTGGGACCTTTGCCACTCATGTCCTCCTATCTCTCCTTCTGACGCCTTCCTTTCTCCTTTCCTACTTGGCCCCCCTCCCTTTTCTAGGCCGGGGCTGATTAGCTAGAAGAGCTCTTGCCTTGTCCTGCTCCTTCTCGTGAGGGCCACCAGAGGGCGCCATGGTCTAAGAGAGTCGCTGTCCCTGGTGCTGAAATTCGGACCCACAGACTAAGCGCATTATGGGTCCATGAGAGGCTGCTGCCACCTGTGCTGTTCCTTTGAAGATACGCTTACTTTCTGGAACTGTGGTCCAAGACCTTTGCGTCTCTGAGGGATGCATCTCTGAGGGAAGGGACCACTAAACCCACCGTGTTTTCCATGATTGCCTCCACTGCTGGGGACCCTCCCCTGTCCCCCATATTGTACATCCACCCCTGTCCCTGGTTTGTCACCTCACTGGTTTCCCAAAGTCCAAGGCAGGTGCAAGGGATAGGTAGAGCCCGAGTCACATGCCTGCACCCTCGCTGCAAGGGGGACTGGGAAACCAGTCTCTAGCATCTTCAGTCCATTCCTATAGTGGGAGGTGAGCTCAGATTCGTAAGGGAGAGGATTCCCAGACAAAGAGGGTTGAGATGCTGGGAATCCCCAAAAGTGGCAACTATCTCTTGTGCTTATAGGAGGCATAGAAGCAAGATGCCTCAGAAGAGGTAGGGCTGGTGCCATGGGGCTGCAAGCAGACTTTGTGAAATGACATTAGATGGTGTTTGTCATTCCCTGGCCTCATGGAATCCTTGAAGCAATCCTGGGAAGCAGGAATGAGTCCCGTTTTACAGATTACGAAATGAGCCAATGCAGCTGCAGGCCCTTAGCTGGAAGGTGAAGCACAAGCCTGGGAGCACAGCCCAGATGCCAGCTGGGCACTGTCCAGGGGGAAGTGGAGAGAGAAAATGGTGTGGCTGCCTGAATCCACCTCCAGCATCTGTCTGCTGTGCAGGAAGCCAGTATGTGAACACTGAGGCTCATGCAGCAGCTGCCACTGTGTGGCATATGAGCGCACCCCTTAATCTGGTGTGGACTGAGGAGAGCAGGCAGGGGCAGCTGGGATTCCTACAGGAACCAGCAAGGAAGTGCACGTGGGGGCCTTAATTGGGTCAGGTACAGTGGCCCTCTGGGTGGTACCACATCCTGACTGGCTGTCATACCCACTGGCTTCCCGCTGCCCTCCACACTGCCTCCCCACATACCATGCTTCACAGTTTACATAGCATGTGGAACAGCCATACTCCTCAGAGCTTCAGCCCAGCCCACAAAGGTGGGGTAATATCCACCTCCAGTGGGAGAATGAGGAGACATTTCCTGATCATGAGTTAACAACACAGAATACAGACAGGCTTACAAAAGTGAATTTTGGAATGACCTCACCTGTGCTTGAAAGGTGATGCTCTAGAATTCAGAGGCATCCTTGGATGTACATGAAGAAATCACACACACACACACACACACACACACACACACACACAAACACACACACACACACACTCCCATGGCCTAGGAGAGCATGATAGGGGAAAAAAAAGGACTAGGGGAATGGGGTGGGGGGGGGAGTTTACCTATAAAGTCAGTAATGCCTAAGGTTCAAGGCCAGTGATGGCCACCAGGGACTATGGTCCATGATTGACGTTGGTGTCCAAATGAAGGACTGGAGATTTTTAAGATTCTTTAAAGATGTTGTTTGTGTCACAAATACATTTCAAATATGAAATTGTTGCACATTATTTATAACTAAGAACAACTGGAACCAGACTACATGTCTAACAATAGGAAGTGGGACTAATACATGTTGGCTTGGGGGGTATCTGGGTGCCTCAGTCATTGGAACATGAACCTCTTGATCTTGGGGTTGTAGGTTCAAGCCCTACGTTGAGTGTAGAGATTACCTAAAAAGAAAATCTTTTAAAAAATGATGGCCTGCGTGTAGGGTGCTATAACCGGATGGCTATTAATAGGCATGCTCTTCAGGGAGAAATTGGGACACTTCATGTATGGAAATATGCCCCAATACACACATAGAAATAGAGGTAGTGAGAGGGAGGGAAAAGGGAGAGGAGATGAGTGATGAAGAATACATGGGGGAAAAATAACTAGAACTGGGGTTTTTCAGCATCTGATGGGCCAGGAGCTGTACTTGCCACTCTGTGCTTGTTCACACTTCACCACAACGACTTGCAGTAGTGATGGTAGGTCCCCATTGACAAGTAGCCCCTTGGGCTCAGATCCCCCCAAGGTCCCACAACTTCCCAGGAGGACAACTCTGAGTCCTCACCATCAGGCCCCACTGCCCTCCCGGAGGAAGTAGAGACCAACCACATGGCAACCTGCCCCAGGCCCCACGGACAGCTCCTCTCTGCCCTGTCCTCCCCTCTGGGAACCTGGCTTGAATGACTGCAGCTTCTTGCTTTCTGGAGCTGGTGTGCCAGCTTTGAGCAACAGTTTGAAGCTACCTGGAGAAGCTTAACTCTCTCATCCTCTATGGGCCAGTGAGTGTGTCCCCGAGCGTATGAAGTTCTCGGCATGTGCACCAGGCTACAGGTCCAAACCTCTCCCAAATTGGGAGCCTCCTGAATACTCATCAACAGTGAAACAGATAAGGGAAGTGTGATATAGTTAAAAGGCACAAAGCCATGGGGCAGTGAAAATGAGTGACCTTCAGGGGTACACAGCATCACAGAAAAGTTTTCAAAAACACCGTGTCAGGTGGCCAAAAGTAAGACCTGCTCTATTTCATGTAAACTGCAAAAACAGGCAAAGCAAAGCAATGTACTCCTTGGAAACACTGACAATAAAGACAGTCATGGAACCTGATATAGAATCCAGTGTAGTGGTTACCTTAGGAGGTGAGGCAGATGAAATACTGATGAACTCCTGCTTCAGGGGGAGGGTCTTGGGGGGCTTGTAATGTCCTAGAGTATTCTATCTCTTAACCTGGGGGTGGGCGACTGCACAGAAAATCATTTCATTACTTTTCTATACTGTCCATAAGGATTTTGCATAGAGAGATATGGATATATTTATGTTATGTATTGTTATATATGTTACATATTATATGCATGTATAAGACTGATCTAACAGTCCCAGACAGTGAATAAAGGAAGGATGACATCTGTGCCCAGGAAACACAAAAGCATCATCCTGTCACCTGTCCTTCATCCTTGACTGGAAAAGGCATCACCATGGACCCTGATGCTAGTGGGGGTGTGGCTCAGGGTGCCAGCAAAGACGAGAGAAAGAGGTGCTGTGACATTGAGCTAAACCATTGCAGGAAAGCTTAGGGAGTATTCATGTAGCTTAGAGCCTCACAGCTGAAGTCAAACCCACACTCTGTTTTGTATCTTGCATAAAGTTATCCTTTTCTCTCCAGGTCTGTTTGCCAGACAGAGCTTCCCTTTGTGGGGAGACAATTATGTGATAATCCCAAGGACTGTTGAACTCTAGGCTAGACTCAGTTAAAGGAGGTGGCATTTAGTGCAACACTTGTTCTAGAAAATGTTTGTAGTTAAACTCCCTATGCTTGTCTGCTGAGATGGGTTTGCCCACCATCCTGAATGGGACCTAACTCACGGAGGCTTCACTGAAGAGCTTGACTTGAATACAAAAGAACACTGCAGGATTCTCAACACAGACAAGGGCATATTTCTTTCTTAGCAAATATTTAACCAATGGAATAAGCAGTAGGATTTGGCAGAGCTCACGCGGTCTGTCAAGCTTCTTACTGGGGAAAGTGGGGAATGGAGGGCCATACTATCACCCAGATGTCTGCCCATGTGAAAGTCACTTCTGGGTCTGCAGTGACCTCCCCTGCCCCTGCTTCCCAGGGGTGTGAGGCTTCAAGGAGGCACGGTCTTCAGAAGGACTTTGACACTGCAGGGGACAATTCAGACCCTGTTTTCAACCAAACAGGAAGGACCCATCTCTGCTCCCAACTTTCCCCTATAGCTCAGCACCAGAGGACCGTATCCTTTCCCAAAGACCTAATTCTTCCTGCAGGGATGCAGGCTTTCCCAACGGACAGATGCCACAGAATCGCTCTTGGGCTCCCAAGGCCCCTCCCAGGGGCCCCATAAATGCTGCCATGTTGGAGGAAGTGTCCAGCTTCACTGTTCTGTGGCTGCTGGAAAGGTGGTGCAGCCCCTTCCCTCTGGCTGTCAGCTGCAGTGAGCAGGAAACCGCCCACCAAAACCTTGGGAAACAGCAGCCTCTCCACATGGGGTGTTGTGGGGCCTAGGAAGCAGCCCAGATGACCCAGCTTGACTCATGGACACGAGCACAGGTGACAGAGAGCCTCAAGTGAAGGGCAAAGCCTTGCAAGGAGAAGGTTCATCTCACATGTGTGCACCTGGCCACCACATGGCTGTGAACAAGAAGGCCACACCTAAAAATACTGATTGGTGTTTTAGGGAACATCAACTGGGGCACATTTCTCTTCACATGGATGTGCCACCCCACAGGCTCACCTCCTATAGAGTTTCATCTCCACCATCCTGCCTAGCACAGACACCTGGGGAGATCTGGCTTGGAAGGAAACCTCCATGTCTCCATGTAGATAAGCCCCCATGGAGGGGGAGAAGGAAGCCCGGTGCTTCTCCCACCCAACCACCCCACTGGTTTACTGAGACAAAGAACCACTTTCAGTGGTGGAGTTCTGGTCCAGGGCCAAGCATGGAAGTCCCGGAAGACAGCAGGAGCCCAGTGTGTGATGATGCCATGGAGTCACATGACCACCTTTGGATGCAGACTTTAACATTTTGGGCTCAAGATACTTTACAACCCTCTCTCCTTAGGCTCCAGCTCTCAGCAGTCCATCTAGCCAATTTTTCTGTTACTTGCCGCCCAATATTTTCCTGAAAGATGTGCATTTATTTGCAATAGACGTTCCCACGTGTGCTCTCATAAGCAGACAAGGAGGAAGTGTGAGTGAGAGTCTCTCTCTGACAATAAACATCACTGGCCAGCCACATCCTTTCCCCTGTGGTTTCTAAGTGATGATAAGAACATGTTTACACAAACTAACAGAAGCAAAGAAACACATACCTGAAAAGTACATCCCTGTGGTTGTGCGTTTGTGTTGACTCCAGATTATAATTCTGCAGTGAGTATCTTCAGGCATACAAGCTTATTTTTCCTTCTTTTATAATTTACATAGGGTAAATTCCCCCATATGTAAATGCTGTGTCAGGGAGGATGAAAGTTTTCATAGCTCCTGCTGCCTAGTGTCACGCTGGTTTCCACAATGCCACATTGGTGTTTGCAGCTCACCCACCCCTTCCCAGGATCAGGAGATAGATTATTGGAGCCAGCTGTGTGTTGTGATTTGCCATAATCTATGAAACTCTGCTACTGTGCAATCACACCAACGTTTTCTGGGGCAAGCGGCACCCGGGGATTGCTCGGCGAGACCCTCCCCCAGGGAGTCAACATGGGTCCAAGCTGGTCTCTGAAGAGTGAGGTTTTGAAACACAACCCCATCTGAGATAAAACTCTGGAAGGGGGTGCCGACTGGCAGGTGGACAGGTTGGACATGGACAGGGTAGAGGCTAGGAGTGGATGGAGGCTTGAGACAAAGGAGGGGTGCTTGATCACGGGTCAGTGAGAGCGTGAAGTTCCTGCGCCAGAGTAGGGAGCTAGGTGAAGCCATTTCCACCCTCCTGCACACACGCATGTGCACCCACTGATCCACCCCAGTAAGATAAACAGTGCCACCAAGTGGAGAACAGAGCCATGACACCAAGCCCTGTCCAACTGCGCTCTCCAAGCACATCCCCTACAAGACCTGCACAAGTCACTCCACCTGCTTAGTGTACAGACTATAGAGGGCTTCATAGTTTCACTTCTAGGGGAAACTGGATATAACTTCATTCAGGTTTCATTCGGTTTGCTGGTTTGTTTATTTGTTCATTTTCTTTGCTTCTGTTTTTGCTTAAATTGTTTCCTTTTTCCTTTTTTTTTCTTTCCCTTTCTTGGATACAGAGGGAAAATATTTTTACTATATTTTTAAATCTTTTATTCTATTTAATTTTCTTTATTTTATTTTATTCTATATTGCTATATAATTTTTTGTTTTTTTCTTACCTTTTTTCCCCTTTCCTTTCCCTTTTTTCTCTATTCTATCAAGCTTCTTTCAACAAGAAGACCAAAAGACTCTTAGGATCTAGCTTTCTTTATCAGATTTTTTGTTTCATTTTTAATGTTTCAATTTTTTAAAAATGTTTTAATATTCATTTATTTTTGAGTGAGATTGAGAGAGAGAGAGAGAGGCAGACAGAGCACGAGCAGGAGAGGGACAGAGAGAGAGAGACACACAGAATCCAAAGCAGGGTCTGGGCTCTGAGTTGTCACCACAGAGCCCAATGCTGGGCTCAACCCCAAGAACTGCAAGATCATGACGTGAGCCGAAGTTGGATGCTTAACTGACTAAGCCAGCCAGGGGCCCCTAATTTTTATTTTTTATTTTATTAATTTTTTTCTTCCTCCAAGACGACAAAATGAGGGAATTCACCCCCAAAGAAAGAAGAGGAAGGAATGGCAGCCACGGACTTAACACAGATATAAGTAAGATGTATGAACTAGAACTTAGAACTATGAAAATAAGAATACTAGCTGGTGTTGAAAAAAACATCAAATCCCTCTCTGCAGAGATAAAAGAAGTAAAATCTAGTCAGGATGAAATTTAAAATGCCATAATCAAGATGCAATCTCAAATAGATGCCATGATGGCAAGGATGGATGAAGCAGAACAGCAAATCAGTGATATAGAAGATAAAATTATGGAGAATAATGAAGCAGATAAAAAGAGGGAAACAAAAGCAAATGATCATGACACAAGAGTTAGAGAACTCAGTGACTTATTAAAGAGGAAAAACATCTGAATCATAGGTGTCCCAGAAGAGAAGAGAGAGAAAAAGGGACAAAAGTTTTATGCGAGCAGATTATAGTGGAAAACTGTTCTAACCTGGGGAAGCACATAGACATCAGAATCCAAGAAGCACAGCGAACTCCCATTAGATTCAACAGAAACTGACCATCACCAAGGCATATCATAGTCAAATTCACAAAATACACAGACAAGGAAAGAATTATGAAAGCAGCAAGGGAAAAAAGTCTTTAACCTATAAGGGAAGACAGGTCAGGTTTGCAGCAGACCTATCCACAGAAATGTGGCAGGCCAGAAAGGAGTGGCAGGATATATTCAATGTGCTGAATCAGAAAAATAGGCAGCTAAGAATTCTTTATCCAGCAAGGCTGTCATTCAGAATAGAAGGAGAGATGAAGAGTTTTCCAAACAAAAACTGAAGGAGTTTGTGACCACTAAATCAGCCCTGCAAAAAATTGTTTAATATGAAATTTATTGACAAATTGGTTTCCATACAACACCCAGTGCTTATCCCAACAGGTGCTCTCCTCAATGCCCATCACCCACTTTCCCCTCCCATATACCCATTTACACCATATACCTATCTTCACTATGTACACGTCTACACCATATACACGTCTACACCATGTATGCATCTACACCAAGTATGCGTCTACACCATGTACGTGTCTACACTATATACATGCCTACACTATATACGCATCTACACATATACCCATCTACACCATATACGCATATACACCATATATGCATCTGCACCATATGTGTCTACACCACATACCTGTCTACGCCATGTACGCATCAACACCATATACACATTTGCACCATATATATGTCTACACCATATACATACCTACACCATATACGTGTCTATACCATATACATGTCTGTACCATATAGCCGTCTACACCATATACCTGTCTATACCATGCATGCATCTACACTATATATGTGTCTTCACCATATATGTGTCTACACCACATACCCATCTACACCATATACATGCCTACACCCTATACATGTCTGCGCCATATACCTGTCAATATCATATACCTGTCTACACCATATATGCATCTACACCACATACCCGTCTACACCATATACATGTCTACACCATATACCTGTCTACACCATATACCTTCCTATACCATATACTGGTCTACACCATATATACATCTACACCACATACCCTTCTACACCATATACCCGTCGATACCATACACGTGTCTACACCATATACCTGTCTACACCATATACCTGCCTATACCATATACTGGTCTACACCATATATGCATCTACACCACATACCTGTCTATACCATATACCTGCCTACACCATATACCCATCTACACCATATATGTGTCTACACCATGTCTACAGTGCATGTAGTCTGAAGCCAGTGATGTCGGGAAACCCAGCCTTACGTGACTCAGTGTGAAATGGGTTAATATTCTCTGCCCTCGGGCGTCTGGAGAACTTGATGAGGTAAGGTGAGTGAAGGCGCTGGCTCTTGACACCTGGGCATCTGGGTCAGCAGGACAAAGGCCCCTGCTTGCGCCGGTTGGGGTCCTGCGGAAAGGAGTAGGGTGGGCCCAGCTGGCCGCCTGGAGAGCAGGCACCACCTCCGCGGGAAGCTACCCCTGGGCTTATGCTCTCAGAGCCCTGTTATGTAGCCTCTGTCGCCCTCCAGCTTTGGGTCCCCTCTGGCACACGGGAGGAATCTGAGGCCACTATGGCTCGGGGAGGGGGGGGGGTCTCACAGGCTTTATCTGATCCAAGTGCACGAGCTTCACCGAGCGGCCTCGTGCCTGTCACTTACTCTGCCGAGATCACTCATGTTCACACGTCGAGGCTGGCGTCTGCAGAGAGGGATCGTTAGCCTGCTCCCTGATGGCGAGGACCGTGCTCGGGACACGTGTGCACAAACATAATACTGTTTTCCCTTTCCGGTCTCTGCAGAGAGAGTAACCGCACGGTGCAGGTGACCCGGGAGTTCATGGAGTACCACGTCAACAATGATATGGATCCGCAGCCCGTTTCTAATAACTACGCGTCTGCACCCGATGAGACCGCGAAGCGCCCCCGGAAACCAGTGGGAATGCAGATTGTGGCGGGGGAGCTCAGGACCGAGATCCGGCAGTACCCCCACAGGTGCACTCGGGCTCCCCCAGGGTCGTGCCAGGTGCGCGTGGGCGGGGCCCTGACGGGATGAGTGTCCATGTTTGCTCCGGTTACCTGCTCTGGGACCCGTGCTTGGCACATGGTCCTTCTCCATGGGAGCTTGATGGAGAAAGGGTTACTCTGCTCCCTGGCCTCCTGGCTCCATCGCACGTGTTGTGTGCCTCATAGAGGGTGTCCAGGTTCAGAGCTGGGACAGGAACCCACAGGGGCCATTTGGACTGTGGCTTTGCCACTCCTTCCAATGAGAGGTGGAATCTACCTCCCCTCTATTAGAGTCAGGGCCAGCGCATAACTCATCTTGACCAATAGAAAGAGGCAGAAGTAACGCAGGGTAACCTAAGAGGTTTCAAAGCTTCCGATTTGGTACTTTTGCAGCTCTGAGCCACCCCGCAGACAAGGCTGGCTACCTTGCTGGTCTCTCCATGTAGAAGGGGAGAGACTCGGCCAGGCTCCAGCTGTTCTAACTATCTGGCTGATGCATCTTGGATCATCTAGGCCCAGCCAGCGTCTTGGTGACTTCTGGAGATCCCTGAGTAACCCAAGGTTAACCAACAGAACCACCCAGCTGAGCCTGGCCCAGATTGCAGAATCATGAGCAAATACGTGACTGCTGCTTTAAACCACTGAACTTGGGGATGGTTTGTTACACAGCAATAGCCAACTGATACACTAAGTAAGGTCTGTCTACCCACTCTCCATATCCTCCACTAAGCTTGTCCCCTTGAGATCAGCTCTTGCTTTCTGGGCACATCATTCCTTGCTTAGAACCCAGTCTCCTCGTCTATCAAAAGGGAGGGTTGGGGCACCTGGGTGGCTCAGTCAGTTAAGCATCCAACTTCGGCTCAGATCATGATTTCAGGGTTCACAAGTTCAAGCCCCACATCAGGCCCTCTGCTGTCAGCATGGAGCCCACTTTAGATCCTCTCTCCCCCTCTCTCTCTGACCCTCCCCTGTTCACATGCTTTCTCTCTCTAAAAATAAACATTTAAATTTTTTTAAAATGGGATGGTTAAACATGATTACTGAAGTACTTTTGAAAAATGTTTTATTATATTTTTGACAGAGAGAGTGTGCATGAGTGGGGGAGGTGCAGACAGATGGGGGGACAGAGGATCCAAAGTGGGCTCTGTGCTGACAGCAGAGAGCCTGATGTGGGGCTTAAACTCTCAAACTGTGGGATCATGACCTGAGCCGAAGTCAGATGCTTAACTGACTGAGCCACTCAGGCGCTCCTGAAGTACTTTTTAGTTTTGAAGATTCTGTAACATTGAAAGGCCTGAAACAAGTTGGAATTAGCTTTAGGGCATAAGACAATGACATATGATGTTCGATTCCTAGGAAGGATAATCTGACTATTATTTTAATTGCAGTGTTTAAAACACCTTGAACTTCTCAGCCAGGAAATTATATATGAAATTGGTTTTCCTGTGTTTGGGAAAGGACAATTGCAATGTTAAAAAACACTCTAACTGGAAAACAAAGGATAAAATCTAAAGGCTTCAATCCAGAGCCCTTCTTGAAAAATGGTGAACCCACCTGTGTGTTGGTTCTCCCCATAATCATCCACAGCGCCAGCGTCATGTGTCAAAGATTCGTGAGCTAAAGCACAAGAGATATTCAGGAGGGAGAATTGAAATGTCATTTAGAAATTAGCAAGTGCAATTAAAAATATCAGTTGAGACTCTGGCAAAAAAAAATGAGTAAGGGGTGCTTGGGTGGCTCAGTTGGTTAAGCATCCAGCTCAGGTCATGGTCTCACGGTCCGTGAGTTCGAGCCCCACATCGGGCTCTATACTGTGAGTTCAGAGCCTGGAGCCTGCTTCGGATTCTGTCTCTCTCTCTCTCTCTCTCTCTGCCCCTCCCCCATTCACACTCTGTCTCTGTCTCTCAAAAAATGAATAAACATTAAAAAAAATGAAAAAAAAACCGAGTAAGAGGGATGATAAACTTTCACACCAGAGGAAATGCTATGTTGGGTAAATCTACCAGAAACCCAACCGGATGAATCCACTCTTATTTAATCACATTCAAGGGGTCTGTCTACCTCTGATCCAATGAAGCACTCTTGCTGGGAGCCCACACCTGCCCTCGTGTCCACCTGCACTGGTGGGAGCAATGCCACCCTAGACCAACGTTTCCACCTTCTCTTGAACCTGGCTCCCACACCTTCCAGCTGCATGACCTTAGCTCTCTGTGACTTAGTTCTCTCTTCTGGTTTCCATGGGCCCCTCTCTTTCCATCTATCCCCACAGTGGGCTTGAGTCGTGCCTGGCAGGGGGGAGTGTTCACTCTCATCAGGGTCCTCAGCATCTTTTCCTGTACTCCTCATGTGTAGCTGACCAGTTGTTCTTGTTGACTCCACTGGCACAACAGATCTCAAATGCTTCTAACTTCCTCCTTTCCACAGCCACCACTGTGGTCTGCACAGTGGCCATCTGTCACCTTGATGATCTCAGGCACCTTAAACTCTTGTCTCCATGCTCTTCCCTGCTCCCTTCAATCTGTTCCCTGCACTGCAGCCCAAATGGCCTTCTAAATTAAAAAAAAATTTTTTTAGTGTTTATTTTTGAGAGAGAAGAGAAAGAGTGTGAGTGGGGGAGGGGCAGAGAGAGAAAGACACAGAATCCGAAGCAGGCTCCAGGCTCTGAGCTGTCAGCACAGAGCCTGACCTGGGGCTCGAACTTACGGACTGCGAGATCATGACCTGAACCGAAGTCGGATGTTTAACCGACTGAGCCCCCTGGGCGCCCCCTGAATTTCAGGCCTTTTAATACGTGAGAAAGATCAGGTCACCTATCTGCTTAAAGCTTTTCCCTTCACACATAGAATAAACCCAAAGCCCAACCCACACCCACACAGCCTGGCTCTGCCCCATGTCTGAACTCCATCCCACCACTCTGTCCCCCATTCACCAGCCTCTTTCTGCTCCTCGGCCATGGCTGGGTTATGACTGGTGTGAGTTTTTGGCACTCGATGTCCCCTCCCTCTAGAATATCACCCCTAAAACCACCTTTTCTTTTCCTTCCAGTCTTGGTTCAAATGTCACCTATTTCAAATATCAGATGTCATATAGTCCCTGGCTATCCTGTCTCAAGAAGCTCGGCCCCCTCACTTTGTGTCCCAACACTCCGCTTTAATCTTATCTTAGCCCCAAATCTCTCTGAAATTGTCTCTGTTATTTGTTTATTTCTTCATTGTCTGTGCCCCTGCTCCACCCACAGGCATACACATGCGCTTGCTTTCAGGCATGCACACACACACACACACACACACACACACAGATGCACACACATTTGCATGCACAAGCACAGATTCAACATGCAGGAGTACATACAAGCACATGTGCACATCCACGCACACACGTACTCTCAAATACAAACCTCCTGCTCCTGGCCGGTTAGCTCTGTGTTGCCCAACCCTGGAATGGTACTTGGCCCATAAGAGACCGTCTCTGAAATATCTGTCAAATGAATGAATGAGACCAGGAATCTGCCTTGATTTCCAGCTTTGACCCTCACTAGCTGCGTACTTGAGAAAGTCCCTGAATTTATCTTAATCTCAGTTTTAAATTGTTTCATGGGGGGGTATGTGAGGGTTACGTGAGAAAAACACATTAAATGCTTAGAGCAATGCCTGAAATGAAGTGCCTAATAACTGTTTGTTCTTCTGGTGTTGATGGTCATGGTGGTGGTTATGGTGGTGAGGGGGACAGTGGTGGTGAGGGTGATTCCTGATGAGGAAATGATTGAGGATGAGGCATCACTGGGTCCCTAGTTCCGTACAATTATATAACATATATAAAAGGCTTAAGGTGGTGCTGGACAAATGGGAAATGCCTAATAACTGTAGGTTCCATTTCAGTTTAGTTTAGTTCAAAGCAAATGTGTCCTCTTATGATAAAACCCAGTGAAACCAGATTCAAGAAAACCACACTCTAAAATTCTGATTTAACAGCGTTAGCTGGTCATACAAGGATTATACAAAGGACTTCGTTGTGTTTTATTGCGTCTTAGGGAATTTTGTAAATAGAATAATTAATTCTGTTCTAAGTGTGAGGGCTTTAAAAAGATTTACTGCAGTTAGTATAATTTGGTTACATCTTAGCGCTAGAAAAATTTCCAAAGAACACATGATCTACTCACTCACTCACTCACTCACTCACTCACGAGTTCACTTAATAAGCATCTACTCACTAAACATGTTCATTTTTGCGGAGCTCAGGTCTTACTGGAGGCTTTTTCAATCCAGTGTAGCAAACAGACCCCGGGTTAGATGGAGTCTTTCCAAAGAGTGGGGACACAGATGAGTTTTTCCAAGGAGCTGTTCTACAGGCACGGAGAGAGAAGGGTCCTCCCTGGATGAGAAGGAGGGTGAGGAGCGAGGGAAAGAAAGGCTTCTTCACAGGGACCTGGAGGGAGACGATGGTAAGCAGCCTGGCCGCACAGATGGGTGTCTATTTGTGTCGGGGCTCGGTGCGAGCCAGGTGAGTGTGAAGGGGACAGATTCAGGTGTGAGCGTGGACCGGCCTGGACCAGTTCGCAAAGGGCCTCCAAACCCAGCCCAGGGGGGCAGCTTGGACTCAGGGAAAGGTTGTGCACAGGACACCTTGGAAGGGGTGGAAGGGGATATCTGGACTGGAGAAGCCAGGGAGGGGCCCCTGCAAGCCCCTACCTCCTCCCTACTTTGCTGAGTTTGCTACTCGGGGAACACTTGCTCTGCCGACACTACCCGTCCTCTCTCCTAATGAACGGCCTTCTGGTTCAGAGCAACTTAGGAAAATATTTTGCAAATTTGTGGTGAAAATAAATGAAATCAACAGTAATTTTGAGGCATTCTAAAAATGTTCAAATACAGATGGGATGTATAAATCGGGCCTCTTATATTTACGAAGCGGAAGAATACAGAAACAGAACCGTGCTAGTGAGCACCGAATTAATTTCATGTAAGGACAAAATAACTCTCCTCCCTCTGACTTTGTTTTTCTGTTCGGAAAGTACAAAACCTGGTATAATTGAGTTATTTTTTTCCTATGTATCTAAAATTTTTTAAATGTTTATTTATTTTTGAGAGAGAGAGAGAAAGAGAGAGAGAGTGGGGGAGGGGCAGAGAGAGAGAGGGAGACACAGAATCCAAAGCAGGCTTCAGGCTCCAGGCTCTGAGCTGTCAGCACAGAGCCTGATGTGGGGCTCGAACCCACAAACCGTGAGATCATGACCTGAGCTGAAGTCGGACGCTTAACTGACTGAGCCACCCAGGCGCCCCCTTTTCTTCTGTATCTAAACAGCAGGTGAAAATATTGTGTAATTAATCTGTTCAATGTTGTGAACCTATGATACTAACAGAAATTCAATTTCATTTATTGAATGAACCACTCAGCTGGGGGATCTGATATTCTGTTCAGTTCAAGAAGAATTTATTGGAGCCCAGGTAGAATCAGGTACTGCCCTGGGGTTTGCACATCTGTCCCACAGGGGTGCACATCTGTCACACCTCTCAAGGCAATATGGTTATGACCACTTTTGTAAGAACTTCCTGGGGATCAAAAATGCTACCTGCTTAGCCCAAGGTCTCAGTACTGGTAAGTGACAGAGCTGAGCACCGGACCCACTCCTAGCTGACCCCGGAGGCCCTGATTTTTCCGGAACTGCACCTCCCTGAACTGCATGCACAGGAATGCAATGTATCGACCTTGCTCTGAAGGGAGACTGTTCAGGTCACCTAAACTATTAAGTTGAGGAAGTTCAGATACCTGGATTCTAGAATGTGCTGGTAGAAGGTGGAATGAAGTCAGAACAGGATGAGCCCAAGTCAGCTTGTGGCAAAGCCTGGTGCATATTTGTTTGCCGTGGTTGCCATGGCAAAGCACCACAGACCGGGGCGGGGGCGGGGGACGGGGGTGGCTCAAAAAGCAGAAATGTATTCTCTAATACTTCGGAGGCCGGAAGCCTGAAAGCAAGGTGTTGGCAGTGCTATGCGCCCTCTGAAGGCCCTGGGGACAATCTGTTCCAGGACCCTCTCCCAGCATTCCTTGGCTTATCAATGCACCACAATAACCTGTCTCCGTCCTTGCATGGCATTTTTCCTGGTGAGTCTCTGTGTTTCTTCTTATAAGGACACCAGTTATTTTGCATTAGGACCCACCCTAATCTAATATGACCTCATCTTGACTTGATTCTGTCTGCAAAGACCCTAGTTCGAAATTAGGTCATATCCACAGATACCGTGGGTTAAGACCTCAACGTATCTCTTTGGGGGAAACAATTCAATCCACAACGGGATGCTCATACAGATGGGGGCTGATCAGGGAGGGCCTCTGGGAAGAAGTGACAATTTTAAAGGCAGAATCAAACCAGCTCTTACTCAGTAAATCTTAACCAGTAAACCAGGGGCTGTGGCAGACTGGCGTGGGAAGGCGAAACACTTCCCTTGTTTGAAAACTGAGGACTCTCAGGATCCCAGGACTTTGTCAGCACGCCGGGGGGGGGGAGGAGGGAGCGATGAATTCGTATGAGGCGGCAGGGGGTTTATCGGTCACCCACTGTGGGTTGGCCAGACGGCTGGGAAGCAATAATGCGATGCCACCCGACAAGGGCTCTGGGGTTAGAGCTGCTGCCTTAGGTTTGCATCTTAGCTCAGCTGCTTATGTGACCCCAGACAAGGGGCTCGTCGCTCTGCGTCTTGGTTTTTTTCTCCTGTGTAGAGCGAGGACTGTAGAGGCACTCGCCCCAGAGGGTCATCCTGTGGACCGAACGAGTGAACACCCCGTAGATGCATAGTGTAATCGTTCAATGACTTTTAAGAGTCATCCGGTCCTGCAGCCGGTGCCTGCTATACGGCAAGCACTCAATGCACATCATTCACTCAGCAAGCATTTATCCTGTATGCCGGCGCTGTGATGGGCGTGGCTTTCATTTTCCTGGGGGCTCCGTGACCAAGGACTGAAACAGAGCTCTGGAGGCTGGGAGTCTGAAATCAGGGTGTGGGCAGAGCCAGGCTCCCTCTGAAGCCTGCAGGGGAGTCCTCCCTCACCTGCCCGAGCTGCGGGTGCTGCCGGCGATCCCGCTTCGCCGGCTTGCATCTGCAACGCTGTCGTCCCATAAGGTTCTCTCCGTGTGCCTGTGCCTTCTCGTCAGGACACCGGTCACGCTGGGTTGGGGTTCGCCCTCCTCCAGTATGACTTCAACGTAACTGGCTGAGCCTGCAGTGACTCTATTCAAATCGAGGTCATGCTCGGGGTACAAGGGGGTAGGACTGGGCGGGGGCCACCCATATCACCATCGGTGACTTCTTTTCCTGGCAGGTGTGCTCAGGACCCGCTTCACTGTGCCCCTGGCTGCCCACCGTCCCTAATGCACCCCCAGAGCCCTGCCCCAGGGTGCTCTGGGCTTTCCGGGACCATCTGGCTGTGCAGTTTGCAAAGAGGACCGTGACAAGGACTTCTTGTGCATTCAGCAAATGCTACCTGTCATTGGGGTGCTAGCCTCGGCTCCGTGCAGGGGCGGGCAGCACCAGCCTTATTTGCAGGTGGCTCACCTGGGTCAAGGGCAAGACCGACCTGTTCTGGTGACGCCTACCCTCAGGGGCCACTGCCGGGTACCTGCCCTATGTGACGGGCACTATGCTGGACACACGCTCATCTGAACTCAGCCCAACACGGAGGCCCTAGAGTCAGCCCTCGGGTGCAAAGCCAGGCTGGGCAACTTGGTAGCTAGGGGAGCCCAGGAAACCCCCTCCGCTGCTCCGAACCTTGCTCTCTCCTCCGTGAAATGGCCACAATGGGAGTGACGCCTTCCCAGGACGATAAGAAGGCGCTCCCTCTATGGTAGGCGCGGTTGGGATCGATCTCTGAGTGCACAGCAGCCCCATGCTGCAAATGAGGAGATGGAGGTTCTGAGAGGCTCTGTGGCTGGCCATCACTAGGAAGTAGTAGAAAGAAGAAAGTACTTCTCCAGCTTCTCGGGGAGTCCTCCCACATCTGCCCCCCAAATGTCCGTTGTGCTGAGCTGGGGCCCAGACTGGACCTGGGGCAGGGAGGGGGAACTATGTGGGTTTGGAAGCCAGGCGGGTCGGGTTTGCCCCCAGCTCCCACACTTCCGGGGTGGCTGAGCCCCCTCTCGTCCCCGCCCACGGGGAGGCCGATGGTGATCAGGGCTGCCTAGGCTCGGGGCGGGTCTGGCAGATTCTGGGGCTCAGCTCGGGGGGCCCCTCGTCCTCAGATGTCGGCCACATTTTTCACCATCATCTTGCTCAGTAACAAGACTGATATTTTGATGTCCCTTCTTCCTCTCATCTGTCCGTTAATCGGCTCCAGATCTGGGTGGAGAGGTTACGTACTGGCCTCCTTGTACTCCACACCCAGCTAGACAACCCTGTATCCAGCAAGCGTCAGGCAGGAACCTGGACTTACCCTGTCCAGAGCAACGAATCGTCCCTCCCCAAACCTGGGCCCTCCTCCCTCCCCACTGCTCAGGCCTCCAGTCAGCCCTGGTCCCTGAGGGCTGGCCTGGTCGCGTCTAACTGTCCCCGGCCCGGCCCAACCTCCGGGTGTCCCGCCACATCTGTGGCTTTAGCTGGGCACAGATACCTCGGTGGACACCCCTCACAGCCCCGGGGCTCAGGGGGCCGTGGAAGGAAATGGGGTGCCCAAGAGCCTGGTCTCCCAAGCCTCTGAGGCGCAGGACGCCTGCATGACTCTAGGCCAGATCGTAAGGCTGGCGGCACCGGTCAGAGCCTGCAGCAGACTGACCGACGCGCCTCTGAAAAGACGCGTCTGTGCCGTCACCCCCGAAACTGGTGAGCGGGACGTGTGTGCACACGGGTCTGTGAGATGTGATGGCGTGAAACGCCTTGGGGTGAGGTCGTCACGAGAGAAAGGAGAGGAGGGTTTCAGGTCGGGGACGGTCGCCATGTGAAGACAGAGGCAGAGGTCAAGGTGGTGCTGGTTCAAGGCCCGGGAGGACAAGAGTTGCCAGCAGAGGCGGGGCGAGAGGCGTGGGGCAGATTCTCCCTCACGGCCCCAGATGGAACCAGCCCCGGGGACACCTGTGTTCGGGCTTCTGGCCCCCAAACTGTGAGACCGTGGAGTTCGGCTGTTTCCAGGCCCCTGGGTGGTGATGCTTCGTTATCACGGCTGCAGGAAGCAAGACGGCAAACTCAGCAGGTGCCAAGCATCTATCTGCAGAGGAGGCACGAGTGCCCATTCTACAGAGGAGCTCACTGAGGTGAGAGGCTCGAAGACTCGGTCAAGTGGACCTGGCTAGGACGTGGTCACAGCGGGGTCCTCGCCGGAGTCATGCTGACTGGTGGGGATTCATTCCCATTCCCCCTCCCCCACACCTTTGAGCGGACGTTCTGGTTCTCGGCTCGTTCCGAGTCCATCCCACAGGGTACGGCCCCTCGTGTCCCGAGTGGCGGAGGCAGCCACGTTCCCAGCCACGGCACCAACGCCCTCAGAGAGCGGTGCCCCGTGGGTCCCACAGACCGTTCTGGGGACCGACAGGGTCATGGCAGCGCCCCCTGACGACAACGGCTGACATCACCGTGGGGGCTGGCCTCCTCTCCATCCCGGCGGAAGACGAGTTCCGTCCTCGAGGGTCTCGCCGTCCGCCCGCCTCTGGACAGGGTCTCTCGGGCGCCGTGTTGAGTAGAGTGATTTCTGTCTCACGTCGGCGGCAGCCAGGCCGGTAGAGTCACGGTGAGAAACACAGTCGCGTGCAGGTGAGGTGTGCCCAGGACAGACAGCGACAGGGCCATCCCGAGTGCCGAGCACAGTCCCTGACGAGTGAAACTCGGCGGTGAGACTCCAGCCGGACACTTGGCTGAGCTTCACGATTCAGGTCTGACGGCACACACCCTCCTCTGCCACTGGGCCCCTCGCCCCCACTTTGGGGTCGCGGCAGGAAGCAGGGTGGGGGGCACGAGAGGACCCTGGACTCGGAGCCTGCAGACTAGGGGGTGCCACCGCCGCTTGGGGAAACCCATGACGTTCCCAAGTAGGTTCAGAGCTTCCCCGCCATTGGGTCACATATTCCTCCCAGCAACCCTCAAGGCTGGTGTATTAGCACGCACAGAGAAACTGAGGCATGAGAGGGGCGAGGTACGTTTCTTAATGACCCATGGCTGGCAAGAGAAATCCGAGTATACCCCGCTTCGACACCCTCTGGACGCCGCTCTGTTGCCTTCGTCTGGCCACCGTGTTGGTTTCACCCAGACTCAGTTTCTTCATCTGTGAAATGGGGAGAAGGAGCCCATGTTAGAAGGTTGTTTGGAGAAGCACCAGTTTAAATGAGAGAGAGCCCACAGGGTCAACTCGGAAGCCGGAAATCTTTACTCAAATACGAAATGCCATTGCCGTGTCTCATGGGAGGCAGAAGATAGCGGGAGATGGCGGACTGTGGTCAATATCCCACCTTCACCACATACCGGCTGAGGACGCCAGCCGAGTTACCAGCTCTCCCTGGGTTTCCGTTTCCTCGTCTGTGAAACAGGCGTCATCACAGCGCCTGCCTTGCGGGGACTTTTGTGAGGACTGGCTGAGAAAACACACAGTTTTTAGGATGCACCCGGCTCCTGACCGGTCCTCCGGGAACGTCTTTATTCTCATCACCATGGGGACCACCGGGGTTCAGAAACCTCTTTGTGCTGATGCGGCAAGACTCAAATGAGGAGCAAATCCAGCTCCCTCAATGAGCGGAGGCTGCGATGCACACAGCTTAGAAAGTAGAGTTCAGAAAGGTTAAGTAACTTGCTGCAGGCCACACAGCGTCCGTAGTAGAGCTGTGTTGGCCCCAAGTCGGCCTGACTCAGTGCCTAGCGCCCAAGTGCTTCTAACGCTGACGGGACACCCCGTTCCAAACACGCGCGGCACAGGAGGCTTCGCTGCACGGCTCCTGAGGGGTCTGTCTGACGTCTGTGTCACCTCACACACAGTAGGTTCTCACACACTGATCAGCTGTCGCCTCACACACAGTGGATTGTGCTCAGCTGGCGGCAGACTATCATTCCCGTTAGCCACCCCCGAGTCGCCTACGCGGTCTGATCGGTAGCGGCCCCTTCACTTGCTTTAACACATGCAACATCATCATAAAACCTGTGGCACAATTTCATTTTTTACCCAGGTCCCTCCTCCCGTTCTTCGTTACTCGAAGAGCCCCGGGTTTGTTTGGGGAACCTAAAAAAACTTTCCAGAAGCCTTTGCAGCTAGGACGAGACCAAGGTGAAGACTGTTGGGGGGATGGGGAGGAGTTTTCCAGAAGGGTTTTTTTAAAATGGACCAACTTCAGGCCCTTTGTGTCTTCCTCTTTCCTGCCTGTAACACAGACGGGAGCACAGAGGTACAGCAGCGATTCTGTCACGTGAGGCAACGACTATGAGGACAACGGCTGCCCGCCAAGTGAGGCCGAGTGGCGAGAGTGAGGGTCCCTGGTGACATGGCCGAGCTTCCTTCTCACCAGCCCTGGATGACCCCTGGGCCTCGTGGTGCTGGAACGAACAAACCTCTTCACGGCGAAGCCATGGTTGGTGGGTTGAGGAAGGAAGGTCTTCGCCGAAAGGGGTCCTTCTGTGGCGTCATTCTTGTCCCCTCCGAGGTCGCTTAACCCAAGACGCCCTGCTCTGGTGTCTGTTGTGTGCCAGACCTTTCCTCATCTTTCAGGGCGTCTTGCGGGCCGGCGACCTTGCGGTGGTCCCCTGCGCTGCTGTCCCCCCCCCACGGGTTTCTAACCCCAGGTCTCTTGCGGCTCACTGGCCCACTCAGCATGCCCTGCGTCGAGGTGCATAGAAACTTCTGGGTCCTACTGACCATGTGATGAGGAGTCATGCTTATCCCTGACTCCTGAGGTTTCTGTCCACACGAAGGGAGCTCCCTAGTGAAGTCCCGGCCTCTCCCTGCCCCGCCTCCCCTCCCCAGGAGGGACGACATTAAAAAACAGCCTCTGCCCTTGACCATCTCTCTGGGCAACAGTGGGCCCAGAGGAAGCCTGTGTTTAGTTCCCCTCCTCTGGGCACAAGACGGACGGCAGAGGCCTGCCTTGCCCGCAGCGGAGGCCCTGTGCGTGACCAGGGGGGTAGGTGTGATTCCGGGGCTCAGGGACAGCTGGTCCCATTGCGGCCACGCACCTAAGCCGTGCTGTCCGGTGTCACATTACTGAGGGGGTGCTGTTCAGTTCCCCACGGTGATGGGCTGAAGGGTGCCCTCCCTCAGCCCGTATGTGGAACTCTTAACCCCAGCACCTCAGAATGTGACTGTATTTAGAGACGGGGCCTTTGTAAAGGTGATCAAGGTAAAATGAGATTCGTAGGGTGTGTCCTGATCCAATCTGACCGGTTTTCTTATAAGAGGGGATTAGGACACAGACACACAGAGGGACGACCACGTGAAGGCACAGGGAGAAGACGGCCGTCTACAGGCCAAGGAGAGAGGCCTCAGGAGAAGCCACGTGCCCACGCCTGGGTCTTGAACTCCCAGCCTCCAGAACGTGAAAGAATAAATGTCTGCTGTTGAAGCCCCCACCTGCGGTGTTTTCCTGTGGTGGCCCTAGCGAACGAACACAGCCATCTGCCTTTCTTTAGTGTGATCACTTGGGTGGGTTAGAAGCTGGTACCGTATGTTGAGCCCCCCTCAAAGCCCCGACAAGGGACACCCTGCAAGATGGCCGTCCCGGGGTCCATGTACGAGCCTGCCCATCAGGCTTCCCTTCCCCTCCCTGTATGCCCTGTGGAGGTGAGGGGAGCTGCCTTGGTTCTACCTTTGGAACCCCAACCACTTCTTGGCCCTCTGAGACTCTACCCTTCTGCCTGGGTTGATATGACTCGGCAGGCATGAAGCTCTGAAAACGGACCAGTGCCTGCCATTATCGGTCCTTCTCCTGTGCCAGAGCTCTGTTCTCCAGCCGTGCCCTGCACCCCACGACAGCCAACACCTGCTGGGCACCACCATCCACCGACAGCTATCCTTCGCGTAGGAATTACTGCTACCGCTCTATTACGAATGAGGAAACTGAGGCACAGTTACAGAAGAGCCGGGATGCATCCAGGTCCGTCTGCCTCCAGAGCCAGCCAGCTGTCACCGCGTACAGGGCTGACTGCTTTGCTCTCGCTGGTTCTGCCCTCCCTCCCCACGAGGCAACGAGGTCGCTGAGCCAACCAGTGGGGGACTCAGGACAAGCGGGGCTAGTGAGCCCTGAGAACAAAGACATATTATTTCCGAGCCTTCCCCAGTGTCTCCACAGTGCTCGGTTCCAGCCTGTCACTCCCCGGCCCCATTTAAAGCTCCCTCTCGCTCCACGGTCCTCCCACTGGGTCCCGGTGCTAAGGCCACCTGGTCCCTCAGTCTGGGGCAGAAACCCAAAACGGAAGTGCCCAGGAAGGTCAGAGTCCTTCTATGGCTGTTCATAGCGAACACAGCCCCAGCCACAGTTGGAGCCCTCTCCGTCCCTGCTGATCCTCACTCTGGAGACCAGACACTGAACTGGGGAGGGGGCAGCTGACACAGACCCTGTGGCCGACATTCAGAGCAGGTGCAAGAGAACCCACGTCTGAGACTCCAAAGCCCTCATGCCTCCCATTGCATCTGGGTCCAGCTCCTCCAGGATGCTGTCCCCATGCTGTCCCCCCACCCCTGCGAGCCCCTCCTGCTCTTAAGTTCCTGGTTAGAGGTGGGCACTGGGTGTGCACAGGCTGGTTTATGGGTGTGGACAGAGCATCGAGCTCTGCACAAGTGTAGGCCCAGCAGCCAGTGGTGGGAGCTCTCAGCCATGACCCCATGGTGGATGGAGGGACCAGGTGGCCACTGGGTGCACCTGCTTCTGATGCCATAGGGTGGTCACTGGTGGGTTGGCCGTCTTGGGGTTTCATCACCTCCTCCCCCCCCCATTCTTCTCTACTTGGCCCAGTGCCTCTCTCTCTCTCTTTTTAATAGAGGGACTTTGGACCACTTAATGATTTCATTTGGTCCTTTATTATTTTTTCTAAATTTTTAAATGTTTATTTATGTTTTAGAGAGAGAGACAGATAGACAGACAGACAGACACACAGAGCATGAGCCGGGGAGGGGCAGAGAGAGATTGAGACACAGAATTCAAAGCAGACTCCAGGCTTCGAGCTGTCAGCGTAGAACCTGACGCGGGGCTCGAACCCATGGACTGTGAGATCATGACCCGAGCCGAAGTCAGATGCTTGGCCGACTGAGCCCCCCAGGCGCCCCTGACCCAGTGCCTCTTGGCTAACATCCGCTGAGCCAGCTCTGCTGTCTTGTAAATCTCCATCCCGGAAGGAGACAGAGACGTGAAAACAGGGAATGTCTCTTGACAATTCCTACTGGCTTTTCTAAGCAACGCGATATTCTGTTCCTATACAGACGAGGAAACTGAGGCCCAGCGAGGGGACAGCCATGGTCACGAAGCAACCTAGCAGGATGGGCCCAGGTTCGTCTGTACCCAAGCCCAGAGTGTACTTGGCCACGTGTTCTTGGGTCAAGAATTGTATCTTTGCAGCAAACTGACACTGGTATTTCTGGGAATGTGGTCCAAAAACCTCCCAGCCACCTTCCCCAGAGACGCCTGGTACCCGCGGGCTGTCCTCAGGGGTTCAGGCGCTGTAGAGGTCACAGGTACACCCCTGGGCAGCTGGCGTCCCTCCTGGGAAAGGAACCCCAGGCCAGGGCCCTCGCTGGCCCCCTGTATTAGAGAGGAAGCATACAGGACCGCCATCAGGCCACTGGGCTTCTGTCACTGCATTTCTCCTCCCTGCATGGCCCGAGGTAAGCACCCCCTCCCATCCTCATTTTCCTCATGTATAAAAGTGCATGATAAGAACAGAAGATAAACAACACAATTTAAAAATGGACAAAGGACTTGAATAGACATCCCTCCAAGGAAAACCCACAAACGGTCAACAACACAAGATGTTCGATATCAGCTGTTATGGGGAAAATGCAAATCTGGCTCCTCTCCTCTCTGCAGCCCCGTCCGGCTGGCCCGAAGTTCATCCGCCAGAACGTGCTCGGAGCCCCTCACTCCTCCCACCTGTCATCAGGATCTCTTGTCTGACAAATCAGTGCCTCTTAAGCTCTGCTCCCATCCCTGTCCTCCACAGCACCCAGTCCCCACAGACGCCAGCACGATCTGTGAACGTGCGGGTCCGATCGTGTGTTAGGCACGGTGGCCTTCCAGTCTTGCCCATCCTGCCTCGTCATCCTTCCTCCAGGCTCGCTGCCTCCACTGTCACCCCATTCACTGCCCGCCGGGAACCTGGCCCCCACCCTGTCCTCGACTTCCAGCTCTTTCCTGCCTGTGGCAGAGTCTCCATGGTGGCCACTGTCAGCTGCTTCTCACCCGGGATGTAGCGTGGTTCCTCGTGTCCCGGGGTGGAGCCTGCTCCCCTCTCCTGGAACCTGGGCTGCCTGAGCGTCTGGCTTAATCAGCAGGAGGCAGTGGAAGTGACGTCTAGGTTTCCTGAAGCAGCATCACAAGAACCATGGATTTCTGTCCAGGTCTATTGAGTTCAGTCTTGAGTCGATCAGAATGGGAGAATCCAAGCCACATGGAGAGGCCATGTGTAGGCATGCTTGTCACCCGCCCAGCTGAACTCCCAGCTGACAACAGGCGTCAACCACCAGCCGTGTGATAGAGCCTTCTTGGGCGTCCAGCCCGGTCGGACCTTCAGATGAGTACAACCCCAGCTGTGTGGAGATCTGGGGAAAAGCATCCCCAGAGAGGGAACAGCAGCCGCGAAGGCCCTGAGGTTCTGGCTGGCTGGAGTGGCCCAGGGAGGCAGTGCCAAGGTGTGGGAAGTACCGGGGCTGATCACGGGCAGGTGGCACAGGGCTCAGGGCCATTGTAAGCATCTTGGGTTTCTCCAGACGGACGGGAAGCTGTGAGGTGTCAGGCCACATGCTGTGAAGAGACAGTCGTGGGAAGGACAGAGACGTGGGGCGCCAGCGAGGATGCCCCCGGGACACCCAGGCAAGGTCGGTGCGGGCGCAGTGATAGCGGACAAGGTGGCCCACGCGGCCGGCCCCGGGGTGTATTTTGCAGGTGGAAACAGCAGCATTTCCAGCGCAGAGGAGATGTGGGTGTGGGACAGAGAGGCGTCCGGGACCACTCCAGGGGTTTCCAGCCTGAGTGACTGGAAGCGTTGAGTGTCGTCGAATTAAATTGTTGACCCAGCAAAGTGGCAATAGTCCCTTGCTGAAGGTTGGGGACAGGGAAAGGCTAAGTCAGTCACTCTACCTATCCTGCTCTCTGCCTACGCTTCCAGAGTGTCTCGTAATCATTGAATGTCTGATTTGCTCCATTCCTGTCTCTGTCCCCGACTGGCAGAAGCTCCAGGCCCCAGGGCAGGTTCTGGCAGGTGTACAGGAACGCAAAATTGTCCTGGAGTGACAGGAAGGAAGCACGGAAGGTAGAAGGAAGCAGCTGAGAGGGAAGGAAGAAGGGAAGAAGGGAGGAGTGGGGGGGGGGAGCCGGAGAACAGGAGGCAGGAGGGGGAGACAGGGCCTGACCTTCCCAGGTCGAGCCTCCCCGTCAGCCTCCTTCAGATCCCGAGGCAGTGAGCGCTCCTCCCTGCGGCCCCGTGGTGCCCACAGAGCACGGATGTGCTGTTTCCTTTCAACTCATTTCCTAGGGGACTTCCTTCCATACAGGTGGCACCGCGGGCTTCGGGTTTTAGGCTCAGGCTTGCCCGTGGCTCGCTCGTTCCAGCACTGAGAAGCTCTACAGAAGCAGTGTTTACCCCTACGTGGAAAGACGCCCGTTCTCTCGTCTGTCCTCAGCCGCAGAATCCACCCCACCCCACGCTGCTCGTTCCTAGTGCTCCGGCCGCCCGGCAGACCAGCGAGGACAGAGACGGACCCCAGCCGCCTCTTCTCCAGCCCAAACTTCCCCAATTCCAGTTCCTCATTTAGTCATCCGAGAAGTGATTTCCGACCCCCTCTATGTGCCAGCCCCGGGCTGGGGACCGGGACCAACCAGACAAAGAAGTCCCAGTGGCCCACCTGATGGAACCCGCCTCGGGAGCACCTGGACCAGACGTGCCGCAGCCACACTGGAGGCTGGCATCAGCCTCGAGGAGCAGACGGGGGGGGGGGGGAGGGGCAGTATGGAGGGAGGAGCGACTCCACAGCCCCCTGGGATGCCCTGAGCCTCAGCTTCCTAATCTGTGAAATGGGCCAGGGACCAATCTCCCTCACGATGGCCAGGACCATGGATCTCTCCCCCATAGCTTCTGTCTCGGGAGGCTAGCCTGGTGCGGGGGACAGCCACCTCCTGAGGGAACGAATGAGTCAAAGCGTCATGACGGTTAATGGCGCTGATATATCACCCGTGTGATTCCTGTAGGTGCTCTGAGGGATTCTCCTGGGGGCACCCAGCTGACCTGGCATTGCCCATCCCAAGAGCGGGTCCTGGTGACCCTGAGGGTGTCTGTCAGTGCGTGCCTGATGGCTCGGGGCCCAGATTCTGGCCCCTCACCCGTAGCTCCAAGGCCCAGTTGGCAATGGCTCCGTCGATGGCAGCAGCTGGGCTGATGCATCGGAATCAGAGAGCAGCATCCCGGGCACGAGGCAACAGGGAGAGAGCAGGGCATCAGCATGCGGATCGCTGAGTCATTTATGGTTAAAGATTCCCGCTTAAAAGAGGGCTTGGATCCCTCAGATGACTGCAACCCCAGCTGTCATTGAGATGGCTTTCAGAAAGAGACAGAGACAGAGGCAGGGACGGAGAGATAGAGAAAGAGACAGATAGAGACAAAGCGAGATTGTCATCTAAAAGATGGGCCGTGTTACAGGATCCAGATTCAGCGACACTTTCAACACCAGCCCCACCAAGAACCATGAGGAGGTCCCTCTGAGGTTGGAGAGGGGTGATGGGGAAAACTCAAAGAAGGCTCAGGGAAGAGACCCTCTCCCCGTGGCTGGCTGTTTGAGCCGCCCTGTGTTCCCCCCGCCCCTGGGCCTTTGCACAGCCTGGGAGCTCATGGGGCTCAACAGGCATTTGCTGCACGAGTGAATGAGCTGGCCGCTCCACGCTGCTCGCCTGCCCCTGGCTCCCTGGCGTCAGCACAGCGCCAGCTCCTCCGTCCGGGGGTGTCACCTCCCGCGGTCCCCTCTGCGAAGTGCTCTCCCTCATTAATATTCCACAGCATACCTGGTGAATCATTTCCACCTCACTTCTCCGTCTTAATCCTTCGCACCTTAAGTTTCTAGTCTTCAAATGATGGAAGAGTTGGTAGGGACAAAAGAACGTAAGGTAGAGGCTGTGCAGATTACGGAGCCTGGAAACATCTGCGGGCTCTACACCAAGCGCCCAGCATTTTCCTCTGCCCACTTCCTGCCCAGACCCTCCGCCTCCCCATCTGCACAAGGTAACTGCCATCCTGTACGTTCTGCGTATCGTTGCCTCGTTTCTTCACGGTTGTATCACAAAGCGATAGCCTAAAACCACCTAGTGTGTAGCCGAGCACGGCTTTTGAACTTTATATAAATAGACCAGGCTGGTTTTCTTATGCAATCATTCCTCATTCATTTTCACTGCTGGGCACTGTCCCTCCACGTGGACGTGCCAGCAGCTACCCAGCCCCTTGTGAATGGATGTTGGGGTTGTGGTCCTTGCTCTGTTCTCCCGACAGTGTGCCGTGACCGTGACCGTATGCATCTCGGAGAACACGGCTGCAGGTTTCTCTCTGCGTTTATCAGAGAGAAATTGCTGGGTCTGGGGTGTGGACGACATCAGCTTCACTTTACATTGGCAGCCAGTGTTCTGAATCCTTTGCACCCGTTCACCATCCCTCAGCAGCCCGAGACCTGGTCGACTGTTCATATACACAGAACTTTCTAGATTTTGCCCATCTGGTGGGTACGATCTTTCACGTGATCTTGATTTCTGTTTCCCTGGTGATCTTTTCATACATTTCCAGGGGCTTCTCCTGACCTTGTCTATGAAATACTTGCTCTGTTTTTTTGCGAAACGTCGTATTGAGTTCTTTGGTTTCTTGTTGACATTCAGAAGTTCTTTGTACGTTTCCTGTGTTAATCAGTTGTTCATTTCCTGGGTAGCAAGTGCATTCTCCTTGCGCCTGGCTTGTCTTTTTGCTCTGTTTATGGTGTCTTAAGTTTGTGACTTGGTGCAGTAAAATCCGTCCTCTTTTCGACCTGTTTAAGAAATCCTGTCCTATACTGGGGTCATAAGAATAGTCTCCTATAATGTCTTCTAATAGTTTTCAAGTTTTGCCCTTCACATTTTCTTTTTTTTTTTTTAATTTTTTAATGTTTATTTATTCTTGAGAGAAAGAGAGAGAGAGAGCCAGAGTGTGAGCAGGGGAAGGGCAGAGAGAGAGAGAGAGGAGGAGACACAGAATCCGAAGTAGGTTCCAGGCTCTGAGCTGTCATCACAGAGCCCAACACAGGGCTAGAACTCACAGACTGTGAGATGATGACCTGATCGGAAGTCGGATGCTTAACCGACTGAGCCACCCAGGCGACCCCATGTTTTTCTGTTTTTGTTTTTTAAGTAGGCCACTGCGGAGGCCACTGTGGGGCCTGAGCTCACGACTCTGGTTTCAAACCTGAGCTGAGGTCAAGAGTCGGAGGCTTAACTGACTGAGCCGCCCAGGTGCCCCTTGCCTTTCACATTTAAATCTCTAATTTGCTCAAAATTGATTTTTGTGTAGGGTTTGAGGTAGGGATCTAAATGAAATGTTTCCCCAAAGGGAGAACAACTCATCCAGCACCACTTAGTGAACGGTCTGCCCTTTCTCGCTGGTCTGACTGATACCTCCTCTCCGTGTCCCACCAGGTTCTTTGTGTGTGTGGCCTGGGTTCTGTCTTGCTCCGCTGACCGGTGTCATACTGCCTCAAGTGTTGGGGCTCTACCATAGGCCTTGCGATCTGAGAGGGCAAGTCTCCGTCACCTCCCCCTCCCCCCCGGCCCACCCCGGCTCTAAGATCTTCTCCTCCTAAGTCGTTCTTCTTCTACAAGTAACTAGCTACTATACTCCTATCTCTGCATTCATGGACACACGCAGTCGGCTCTGGCATCTTCCCTTTGCCCCCAGAGTTGATCCATTTCTCTGGGGTCCCCTCTCCCTCCTTTCTCTGGGTAAGTCCTGCTCGGTCATGGACTCAACTCCAGCATCGTGGCCTTAAAAGCTTCTGGAACAGTCCCGCAGAGAAGAGCTAGGTAGTTGTTCTTTTGGTTCGATCGTCCTCACGTGCTGTGTTGCCCTCGCTTGCTGTTTACTCAATGTTCCCCCAGCCCGGACCCCCCAGAACTTTATCTCCACCAGCCCCGCATCCCCCACATTGGCTGATGCACACGGGTGCTCAGGGAATGCCCATCGGAACAAACTGAACGTCCACTTCGCTTTGCCTCTCTTCCCCTACAACTGCTCCTTTCCACATTCCTTCATCACGTATTGGTTATGGGTGAGTTTTCTCAGGGGCAATGAAAGGGAGAATGTTCAAGCAAAACCTTTCTTGGACCCATTTCAAAGATCTGTTCTCAGAGAATCCTCAGATGCCCCAGCTGGCTGGTGACCACACGGGATCATGGTTGGTTTGATTCTTTTCATGCTATGAATGTTTTATAAAGTTAGAGTTTTCTGTGGTGCCTGGGTGGCTGAGTCAGTTAAGCATCTGACTTCGGCTCAGGTCATCATCTCACGTTGGTGGGTTCGAGCCCCACGTCAGGCTCTGTGCTGACAGCTCAGAGCCTGCAGCCTGCTTCAGATTCTGTGTCTCCCTCTCTCTCTCTCTGCCACTGCCCTGCTCACGCTCTGTCTCTTGAAAAAAAAATGTTAAAAAAATTTAGGGGCGCCTGGGTGGCTCAATTAAGTGTCCGACTTCAGCTCGGGTTGTGATCTCACAGCTCATGAGTTCGAGCTCTGCGTCGGGCTCTGTGCTGACAGCTCAGAGCCTGGAGCCTGTTTCAGATTCTGTGTCTCCCTTTCTCTCTGCCCCTCCCTCGTTTGTGTTCTCTCTGTCTCTCTCTCAAAAATAAACATTAAAAAAATTGAAAAAAAATTTAAAGTTAGAATTTTCTTTTCATGGGTAGTGGGTTGAATTTGCTTTCCCAGAAAGATATGTTCATGTCCTAACCCCCAGTACCAGTGAGTGTGACCTAATTTGGAAACTGGGTCTTTGTAGATGTCATTTAAGTGAAGGATCTCAGGACAAGGTTATCCTGGATTTGGGGGGCGGGGCACAAATCCAATGACCGGTGCCTTCATAAGAGAAGGGAGACTAAGATACACAGGAGGAGTCAGAAATGTGCCCACAAACCAAAGGACCTCAAAGATCGCCAGCAGCCACAGCCAGGGCAGGCATGGAATGGATTCTCCCCTAAAACCTCTGGAAGGAATCAGCTTACTGACTCCTCAACGTTAGCCTTGTAAGACTCATTTTGGACTTCTGGCCTCCAGAAAACTCTGAAATAACAAATTTCTGGGGTTTTCAGCTAAGTTGGTGGTAATTTGTTGTGGCAACCCCAGGAAACTAACACACCGTGAAAAAGTCACCCAGCAGGTGACAGCTGGGAAAGCCAGCCTGGGCGCCTTCCCTCCCTCCCAGACGGCAGTGCTGTGACAGGTTGAGCTGACGGTTGCCACAGCCTTGGGACGAGGGCTCAGACAAGACATGCCAGCGTCCTCACCCCTCTCTCATCCCAATTCAGCATTGCTTTCCTTCTTTTTCTTTTAATGTTTATTTATTTTTGAGAGAGAGGGAGAGAGAGACAGAATCCCCAGCAGGTCCCACGCTGTCAGCACAGAACCTGACGCGGGGCTTGAACTCATGAACCAGGAAATCATGAGTTGAGCCGAAGTTGGACACTTAACAGACGGAGCCTCCCAGGCACCCAGCTTTCCTTCTGAATCACTGCCAGAGCCTGTATTGAGCCTGGACCAGACCCTGTGTCCCCTCCCTAAGAGGACTTGGGGGGCAAGTAGGGGTGGTGCTCAGCTCCCTGGGACCAGCCACCTCCCAGCGTCACGCACAACCTCAGCGTCCCCTGCTGGCACGTCCTGAAGCCCACCTTCCTCACTGGTTCATGCGGCATTTGCTGCACAGATACAGACCTGCTGTCGCTCGGGCTCGGGCACTGCCGATGTGCCATTGGCAGGGGTTCGGGGTGTGGGGCAGCCTGTCCACCGCCTGTACTTGGAGAGCTGGTGGCCAACACCGTGTCTTGAGGACTTTCCTTCTGGCCGTGGAGGGCACTTGGCGGGGCAGGCTGAACAGCCGGGGAGTTAGGGCCTCTGGCCAGCGGGGAGCTCGTGGGTCGTACCTTCACCTGCACTTTGCTCCTCCTTGGGGGGCACCTTCTCCTGTCAGGTGGGCAGCCGGCTGCTCCCTCTCCCCTCCTCCTTCAACCTCTCACCGCTTGGCCCCTGCACCTGTCCCACCCCTTCTGAGACACCCGGCCCCTCCCGCCTCCTCCATGAAGCATGGCCCGGCCAGGCCCCCACTGCCTCGGCCAGGACCACTGTGACGGCCTCCGGCCTGGCCCCCACGGCAGCCCCCGTCTACACAGCAGCCAGAGAGCGGTGTCTGAATCTAACCGTTCCGATGGGGTTTCCCTCCTGCTTCCAACGCTCTCGGCAACAGCTTGGCACCCAGCTCTTCGGCTCACGGCCGCCTTGGCTCTCCAGCCACTCTGGACGGCGGGTGGCCGGGAAGGGCCCCGTGTACCGTGCACCCCTGTCTCCTGTTCCCGGAACCCCAAGAGGTGCCTTCCCACTCCGGACTCTGCACGAGCGGCCCCTCCTCTCCGGAGGCCTGTGGGCTCGTGTGGCCCTTCTCTGGCCCGCCCTGCCCCTCCTCGAGCACCACGCGCACGGTGGCCCTTGCTGGTCCGTATGCTTGCTGGCCTCCGCCACGGGCTGTGAGCATCTCGAGTCTGGGATTGGCTTTGTCTCGCTGCCTCTCGCAGTCTGAGCCTCTGCATCGAGTCCGGCCGGGGTGGCCCTCGGTCTGGGCGGGGGGTGGGGGTGGGGGCGGCCCTGCTGCTTCTGTGTTTCTGTGTTCTGGTCAGCTCGCCCCGGTGGAACGAAGACTCTCCTGGCAGGGACCGGACCTTACTCCTCTGTGCCTGTGGGGGCCTGACAGAGAGGATGTGCTCGGTGTTTGTTGAATGACTGAACGAGGGAGCCGGTGAATGAGCGAATGCAGGGTGGGCTCCAACCCACCTTCACATCCCTACCGACCCACTATGGTGGGTCATTGTGGGGCCTGTCCGTCCAGACACCCCGCAGTTCCCTGGCCGTAGGGTTGGAGTGGAAGCACCCGGGCTGGGTGGACAGGTGCCTCAAGACGCACTGACAGATCAGACGGGCTGTAAGGTAGCTTCAAAATGTACAAACCCAGGTGCTCCGCGAGGCCAGGTGGCGGAAAGGTGGGCGCGCATGGGGCACGGGGGCAAGTGAGCGCGTCTGGATTGCCAAAGGCCGAAGCGTCTACCAACCAGGGAGGTCTGCTCTCACATTCCAGCGTGCACTGGTGATTTATGGCTGTTGCTAGGTAACAGTACAACGAGGCGGGTGTGATTTTAAAACCAGGGCTCCCGACCAAAGAGTCGACAGACAGAAAGAGAAAACCATTAATCGGGCTGGTGGGGGGGGGGGGTATGCCGGGGGAGGGTTTAAATGCAGCCCAGAGGACCGGATGCTGTAAGAAGCAATTAGAGCGAAGCCGAGGGTAACCACCCCTCCGTGTTTGCAGCCCTTCACGGGGGGTGTTCAACTGCAGGCGGGGAGAGCCAGCTGCTGACACGGGCTTCTCCTTCAGAAAGGCACCAGCGTGAATTTATCTTTTGTTTTGTCGTAAATCAATTTAGTACGTGTCGCTTTCTAACACGGCACTGCTAGGGTACGAAATGCATGAAGTATGTAATCCTGATGGTCAGGATCAATCTCCTTCATTTTACATCACAAACGGCCCCCGCCTCTCAACAGCACCGTTCATTTGCCGAACACATGCTGATGCCCGCTGTGTACCCGGCTGGGGTGTAAGAGCGAGCAAGACAGAAGTCTCCCCCCCGCCCTGCCCCTGCCTTGAGAAGCTGACGTTGGGACATCTGGGGGGTAGATAGACACTAAACAATGGTCATGATTAACAAGCAAATTGTATCTTATGTGAGAAAGAAAAAGCAAAGCTGAGTAAATGGGAACAGGGGTTGGGGGGGGGTGTGCAGGGGAGGGTGGCTGGTTGTAATTGTAAGTAAGGGGATCCTGGTTGGCCTCATGGAGGAGGTGACATTTTAGTAAGGTCTTGAAGAAATGAGGGACTGAGTCTTGGAGATATCCAAGGGGAAAGCAATCCGGGTGGAGGGACAATCCAGCAGGTACAAGGGTCCTGAGGCAGGAGAGGCAGCAGGGAGGCCGGTGTGGCTGGCGTGGAGTGAGCTGGGGGGAGAGTGGGAAAGGGAAGGAGGTGGTATAGGATCCTCAGGCCACTGGGAGGACTTCGTGACAAGAGCCAAAGGCTTGGTGGGGAGGGGGAACCGTGGTTCACTGGGCCATTCTGGACCAGGTGCTGTGCTGGGGGTGCCCTGCCCCCAAGAGGTAAGTGACCCATTCATCTGGTTCACAGGCAAGCAGGCTGAGGCACCTGTCCACGCCGTGAGGAGCTGTGAGTCACGCTGGGGCTGGTACCAGATCCAACAGTTGATAAATGGCTGAGCCTGGATTTGGACGTTAAAAAAAGCGTTTTTAATGTTTATCTTATTTATTTTGCGAGAGAGTACGAGCAGGGAAGGGGCAGAGAGAGAGGAAGAGAGAGAGAATCCCAAGCAGAATCTGGACTGTCAGCACAGACCCTGACACGGAGCTCGAACTCATGAACCGTGACATCGTGACCTGAGCCAAAATCAAGAGCTGGACGGGGCGCCTGGGTGGCTCAGTCGGTTAGGCATCCGACTTTGGCTCAGGTCGTGATCTCGCGGTTCAGAGCCCACATGTGCTGACAGCTCGGAGCCTGGAGCCTGCTTCGGATTCTGTGTCTCCCTCTCTCTCTGCCCCTCCCCTGCTTGCTCTCTGTCTCTCAAAAATGAAAAAACATTAAAAAAAAAAAAAAAGAGTTGGATGCTTAACCGACTGAGCCACCCAGGTGCCCCTGGATTTGGACTTTTACTTGCTGAGTTTTTACCTGCCGGCTTCTTACCCGTCAACCGGTTCCACACAGGGAGGGACAGGTGAGGAGCAGAGGTTGACAGCAGGGGCTGGACAGCAGAGCAGACAGCCCGTGTGATCGGGGACGAGTTACTTCGTTTCCCCACTCCCTGTCTTCCTTCCCAATCCATAGAGCGGAGGCAATGACGGCCGCCTCGCAGAAATAACTGGTTATAGAAGGAGGCCAGCTGGTCCAGCACTGGGCACGGAATAGACACTCACTGAATGAATGCAGTCTCCTTCCCACGAAACACGCCTTCACTGAACAAGTGCATTCGTGTGGGGCTCCAAACCGTGGAGGCGAGCCCAGGCCCCCGCCGCCCGCAGCTGGGTTGGCCAGCCGCCTTTCTGGGCTTCCACAGCCCCTGTGATTTTCTACCTGCACAGGTATGGCAAATACATAGGAACCTCGACGCTGGCCCCTGTCATGTCCCGATGCCAGGGCAGACATCGCTGCTGATCACTGATGGACTCAGCCTCTGGATTCTGCTCAGGCCAGCAGACACTCTGGAAGGTGCTTGATCGCTGGCACCGTACCTTGTGACCCCTTCTTGCCATTTCCTCCCACAAACTCCTACTTATTCTTCAAGGCCCGGCTCAAAGGTCTCCTCCCCCTGCTGTCTTTGCTGACTCTCTGTGTCCCCCTAGTGTTTGGAGCCCCTGACCCTCAGTCCTTCCCTGGTATTAATGCTCGGGTCCCCTCTCTGGACTGTGGGCTCTTGAGGGCCAGGCCCTGGCTGATTTACATCTTGTCCCCAGAGGCCGCTTAGCAAGGGGCTGTTGAACAAATGAATGATGGGGGAGGGGAGGAAGGGAGGGAGGGGTGTGTCCTGTGGGGACCACAGGAGATGGGCTGGAAGGGATGGCCCACCGTCCAGGCTGTGTGTTTCCCACAAAGGACCTCGCCTCCTCCTAGGCCCTTAAGAACCCCTGGACACCCATGGTGGCCAAGTGCTTTCCAGCTCGTGAAGGGTATATTCTAGACAGAGATGGAGAGTGAATGAATAGACAAGTGGACAACAATATCGTGTCAACTACTTTATTCTGAACTACTACACAATCATGGAGCCGACGTTTGGGATGTGGTCACATTGGGGAAGGCCTGTCTGAGGAGGGGATATTTGAACTGAGGCCGCAGGAAGAGAGGAAGCGAGCAGAAGCACCAGGGGAGAGTGAAACTTCGAATCTGCTCAGCCACTCCCAGTCGCCCGAACGCTCCTCTTAACTGCCAGGCGGTCCCGTGACACCCACCTGGGCAAGTGCCAGCAAAGCACCCCACACCGTGTCTGGCACACAGTAGGTGCTCATCATGTGGCAGGGAGGACAGCTGTGAGTGCTCCCACTTCTGGGAGTGGGCGCCTGTCTTGCATCCTGGGCTGGAGAGGCTCATCCAGTGCCCCAGGCTCTCTGTGACCACTCGATGCCCCTCTTGTATCTACCACCTCTGGATGAGAATCCCGATGCTGAGGTCCAGTCCCACATCTGGGGCCCATGCCCTGCATACAGGCCTCCCTGTCCCTTCCCGAATGGCCTGTAGCTCGTGCCCAGGCTCCAAGGGGCCCTCTCTGCAGCGCAGCTGGGTTTGGATTCCCAGAAAGCAGAGCCAGAGAAATACGTGGGTGTAGGTGGTTTATATGGGAGGTGATCCCAGGGCACATCATCTGGTCCCTGCTGTGGGGGATGGGGGCTCCAGTCCCCTGAGATGTGTACAGAAGGTTCCGGAACTGATTCCTGGGAGGCAGGGACAGAGGCAGTTCTCCAGGGTTTCGCCTTGTAAATTGGGAGACCGCACCTTGGGTGGCACTGATTCCCCACCCTGCACTCCACGCATGCCCAAGACCCAGCAGCATCTCGAAGGCCTGGGGCTACAACGCAGCAGGATGCCGGAACTTGAGGTGAGGCTGGAACCTGGGCTGATGGTCCAGCACAGCTGTGGCTAGAGCCAGCGCTGTGCTGGGGCTCTCAAGGTGTCTTTCCTAGCCCCATTCTCATTCTGCTCACCATGACCCCAGGCAGGCCAAAGACAGGACCGCCCTGGCTGCGGGGACTGGCCCAGGGGTAGGCAGGTGTCTGGGCTGATGGCACCCTGGGGTTTGTAGCTGTGGTGGGTGGTGAGGGGCTCTCCTCCTGCTCTGGCTGAGATGCTAGGAGATGTAATCTCCAAGGTGCTGCTGGCCATGGCCAGAGAAGTCAGCCTGCAGCAGGGGAGAATGAGGCCACCGCCTGGGAGAAACAGAGAGGAGGGGCAGACAGGGTCCTGTGGAGTTTAACCCCCAGCTTCCACTATTCCCCAGGCTGGGTCTGTCTTCAGAGGGTCAGGTTTACGTCCTCTTTTGCTAAGCGAGTTGGGCCTGGCTTTGTGTCACTTGCTGCTTCGTGCTGAGTGCACCACCAGGCCCTCCAGGACAGTGGTCCTCAAGGCCTGCAGCAAGGCCAGCAGATGCAGCCAGGTCACAGCCACACCACCCCCCAAGCCCTGCTCCAGGACACCCAGCTCCTCTCCTGTTTGAACCAGGCTGTCCAAAGCCCTCTGGGTTCTAACAGCCCCGCTGGACTTGCCTCTCTGGTTCCCAAGGGATGCTTGAGATAGATGTTCCTGCTGCCCCCATGACTCCCCGGCTCAACCCACCAGGACACCCACCCCCCCAGCTGGCGCTGCACCATGTGACCATGGCCCAGCCTGCATCACCCCCCGGGTTGGGGGGAGGGGAAGGAGGAGGAGCTGGCCACCTGAGCTGCAGGTAGGTTCCCTAATCGTCCACTCAGTCACCAATTCACCGGACACATACCGAACGAGCTCCTGCTGCTTGCCAGGCACTGGGGGTGCTCACAGAGGTGACAAGACACAGAACATCCACCCCCATGGAGCCGACCTTCTAGTGGGGGCAATGAAGAAAACCAAGGTAAGTTGGTAAAATATATGATGTTTTGGTGGTGAGTACTAACCAGGAGAATGAAGCAGAGCGGGGGGATGGAATGTCGGCGCCGAGGCTGGGATTTCAGACAGGGTGGTACCCCAGTTCAGTACAGGGAGGGGCTTGCAGCCCAGCATGGGAGCCGAGCTGCCTGGGCCCCAGTCTCCTCCTCTGTTCAGGTGTGATCCAATGGAGGCTGCTTAATCTCTTTGATCTTCAGCTTTCCCATCTGTGAAATGGAGATGCTAATAGGCCCTATCCCTGGGGGTCTTGGAGGGGGAGCGAAACAACGCATCTGGAGTGTTTGCACAGTGCACGGCATGTGAGTGGCCCCCAACCTTAGTGTCCCTCCACGGCTAATATTCCTTCCCAGGCCTGAGATGTGCAAATCCCCTAACACTCTGTGCCCTGACATGCTCTCTCTCTCCCTGGAATGCTAAGCTTGGGAGATACAGGGAGAGCAACCCTCAGGTTTGAGGTTTAGCGCCATTATAGTCCGTGATCGTCTGGTTTCCTGTCCATGTGTCCATAGGCACTGTGGTTTCTTTGAGAACTTGGGGGCAGGAATGGGTATTATTCATTGGTTTCTGTTCCCGTGTCTACTACAGGCCTGATACTTAATGAGGGACCAATAATGTCTAATTAAATTAATGAGTGGTGAATATATAAGGACCTCATGATGACACTGAGCACCAAAGCAATTGAGCAAGGCTCCACGGAAGAGGTGTCATGGGAGGAGGGCTCGGAACTGCCAGTGGGAAAGAAGAACGCCAACTCACTTGCGTAGGCTGGGAAGATCTCTATTCACTGCAGCGCCCCCCCCCCCCCCCAATAATGAACACATGTCCCCAGAGAGTCTGGCTCTGGGCTCCTACACCGAGGTCCTAGAGCCTACCCATGGGAAGCTTGGAGTCTTCTTCCCTTCACATGGCCAGGCCCAGGTGGGAAGTAGGGATAGGAGGTGGGTTTTCAGGGTCCTCTTGAATGGTCTGGGGTGGCTGGTCTAGAAATAGATGAATGGAGGGGACACATTCAGTCAGCAGTGCTGTGAATTATTGATCACCGGAGAGTAATGTGTAGGCAAGGTCATTTCCCTCTTAGGCCAAACTGCTCAATCATGTTTAATTGTCTGTTTTCCAAATTTCCCTAGGGCTTGCCTAGGGGACGGATTTGCTCTGTGCCCATTTATTTTGCTTCAATCCAGTAAAAAGGGATGCCATCTATTTCTCTTTGATATTAAGTTTTAAAACTGTGGCTGGGATTAATCCAAGTGCTAAAGGGGGTTCCTGTGCTACATGATATTGCAAAGAGGTGCTACCCTGGGTGCCTCCATCCCCCAAGACTTGACTTACTTGTTTGAACCATGGGATGGCAGAATCTGAGCCAAGAGGAGCACTGTATGCTCTGTGCCACCTGTGATATGCCAGGCTCTGTGTATGTTGTCTCCTTTCATTACCACTGTGACATCCCAGTAAAATACATACAACACGCCAATGTGGGGAAACAAATGAAGAAACAGATTTCCAAAGAAAATTGTCCAAAGCTGGTTGCAAGGATTCTCCCACTCCTTACCGATAAAGGGGGTGTGAAAGGGTAGGGTGGTGGGTATGAAAGGAGGTGGTGGGGAGTATGGCTTTGGGGACTGTATGTACTAGGAGTCCTACTCTGTCCTAAGCAGGAGGCAGTGGAGGTGCCTGCCCCTTCTCTATAGTCAAGTGTGGGTTGATGACTCAAAGCTTCAAATGTAGCTGCTGGGCTTCCAGCCAAGATGGAATAACAGAGACCAGATTTACCTTCCCACTAGAAACAACAACAACAACAACAAACAGGACAAAACATATGAAATAACAGTTTTCAAAAGATTGGACATGAGGCAGTAAGGGACAGCAACGACTGAGAGATAAAAACAAACAGGGAAAGCTCAAGGATTGCTTCAATTTGAGAGTTTTCTGCTCACATTTCAGGGAGAGGTTGTCCAAGCCAAGCCTAGAAGAATCCAAAGCCACGGCTGGAAAGGATTAAGCTTTTTCTGAGTGACCTTACTACATTCTGAGTAAGATCAAGAATATAGGAAGACTAACATATCCAGTACCCACAAGGTAAAAGTCACAATGTTTGGAATCCAGTAGAAAATTACCAACCAGGCAAAGCAGGAAGACGCACCCCATAACGAGGAGAAAAGTCAATCAATTGAAACCAACCCAGAATCAACACAGATGTTAAAGTTAGATGACAAGGATACCACTCCAATTATTATAACTGTATTCCATATGTTCAAAAAGTTAGAGGAAAACGGAACATATATTGGACATGGAAGATGTAAAAAAGACCTAAACCAAATTATGACAGATGAAAACTACAGTGTCTAAGATGAAAAGCTCACTGGGTGGGATTAACAGCAGAGTAGACATTGCAGACAAAGAACATGAGTTAACTAGGAGACAGAAATAGAAATTTCCCAAAAAGAAATGTAGACTGGAAAGACAATTATGATAATAATTTGAAAGAGGGACAGAGCCTTGGTGAACTGTGAAACGATGTGTAATTGGAGTCTCTGAAAAAGAGCAGGGGGACGAGAAGGAAAATATCTGCAGAAATGAGGGCTGAAATCTTCCAAAGTTGATGTAAGTTCCCAAAATTTGATGAAATTCACAGATGCAAGAATTTCAGTGAAACCCAACACAACGAAAATGAAGAAAATCACACTAAGACATATTGTGATTTGATTGCTCAGAATCAGTAATAAAGAGAAGATCTTAAAAGTAGCCAGAAGGGGGATGGGGGAAGACATGTTACTACAGAGGGACAAGGATAAGGATCACAGCAGATTTCGTGTAAGAAACAACGCAAGTGAGAAGACAGTGGAGCAACCGTTTTAAAATACTGTACTGATTTTTTAAACTGTCAAACTAGAATTCACAGCCAGAAGAAAAATCTTTCAAAAGTGAAAGCAAAATAAAAAATTCTCAGACATACAAAAACTAAAAGAGTTTACCTCTAGAAAATCCTAAATATAAGAAAGGTTAGAGGGTGTCCTTCAAAAAGAAAGGAAAATGACACTAGATAGAAATATGGATTTCCACAGAGCAATGAAGAGCATTACCAACCGATGTGGTAACTGCACAGGCAAATATATAATATTTTCTTTTATTATTTTAGCCTCTAAAATATAATTGGCTCTTGAAACAAAAATAATAACCATGTAATAGGAAGCTCATGACGTATGTAAAAATAAAATGTATGACAGCAATAGCAAAAATGCTGGGAGGGAAGAATGGAAGTATACGGTTTTAAGTAAATATAACTACTTTAAATGATATGTGAAGTGGTAGACTGTGATATATATGCTTTAACAGATATATACTATACAGTTACAGATATATACTATAAGCCTTAAAGTAACTACTAACAAAATGAAGCAAAAAGTCACAGCTTAACAAGCCACAAAATAGATAAAATGAAATCATTAAAAAATGCTGAATTAATCCCAAAGAAGGCAAAGGAAAAAAAAAAAAAGAGGAAGAGGGGAACAAAGAAAAGTTGGAGGAAATGGAAGACAAATATCAAGATGGTAGATTTAACCCTAACCATATTGGGCGCCTGGGTGGCTCAGTCGGTTGAGCGTCCAACTTCGGCTCAGGTCACGATCTCGCGGTCCGTGAGTTTGAGCCCCGCGTCGGGCTCTGGGCTGACAGCTCAGAGCCTGGAGCCTGTTTCCGATTCTGTGTCTCCCTCTCTCTCTGCCCCTCCCCCGTTCATGCTCTGTCTCTCTCTGTCCCAAAAATAAATAAACGTTAAAAAAAAAAATTTAAGGGGCGCCTGGGTGGCGCAGTCGGTTAAGCGTCCGACTTCAGCCAGGTCACGATCTCGCGGTCCGTGAGTTCGAGCCCTGCGTCAGGCTCTGGGCTGATGGCTCGGAGCCTGGAGCCTGTTTCCGATTCTGTGTCTCCCTCTCTCTCTGCCCCTCCCCCGTTCATGCTCTGTCTCTCTCTGTCCCAAAAATAAATAAAAAACGTTGAAAAAAAAAATTAAAAAAAAAAATTTAAACCTAACCATATCAATAATCACATTAAATGGCATGGTCTGGATATCCCAACTAAGAGGCAGAAAATGATCAGACTGGATGAAAAATTAAGACCCAAATATAGGCAACTCACTCTAAATATAAATACATAAATAGATTAAATGTAAAACAACGAAGAAGATACAGTGTGCTGATTGAACGAAAGATGGAGGGTTATGTTAATCTCAGAGAAGATTTTGCAGTAAAAAATATAATCAGGGCTAAAGAAAGTAATTTCATAATGATAAAGAGAATGCAATAGTCTTAATGTTTATGCATCTAATACCAGATCTTCAAAATACACAAAGCACAAACTGATAGAACTACAAGGAGAAATAGATGAATCCATAATTATGGGTGGAGATCCAATAATCTTCTTTTAATAATTAATAAAGAGTAGAACAAAAACGTGTAAGGAAATAGAAGACACAAACAACATTACTGACCAACTATAACACTTCACCTGTTAAGGACAGAACGCATATTCTTTTCTTCCTTCCTTCCTTCCTTCCTTCCTTCCTTCCTTCCTTCCTTCCTTCTTTCCTTCCTTCCTTCCTTCTTTTTTAAATATAATTTATTGTCAAGTTAACTATCATACAGTGTATACAGTGTGCTCTTGGTTTTGGGGGTAGATATTCTTTTCAAGTACACACCACAGAAAATTTACTAAAATAGACCATACTCTGGGCCACAAAACAAGTTTTAATAGACATAAAGGGATTCAAGTCAGAAAAAGTATGTTCTCTGCTACAATGGAATTAAATTAGAAATCAATAGCAGAAAGAACTCTGGGAAATCTCCAAATATTTGAAAACTATGTAGCACACTTCTATAAATAAAAAAAATTAGAAAGACTTTTATTTGGATGAAAATGAAATTGCATTGTATCGCAATCTTGTGAAATGTTGCTAAAATAATATTTAGAGGGAACCTCAAAGAATTAAACGTCTATACTGGGAAAAAATGTTCTCGAGTCAATTATACTTGCTTTCCTCTTAAGAAACTAGAAAAAGAAAAACAAATTAAGTCTTAAGTAAGCAAAAAAAGGAAATAATAAGGATCAGAACAGAAATTAACAAAATATAGAACAAATAAAATAGAGAAAGTCAATGAAGCCAAAAGCTGAATCTTCCAGATTTTTATCAATAAAATTGATAACCTCTTGCCAGACTGACCAGGACAAGAGAGAAGACAAGAATCATGGGAATCTACCCCTCAAACCAAGAGCACACTGTATACACTGTATGTTAGCCAACTTGACAATAAATTTTATTAAAAAAAAAATGAGAGGGTGACACCACTACAGATCCTACAGATAATAAATTAATAATCATAATTAACTAGGGATTATTATGATAATAATATGAATATGATAATAATTAGGGAATATTTGAATGATTGATTTTTTGCTAATAAATTAAAAATCTTGAATTAGCAAAAAATGATTTTTTGCTAATAAATTAAAAATCTTAGATGGAGTGGGTAAATTCCTTGAAACACACAAACTACAAAAACTTACCGAAGAAGAAAGAAATACACTGAGTAGTTCTATAACTATTAAAGAAATTGAATTTATAATTTAAAACCTTTCAACAAAGAAAACCCCAGGCCCAGTTGGCTTCACTGATGACTTCCGCCAAACATTTAAGAAATAAAAAATGCCAATTCCATACAAGGTCTTTTAGTAAACCAAAGGAGAGGGAATATGTCCCAAATTATTCTGTGTGGCAGCATTACCCTGATATCAAAACCAGATAAAGACTTTATGAGAAAAAGAAACTACATACCATACCAGTATCCCTCACGAACGTCAACACAAAAATTCTTAAATCTAATCCGACAATATAGAAAAAGTGGGTGTGACCGAGGAATGCAAGGTGGGTTTAACATTTGAAAATTGATCAGTGTAACTCACTGTACTTGCAGCCTAAACAAACAAACAAACAAACAACAAATTATAATTTGTATATATAACCATTTGTAGTAGAGATACTATAACCATTTGTAGTAGAGATACAAAAAGCATTTGATAAAACCTAGCCTCTACTGATCAAAGCTCTTAGCAAACTAGGGATAGAAGTGAAGTTCTTAAACTTTATGAAAAATATCTCTGAAAAAGCTACAGACTTACTGGTGAAAGACTGAATACTTTCTCCTCTAAGATTGGGGACAAAGCGAGGACGGCCACCCTCACTACATTTGTTCAACATTTTACTGGAAAGTATAGCCAGTGCAATAAAGCAAGAAAGATAAATAAAAGCCACTGAGATTAGAAAGGAAGAAATAAAACTGTCCTTATTCACAGATGACCTGATTGTCTATAGAGAAATCCAAGGAGACCTACAAAAAAGCTGCCAGAATTAATACATGAGTTTAGCAAGTTTACAGGATGCAAGAGCATTCAGAATTGAAAAACTTCAAATACCATTTAGAGGAGGAATAAATCTGCCATCAGATGTGAAAAACCTACAGACTAGAAATTATAAATCGCTAATGAGAGAAATTAAGAGCTAAATAAGTGAAGAGATGTACCATATTCACGTGTTGGAAGAGTCAGTATTGTTAGCCTTTCAATTCTCCCCAAATTTATCTATAAATTAAACACAATCCAACTGAAATCCCAACATGCTTTTTTGTTTTTTTGTTTTTAGAAACTGACAAACTGACACTAGAATTCATCTGGAAATGCAAAGGTCCTAAGATAAGCACAAGAATAAAGCCAGAGGATGAATATAATCTGATTGAAAGAACTTATTGTAAAACCTCATTAATGGATGCCAAGTTGGACAAGTAGATCTATGGGACAAAATAGAGGCCAGAAATAGATCCCCACACATATGGCAGCTGATACCGCTCATTTTCACCAAAGGTGAAAAAAGAGTTCAGTGAAGAATACACAGACAATTGGAGCTAAGACTGTGTGCACGCGCGCGCGCGCGTGTGTGTGTGTAAAAGTGAACCATAGCTCTCACCAAATACAAGAATTAGTACAAAATGGACCAAATTTTCAAATAGACCAAAATTTGAAACCTAATTCCAGAAAACTTCTAAAATAGGAGTCGACAAACTTTTTCTTAAAGGACCACATAGTAAATATTTTAGGCTTGTGGACATTATGGTCTCTGTTGCAACCACACAATTCTGCCATTGTGGTGTGAAAGTGGCCACAGAAAATACTGAAAGGAAAGGGGGTGGCTGCATTCCAACAAAACTTTATATGCTAATATAGGTAGCTGGTCTGTAGGCCATAGTTTGTTGATACCTGCTGTAGAAGAAAACGTAGAAGAAAAATCTTCATGACCTTGAGTGAATCAAAGATTTCTTAGATATGACATCAAAACAGGATCAATAGAAGAAAAAAATTCATAAATTGGGCTTTATCAAAATTGAAAATGTCTCCTCTTTGAAAGACACCATTAAGAGAATGGGGAAAGCCGTTCTCTTTCTCAAAAGAGAAGGCCCTAGTCTTGGACAAAATCTACAAAACATATATCTGATAAATGGATTGTATCTAGAATATATAAAAAAAAATCATCAAAAGCCAACAATAAGAAAATAACCAACCTAAATGATAAATGGGGAAAATGTCTGAGGAGACACTTTACCAAAGATAATACACGGACAAGCACAGGAACAGATGCACAACATCCTTAGTCACTGGGGTAATGCAAATGTAAAAACCATAGTGAGATGCCACAACATACCTGTTAGAATGGCTCACATAAAAAAGGCTGACTACACCAAATTTTGGCAAGGATGTGGAGGGACTGGAACTCTCATACACTGCTAATGGGAAAGCAAAATGGTATAACCACTTTAGAAACAGTTGGCAAAATGATTTCTATCATATACAAACTATTTCATAAAATATAAAAAGGGAAAGATATATTTATCTCTCTCTCTCTCTCTCTCTCTCTCTCTCTCTCTCTCTCTCTCATCTTATGACTGTAGTGTACACAGTGGGGATACAAGAATGGTTTGAAGATAAAATTGTTAACATAACTCACTCCATCAACAGATTAAAGGCAAAAACCCATTCTATCATATCCATAGATGCAACAAAATAAAGCAATTGGCCAAACAAGAAACATTCACATTTGATAAATTCTGGCAATCTGATAAGCTCCCAGAAAACTAGGGAGGATGGGAAAGGGTGTCTATGAAAACCCAACAGCAAACATTTTTCATGGAAAAACTTCAAAAACATAGCTACACCCACAACAAAGACGCCTGCCATCATCACTGCTTCTCAACCCTACCTTGTAGGAGAATCAATTGGGCTGGATGGCAAATGGGTGAAGGATGGCAAGAAAAAGCCAGAATTGTTTTTAACTGCAGATATGATTGTCTACCTAGAAGATCCAAGAGGATCTGCTTTCAAACTATTAGAACCACATGACGGTTCAACAAAACTGTTCGGTACAAGACAACCTACTAAAACCAATAGCACTCCTCCTGAACAGCAATACCGATGCTTCATTGGTTACAGGCAAACCCCATCCACAAAGGCAGTAAAATCTATAAGGTACTTAAGATCAAATCCAAGGAAAGATATGCAATTCCTTTAGGGAGGTAGTGTAGCAGGTGGTTCAGAGCAGGGCCTCTGACTCAAAATGTCTGGTTTCACATGTAGTCTACTCCTTACTGGCTTGGATAAATTACTTGATTGCCATGCCTCAGTTTCTTTATTTGTAAAAGCAAGACAATAATAATGTCCACCTCATAGGGAAGTCAGAAAGGTTAACTGAATTAAATATAAAGTGTTTAGAACAGTAGCGGTGCATATACATGTATAAATGTTGGCTACTATTATTATGAAGAAAATGACAAAATTTGATTGAAGGACATGAAAAAAAATCTGAATAAATCTGGAGATAGACCATGTCCATGGATGGGACAATTCTGAATCAGAAAGAAAAAAAATTTCTCCTGGTTAGTTGATACATTCTCTACAGTTGCAACTAAAATGCCGACAGAATTTTTAAATGGGATGTGAAAAGGTGAAAATTTATATACAAAAGCAAAGGTCCAAGAATGGTCAAGACATTTTTAAAGAAAACAAGGACTGTACCATTTGGTTTATTTGATATTGACTCTTTATAAAACTATACAATCTAAGGCAGAGTATTACTGGCAGAATCCAGAAATAGACCCACGTGTATATTGAAATAGAAAGGAAGAAGCAGTATAAATCAGCGGGTGAAGGATGAAGCAGTCAAAAAATGATTTGCATATTAAGTTCTTCATATGGAAAAAGTACATAGTTAAGCCTCTGCCTCGCCCCAAACAGAACAGCATGTTCTAGATGGGCTAACATATAAATGTAACAGGACCTTCTGTAGTCTACCTATATAATTGAGGTGGTAGAGAAATATTGATCAAACAAGACACAAAATGCCAAATACTTAAGAGAAAATACAGATAAATTTCACTACATCAAAACGAACAACTTCTGTAGGACAAGAGTACAAAACAGTTATGAGAAAAGCAATAAATTATAAGAGAATGTTTGAAACACACACAGACAGAGGATAGGTAGTAAAATTATATGAGGCTCCAGGGAATCAGTAAGAAAAAAATTCAAGTAACCCAGTGGAGAGATGGGCAGAGAAAGAACGGGTCACTCATCGAAGAAGAAATTGCAGAGGTTAAACGGAAAGATTCTCAAACTCACTCGTAATCAAGAAATGCAAATTAATCAGTCACCACATATCAGCTCCCTCATCAACTTGACACGCATTCAAGTCAACTCCAAGTGTTACAGAGAATATGATACGCTCTGCAGGAGCATAAATTGTTTCTTGATTTGGCAACATGGAGGAGGTTTAAAATGTACAGGTACCAGCACCCAGTGGTCCCTGCTCCAGATGTCCATCCTGGGGAAACCTTTACACGCGAGTATGAAGAAGTAGGTAAAACGATGTCCCTGCAGCATTGTTTAAAGTCCAGAAAGGTTGGAAACAACCTAAATACCCATTAACACGGGTGGAGGGGGATGGGAGAAATAATAAACGAATTGTTGTCACTGGTATGTCACTGGTAAACAACCTACTGTCTAGGGAAAAAGGCCTTAAATTGTAACAGTTGTCGATTTCCGAGATATAAATGCTCCCACCGTGGCTGATTTCTAGCTACCGCGGTGACATCGCTGAACACGGAGTTGGGGAGAGGTGGATACAATCAGCCCCTGGTAAAGGTCCTGGGGGTCGGCTCCGGGACACCATTGATTGTTTTCTTCCAGCATCTAAGATCAATGAAGAGACTAGGTAGAGCCGAAAAAATCATGCTTAGAAAAAAAGCAATTTGCGATGTTATAATCAATAGGGTAATGTTTCTATAAATTTTAAAATTACACAAAATGATACAATGCACTTATACGCGTTAAAGAATAGAACATAGATGGGAAGAAATAAAAAATCTGGGGATAGCGTTTGCCTTTGGAAAGACAAAGCTAAAGGAAGGGCTGCAAAGAACTTCAGCGTATCGTGTGGTTTTCTTTCTTAAATTAAAAAAGCTGAAGCAAATATGGTGGAATCTTGATTCCTTTTTTTTTTAAATTTTTTAAAATTTCTTTTTTTTAACGTTTATTTATTTTTGAGACAGAGAGAGACAGAGCATGAACGGGGAGGGTCAGAGAGAGGGAGACACAGAATCTGAAACAGGCTCCAGGCTCTGAGCTGTCCGCACAGAGCCCGACGCGGGGCTCGAACTCACGGACCGTGAGATCATGACCTGAGCCGAAGTCGGCCGCTTAACCGACTGAGCCACCCAGGCGCCCCTCTTGATTCCTTTTGAATCAGTATTCAAATGGGGGGGGGCGTGATAACACACTCCAGTCTCTATTTATCCGAAGTATCTCATTCACATAAACATAATGCAAAACTAAAGTACGATTATGATTATGTAAAAACAAAACTCCCCTGAAAAGCCATCCAAAAAGGTTTCGGTCACTGTGTTTGGATTCTGGACCACAGCTTTTCTACTGTCCTTGATTTCCACATTCTGTCTCATGAATAGGTGTGACTTGTGTAGTGGCAGGAAGCCACCAAGCTTTGAGTGTTGGGCCAGGTGGTGGCTCCGGGCCCGTCCGTACTGGCATCTCTATTTGATGGGTCTTAGCGCATGTCAGAATTCTTGGACGGTCTCCACCCGAGGCACCGTGAATCGACTTGGGGTCAGTGGGTGGGTTTTCGTCCAGAATTTCCTGTGAGAAGATCCACCCTGGCACTGTTCCAGGAAGCCTCTACAGCGTGAAACAGATGGTTCATAGTGCTGGGAGGAACCTTGAAGCTCCACGTTGGCCCCACGGTGGCCACAGAGGGAAAGGGGGCAAGAAGTAGTCACGTGGGTACCAGCTAAGCTTTGGATTCACAAGACTTGGCAAGGCTCTGCCACTTACCAGCTAGGTGCCTTGGGAAAAGTGACGTGGTCCCTGTTTTTGTGTTTGCTTCTGTTTCCATTTCTGCAGCGAGTCCTGTAGTAGGTTGTGTTACTGTGCAAACTATTTGCGACCCCTCCTTGGGGGAGGATTGGACTTGTGTGCTCCGTTGAGGTCATGCGGCCACAGGACCTACCGTGCCCCTCCTTGCCCTGTTGGACTCGTGAGTGGTGGTTACGGGACTTACTTGGGGGCAACGAAGCTGCTCCCAGAGTAAACATGGCAGGGATCAGAGGTACAGCCAACTTGCGATGTGCATGGACCATAAGTGAGACCCTATTCTGTCAGGCACTGCGTGGGGAGGGTCGTCCACTGCTGTGATACCACCGAGTCCATTCTGGCTGAGAGTGCTCGTGTCCGGAGGACAGGATGGGATAATGTCCGTGACGTGCATAGCCACCACGTGGCATACAGGGACGTTGAAGTCAGAACAGGAGCGGTCATGCGCAGCTACCAACAATCCATAAATTTTGGCCACCAAACACATCATGTTTATTTCTCACTCACATCACGCATCTTATAGGGGGTCCCTGTCCTTTGTGGTCATTCAGGGGCCCCTGCTGATGGAGACTCCGTCTTGATGGGTCTTTTTTCAAGACCCTGAGTCAGGAGGGAAAAAAAGAAGCACACTCAGGCTTGTAAAGCTCCGACTCCAAAGAGACGCGGGTCACTTCCCTCTCTTTTCACTGCCCAAAGCAAGTCTCACGGCTATGCCCGGTTGCATAAAAGGGACGGGAGAGCAAATCCGCTCCGTGTACAAGAGGTGGGAAGTAGGGTATGTGAGGTGGGCACTGCGACCTCCATGGGGCCACTCCGTGAACGGCGGCTGGCGCTGGACTTACTGTGCATCGTGACCTTCAGGCTGACTCCCAATGGGGAAAAGTGCCACGTGGACCACATTCTAGGCAGGGGACGGGCATGCACAATGCAGACTCTGGGAGGCACCTGCCCTGCTCTGGAGACGGCCGGTGTTCAGGCGGAACACGACGCAGCCAGGGGACTAGCCAGAGATACGCTTCGGAGCTCTCAGTGAACACCTCTGGATTTGGACGTTAGCCTGTGGCAGCCGGGAGCCTTGAAACATGGTGAGCAGGAAAGTGAGCGGGGCCAGCTTTCGGCCCAGGTGAGGGAGGGGTGAACCCCTGAGTTCCGGCGGGGCGGGGAGGATGGTGGGAAGAGGTGGGTTTGTGGGCTCTGTCTGAGGGCCAGTCAGCAGGACTGGAAGCTCGACAGGACGTGATGGCTTGAGGGGGACAGGTGGAAAGATAAGTCCAGCCTGTCCCGAAACTGGTTGTGGGAGAGGTTGGAGGGGGTGAATGGCTCAAGTTACAAGCAACGCCAGCACTTTGTTTCAGGAGGTTTTTTGGAGCGGCAGGAACTCTCTTGTGTCACCTCCTCGGTCAGCTCTTTGACCTCTGTTGCTAAAGCTCAGCATGCATAGACCCCCTCGTCCACGATCCCCTGCCGACTACACACCGGCCACAGAAGGGAGCACAGGTGCATGCCGACACAGGGCCGTATCCATAACAACCTCCAAACCTAACGCGAGCGAGGCGCCCACCCACAGGAGAAACAGCAGCGTGTTTCCACAGCGGAATATTAGACAGCAATGAAAAATGAATAGATCACAACCACAAATACGCAGTACGGAGCGAACCTTAGAAACATAATGTTGAACAGAACCAGATCCCAAAACATTCATGTCGTGTGATTCTATTTGTAGAAAGTCCCTCCCCACCTCCCCCCCCGCCCCGATAAAATCACAGTGTTAGAAGTCAAGATGGGGCTACCTGTGGGGTGGACCGAATGGGCTGTCAGGGGGCCTCTGGAGGGTGCCAGTGTCTTCTTTTCTTGACTGGGCTGGCAGTTAAACAAGCGTTTACTCCGCGACAGTTCACTGAGTCGCACATCCAGCTTTTGTGCACTTTTCTGCACACAAACTAAACATCAGTCGAGACCAGGCAGATGGAGACAAAATATTGCAGGGACCACCAGAAGGGGCATAACTTGGTAAGCGGCTGAGAGGCAGGAGAAGGTGGGGTCGCTGAAGCAGAGGGGAGGAGGGGCCGGGAGGCCCGCAGGGTGGAGGCTGCTGAAAGGTCAGCTAAGGGAGGAGGCCATCGACTCCTGCACTGGCTCCAGGAACAGGACAGTCGTTCCCAACCCTCTGGAGACCAGTTTCCCTTTGGGGAGGCAGGGTGGGATTGGTGGAGGGCTCTAGCAGCGAGTGTGGGGGGCGGTGCGGAAGAGGAGATGGTGACTGTAGATGTGTCCTTTGGCACTCTGGTCCCAAAGCGGGGGAGGGCACCATGCTGGCAGCTGGAGGGAAGGCAGTCAGGACTGTTTTTATCGTGGAAAAGACCCAAGCAGGCTTTGCCGCGGGGAACCCCTAGGGGAACTGCTGGCAAACCCTTATCAGGGAGGTCGTCTCTACTCCCACTTTGTACAATAGTCCCCCTCGCCATTCATCTCCGTCCCCCTACTCCCTTCCTCCTCTTCCCTGGGTCCTGGCCTCTATGTTATCCGCTCACTTCACCTAATTGATCACGGCCCGCTAAGAGGTCAAACCCATGGGAGCAGGGAGTTTTACCTGTTCGGTTCCCCCTATTATCCCTACTCAACAAACATCTGTCGTGGATGAATGAATGGGGAGGTGTCCTGCAGAGAGAGGGGGTGGGGAAGGGAGGACCAAGGGTGGGGATCTGGAGCTCGGGAAGGGGGCAGGGCACTGAGGGGCAGGGAGTTTGCAGACAAGAAGTGGAAGCAATGGATTGCATGGTGGGGGGGGGCGGTGAGTGTGGGTGGGGTGGGCAGGAGGTAGAGGGAAGAGCCTTGGTTCTGATGGGGGGGGGGAACGGTGCTTCAGGAGAACTAAGGAGACAGTCTGGAGGAACTGCAGGAAGTCAGAGAGGACCTCGGGGGTGGAGGGTGCGGAGGGCTGATGTTGTGCCCCGGGGCCCAGCAAGGTTGGAGACCACCAACTCGGGGGTCCCCTGCTTGGCCCAGAAGCTGACCAAGAGGTCGTGCTTGCTGGGCCCGCTCCCGGTCAGGACTTGAACCCAGCCTGTGTCTTCCAGAGCCATTTTGCTACACTGAGCCAGAGAGGTGAGCGGGGTGTGGGCAGAGAGCGGGGGTGCTGGGTTCTGGATGTGAGGTTTGGGCAGCCCAGGCACGAGGGAGAGGGCAGGAGGGGCCGGGCTGGTGGGCGAGACGGCACGTGGATGCCAGCCTCCTTCGCCACAATGCGGAGGTGCGTCCTGAACACATCTCACCTGCGCTTACCCATCCTTGCACTGAGCCTGCATACCTGTGCTTTGAGGCGGACCCGGTGAAAAAGCTGAGGCTGGGAAGAGTGTGGGGTCACTCAGGAAGCAGGTGGTGGTGCTGGCAGAGACCCCAGGACGCTGTGGGGTCCTTTCCATCACAGCCAGCAGGGGTGGGGGGGGGGTGGGCGGACCTCCTCCTAGGTCCATTCTGGGCATTTCTGCCGCATGAAAGCCCAGCTCTAGCTGCCAAACACCCACTCCCCAGCGAGAATCCTCAGGCTGCCTCCCCTGCCCCGTCTTCATGACCCCGCCCTCCTGCCCCTGCCCCTCCTGGCCCCACTGCAGTTTGGGGGAGCTGCGCGGAGTCCCCAGAAGTCCAGCTGAGAGAAGCAGAGCTTCACAGAATTGTGGGGCTGGGACCTCCTGGCTCCCTCTCCCAGCTGGGGCTGAAGGCCCTCAACATTTGGGGCTCCTCCCAGGCAGTCTCCGCCTTCCCTCCCCCTCCCTTTCCAAAGAGGTTTTGCTGAGTACCTAGGAAGGTACTGGGGAGGGGGGGTGTCGATCCTTCCCTCCCCACCCTCTGAAGCTCCCCGGTGAGGCCTGTGCCCCCGCAAGGGACTCGATCCTTCAGGCAAAGGCTTAGCTTGGACAAAAGAGGAGACATACTTTTTGAGGGCCTGATCTGCGCCAGGCACCACGCGCAATGCGGGGCCACACTGGTGACTCAGGGAAGGGAGGCAGGGAGGGTCCTGCTGGGCGGAAGTCCTGGGCTTGGAGGAGAGGGAGACAGGTAGAGGCATCCGTTTTCCAGCCTGTTTCTGGAGTGCACCCAGCGGTGCTTGCACGCTTTATCTTCCCAGTAAGTAGAGAGATGAGCCGGAGGACCGATCATGGAGCTCTGCCTGGAGGAAGCCAGCTAGCCCAGGCAGCTCACCCCGAGTTCTACCTCATCGGTGGCCGATTCTCCCCGCCCCTCCCGCCCTCCCCAACCCCCCCCCCCCAGCTTCTTCCCACGGCTCCAGTTTTGCGCTCCAGAGAGTCCTCAACTTGTCTGACCCACCCTCTTCTGCCAACGAAGGGGACCCTTGTCCGCCCCCCCGTCCCCACTTCTAAAGTCTTCCAGGCTCCGAGGTGCCACCTTCGGCTGCCCCCCACCCCCACCCCCCATCCCCTCCCTGTCCTTTCGGTAGCTGCCCTTCTGCCCCACCTCTGCTAACCCCTCCGTCGTTGGGCATCTCTCTTCCATAATTTCGGCACCTGGGCGGCCAAGGTGCCCCCGCAAAAGCTCAGCTGACCAGCGCCCTCCCCCCGCCCAGGTGGCCATCTCCGTCCTCCCTCCCCCGCCGGGCACTTCCAGCCACCAAAGGCGCCCACCCGCGGGGCCCGGAGCACAGCGGTGCCTCCCCCGCCGGGGCGCGGCTCCACCTGCAGGGCGCTGGGCGGCAGGCGCGCGGCGGGCGGCGCGGGCCGCGGGGGCGGAGGAGCGGGCGGCGCGAGGGAGGGGCCTGCGGAGCGGCGGCGGCGGCGGCGGCGGCGGCCCCAGCCCGCGCAGCCCGGCTCGGCCCCGGCTCGGTCGGCGCAGCGCCGCGCGCGTCCCCTCCCGCCGCCGCCGCGCAGCCAGGCGCCCCGGCACCAGGCCGCCGCCGCCGCCGCCGCCGGGCGCACGACGCAGCGCGCACCGGCCGGGATGCGCGCCCGGGCCCCGGCCCGCCCCCACCCGCGGCCGCCGCCCGCCCGCCGCGCGCTCGCCTGACCGCGGCGCCCGCCCCGGCCGCCCCGCCCGTCCCCGGCCGCCCCCCCCCCTCCCCGGCCGCGATGCCCGCCCCCCGGGGCCCCGGCGGCCCGCGCCCCTGCTAGGCTGCGGCGGCATGGCCCGCGCGCCCGGCGCGACCTCTGCGGATTGCATCGGTGTGTGGCGGCGGGGCATGCCCAGGGCACCGGGCACGGCCTTCAATGGGCGAGGACACGGACACGCGGAAAATTAACCACAGCTTCCTGCGGGACCACAGCTATGTGACTGAAGGTAACGTACGTGTTGTCTGAGGCCCCCTCCGGCCGGCCGCGGCGTGGGGATGCCGTCGCACCGAATGCCCTCCGAAGGTTTGGACCGCGCGCTGTGTGTCGTGTCCCCCCCCCCCCTCCCCCGCCCCACCCCACCCCACCCCACCCTATCCCACCCCGCCCCGGGTCCCGGAGGGAGGGAGCCCGAGGGCGCCGGCCTCCGCTTCCCAGCGCCCTCCTCCGCGCCGCCCTCCGGCCGGCAGCTTTCGACCCCCAGGCCCGGAGGCATCCCGAGTCGGCCGTGGCCGTCATTTGTAGAAAGGCCATTCCTGCGGCTAATCTGGCGAAGAAATCCGGGGAAATTAAATGGTTTAGAATCCTGGGTTGGCCATTTCAGCCCTGCCCAAAGCCTACAGAATTTTCTAGGCTTCCCACTCCCCGGAGACGAAGAGGGATCCGAGGGTGTGTGTGTGTGGGGGGGGGAAATCCATTTCCAGATTCCCCCCAGAGGCTCGCTGTCCTGGGCCCCTCCCTGTGCCTCCGGAGGCAGGGGCCCTTCCTGGGTGGGAGAAGGCGGCTGGTTTGGGGTTGGTCTTTTATACCTGGTGAGTTATACTGACATAGGAGGAACTGGCCCCAAACTGTCAGAATTTTCCCCCCAAAAGTGGGGCATGCCATCCCGAAAGGGCCCGGCGTTTGAAATCCCCCAAATCGGCCCTAGAGGCCCAAGCCCAACCCCCACCCCGAGATGGTGGGATCCAGAGGGTCGGGGCCCAGTGACTTCCAAGGGTCTCTCTTCTCCCTCCACCTTGCCCGGAGAACGGTGGGGACAGGTCCCAAGCCGCAGCCAGGGGCCCGCGGAGCGAATCCTCGATTTGAAGATGGGGATAGCTAGCCGCGGGGTGGCAGTATGCATCAGTGAGGACACTTGTGCTGGAGACCTTCCCGGGTTTAGGGACCGTGAGCACCTTGCCTAGGGGTTGCTGGACTGGCCGCCTACGTGTTCGTGGGTTTGCAGCGAGAGGTCCCCGGGTGGGTGCCCCGGTGGGAGGGGCCCCGGGCATCGCGGTCCGCGGGGGCTGGTGCGCTTGGGTGCCGCTGTCAGGGAACCTGTGTGGGCTTGGCGCCGGTGACTCTGACTCCTGGGTGGCGTCCGATGCTCCGGTGCCTGGCTCCACCGGAAATGAGGCCGAGCGGGTAGCCGGGGCCCTTGCGGAGGAGGCCGGGGAGCGTCGGGCCAGCGAGGGGCGGGTGGGACCCCTGCGTCCCGGCCCGGAGAGCAGAGGCAGGGTGTGTAACCTGGGAGGAGGGACGCTGAGGGGCGGCGCTTCCCGCTCCCCGGAGGAGAACCGCTGAGTCATGCTTTGCTGATGGGGGAGGGGGTGGCGGGAGGAGGCCGCGCAGCCGGGCCGGGTGAGGGCTCGGGCCCCCAGCTAGGGCTTTCTGGGGCCCAGGGAGCTGAAAGCGGCCCTTTGTCGCCTGCCTTGGTGAGGTTGAGGAAGAATCGGCGAGTTCTTTCTGCTGGCAGGCTGCTGAGCACAGAGGGTGAAGGAGGCCTCTGGGCTGCTGGCAGGTGCCCCAGTGGCCTGGCTCCGGCCGAGAGGGCATCTTGGCAGGTCATTCTGGTCTGGCTTTGTGCAGGAAGCCTGAAGCCTGTTTTCTCCTCTCGCATGGAGGCGGATGGGACAGGACGCGGGACTTGGTGATTAAAAGTAAAAAGCACCATGCCTCACCCCCAGTGGGCTTGAGCAAAGACGAGTTCCTTCTTCACCCTGTCTCCCCCCGGCCTGCTTGCTTTCATAAATTTAAAAGCTCTTAGCGGAGGAGAGCAAGGGGCCAGTGGATACTTGGAGTAAGAAGTGCTTTTAATTCCTCCTCATTCATTCAACAAATACTTAGCTCCTATGTGCCAGTCACTGTTGTAGCCCCCGCGGGTCTAGACAAAGATGCTGCCCTTGGGCAGCCTGTATTCTAGAAGGGAGCTCTGTGCGTGGTATTGAGGGGAAGCTTTTCCACCAAGTCTTGGTCTCCCCATCTGTAAAATGGGAGTGAATGATAACCATCTTGCCTACAAGGTCTTGGGGTTTCTGGGAGGGTCCGGCGGACTGGCGGATGACGGAGCCATCTTGGAACAGGAAATTGTCAGGAAATTGTCAGCTGGCAGTTGAAGTATGTTAAGCACCTGCTGTGTGCTGGGGCCTCACTCAAGATACCGCATACACCATACCCCCGTTCTATAGATAAAGAAGTCAGGGTTTGACCTTGTCGGTGTCCCAGGCTGAGTGCGTGTGTAGGGCATAGGGCTCGGGGGGCTGGGATGCAGAGGAACAAGAGGGTCTAGCAGAGGAAGCAGTGACAGTCATTGTTGGAATCCTATGAGATTTCTGGCCTCCCTACGTGAAAACAGACTTTCACAACGTTGCGCCCTGCATTTTGTGCTCGGAGACCAGGGTAGGTCACAGATTTGGGTGTCAGACAGACTTGTGTTCAAATCCTGCTTCTGACTCTTCACAGGCTGTGTAATCTGGGACAAGTTATTAAACCTTTCCGAGCTTCACTTTCTCCCTTCGTACAGGGGGAGATAATAATAACAAGCCTTACGTTATTATTATTAGGATGATCAGTGATTATTGCGCTAATGTAGAAAACATCAGCACAGTGCTTGGTCTATTGGAGGCATTTGATAAATGGTACTGCTATAATTTAAAAGGCTTCTGGAAGAGCTTCATGAGCAAATAATGGAGGCTGAGATCTTGCAAAAGACCCAGGTGTACAAATTCTTTTTCCACCTGGTCATTTGGCCCACAAACACTCACTCACTACACTCCAGTGGCTCTGGTCTACTTCCTGCTCCTTAAGCAGGTCATTTTTTTTTTTTTTTCCTTGCTTCACAGCCTTTGCACTGGCTGTGTTCTCTATCTAGAATAGCCACCTCCTGCCCTTCTCATAGCTGGCTCCTCCTCAGCCTTTAGATCTCAAGTCAAACGTCGTCTTTGCCTATGGGAGTCCTGCTCGAATTCCTCAATCTCTTATAAAATCTCAAATACTTTGGGAAGAGTTTAGGTTTTGTTAGTCATTCACACCTTGGTATGAATTAGAGCAGCTTTTTTTTTTTTTTTTTTTCTTTTTCCTCAACTCTTGGCTCATCTCAGCTGATCGAGGGTTGTGATCACTAAGCATGGATGCAGGCCACCCTGGGGCACAGAGAACTTGGAAAGGTTGGGTGGGTGTTGGGGAGGGCAGTATCGTTGAGTCTCTCCAGACAGTAGAAGGACCTGGACCCTTGAGAGAGGGTCCCCAGGGGTAGGAGAGTGCCAGGAAGTCTCTGTGTGTTTAGACTTTTCTCAAGAGCCAGATGTGGCCCAGGAGGGGCGCTTCCTGGCTGTGTTCCCTTGCTGCAGCCACGGAGCTCAGCTTTTGGATGAGTGAAATAGGCGTTTCTAGGTTAGTCTGGTCTGCAAGCCCCTTCATCCCCTTTCACGCAGCAGCGTTTCCCAAGCCCATTCGCTACTGGCTCTGGCCCTGGGCAGACGTGGGGGCTCCCAGCCCATAGGAGGCGGCACATGCTGAAGAGAGAGTTGGTGGCAGTGACTGGGTGTCTTTGGGAAGGAGCAGTCACTCCCAGGTGCCTGCAGGTTAAGGCACCTGAGGGCACACTTTTCTGCCAGGACCACAGTCCCCTCCCTGGAGTATCTCAGCCATTAAACTCTGTCATCTCTGCCTTTTACATCCATGGAAAGAAAGGTACCTCCGTCTCCCTGACCCCGTATCCCTGCCTTCCTCGTGTGCTGCATGTGGTTCAGAGCCACCTGTGTGTCCCCGTGGATTGTATGGTTGAGAGATGAAGCAGGGCTCAGAGGAGGAAGGGGTAAGGTCGGGAGGGTGTCCCAGGCCTGTCTGAACCCAGCATTTGGGCAGTTTCCACAGCATGGAATTGTCTTCCTGGTTCAAACTGGTTGAGCGGGGATAATGTCAGCTTTCTGCCCACGCCTAGACTACGCCGGAGAGGCATGCTTTGTGGGAGACCAGGGTTCATCCAAATTTGCCCCCACGTTGGGGCTGTTGAGGCTGATCTCCCCAATACCCAGCGCCTCACCCCACAAGAGCATCGTGGTTCTCACCCAGAAACCTGTGGCCAGAGGCCGGGCCAGCTTGGTCCGAGGCTAATGCGTCCCTCTTGCAGTGACTGGTTCTAGAACGGACATGGGAACCAGTTCTGGAGGTCGCATGGAAGCTGGTTTCTCTCTTGGAAGGAGCAGGGAGGCTCCCATGGTTGCCAGCAGCCCCCCTGAGACCATGAAGCGGGTAAGTCCTAAGCCAACAATGCTGACGGTGTCTGAGCAGAGAGTGAGTGGCAGCAGGGGACATTGTGACTCCGTGGGTTAACCAGGCCTGATGTCCACCCGTCTCTGGGCTTCCATTCCCATGAGCTGCCACACTTCCTCTTTGCTGCACACCTTAAGCTGAGCCTCTGTGCCTGGTAGCCAACAAACCCCCTTTCCTGGTTATCTGGAAGACCGGGAGCCTGCCCCGTCACTCCTGGCTAAGATTTGAGACCCAGGAAACCAAGAGGGAGTTTGATGTGTTCACTTTCTGTGTTAGGAATCCTGTTGGATGTGTTTTATTGCACTCAAGTCAGGGCTGCTGAGTTCTGGCTTCCCTTCCTCGGCCCTCCTGAGGAGGCATTCCAGCCAGATGAGTTCTCCCAGGAGACCTGCATTCCCGGTGGGGTCTGACTCTGGGTTCGTCATCTCGACCAGGTCACCCCGTGTCTCGGACCCCCAGCGTCTTCTCTGGATTGCTGCTCGCTTGAAATGAGAGATGCACAGTTTGTTTGATGTTATAAACGTGTCCGTCACATGCTACGTGCATGTGTTCCTTCGTGGGAGGAACACTGTCTGTGAGCCCAGGGCTTTAAATGGCTCGGTGTGTGTGAACACGCCCAGCCCAGGGCCTGGGGCCCAGTCAGTACTTAATAAACGTCGTCTGCCAACGGTTAGAGTTAGGATAGCCTAGAACCATCGCCAGACTGGCTAGCCCAACCCCATCGCCACTCCACGGGGAAATGGAGGCTAAGAGGGGGTCGCTCATGGCGTTTCCCTGAAGCCAGCCCAGAGGGAGAGTGGGGGGAGCCAGCTTTCGGTTGGAAATCAAGCTGGGGACTGCTGGGCCTTCACCCCCATTGCTCCCCTTTCAGAATATCACTTCCATGAGCAGTCCTGGACTTTCGCAGACTCACACTGTCTCCATGTCAGGGGTGGGGGGGGCAGTGAGAGAGGCTGGGTGTTCTCTGTTCAGTCGCGCCACCTCTCTGAGCCTCAGTTTCCTTACACTGGGTTGTCACACGGCTCTAAGGAGCAAAGGCTGTGTGGACTCCACCGTTGAGTGGGTTGGCCCCCACAGCCCCCTCCCTGTAAGCAGCTCACTGGTTTATTTTTATTTTTTTATTTAATTTAGTTTTGTATGTTTACTTATTTTTTGAGAGAGAGAGAAAGAGAGAGAGAGAACAAGCAGGGGAGAGGCGGGGGGGCGGGGGGACAGAGCATCCGAAGTAGACTTTATGCCCACAGCACAGAACCCTATGCAGGGCTCAAACTCACGAACCGTGAGATTGCGACCTGAGCTGAAGTCAGAGACTTAACCGACTGAGCCACCCCGGCGCCCCGAAGGCAACTGTTTAAATTCAGCAAGAGATTATAGGAGTTTTCCAGCGCTTGGCAGTCTGTGCCATCCGGGCAGTCACGTGGGGCCCCACGCCCGGAAGGACCGGATTCTGGTTTTGTGCTCTGCTGTCGCCGTGTGGAGTTTTTATCATCTTCTCTCCGGACCCATGCTTTGTAGGCGACGTCTGATGGGGGCAGCGGAGTGGACGCCCGAGCAGAGATGATGCGTGCAGCACGTGTGGCAGCTGCTTTGTGCCGCTGCTACACACACCTTGTGTTTGCTTCGAGCGTCGCTGAGCTCCCACACGCGCGGGCCGCCACATTCTGTGCTTCCGCAGCGGGTCGGCTGACGGCCCGGAGAAGCCACGCTTTTCCACTTGAACCAGACTAGATTCAGCGGCAGAAAGGAGGCAGTGACGTGCTAAGGAGCACGAGGGACCAAGGAGCCCTGCCGTCCCCTCCTCCCCGCATTCCGTCCTTGCGTGAGTTAATCACTGATGCTGAAAATAATGACCCAGAAGGAAAGGACAGGAGGGGACAGCCCTAGTCCTTCCCTTTCAATCCTTATTCATCACTGAGCCAAGGGTAGAGGCGTGTGTGTAGAATGTGCAAGCATCAAAAAGTGAAACGAGGGGCGTCTGGGTGGCTCAGTGGGTTAAGCGTCTGACTTCGGCTCGCGTCATGATCTCACAGTTCGTGGGTTCGAGCCCCACATCAGGCTCCATGCTGACAAAGCCTGGAGCTGCTTCAGATTCTGTGTACCCCCTGCACACCCCCCCAAAAAACTAATAAACCTTAAAAAAAAGAAAAAACAGCTAAATGAAACCAGATGAGCTGTTTGGGTTAGCACCCACACTGCCCTGGTGAGAATGAATACGGTACCCACGCGGGTAGGAGCCCCCAGATACGAATTGTGTGTTTCCGTGAGTCTGCATTCCCGTTAAATGCTCTTGTGTTCACACTTAACGCTGGAATTGCAGAACAGAATGGTGACTGGCAGAATTCACGCTGATAACTTAAACGTTTAGTTTTTCTGTCGGCGTTACGTAGCAAATAACACTGCGGCGAGTTATGGGGAAAGTGAAAAAGGTTTATGTTTTAGTTCCTCTGGCTTTTTGAACCGGGTGCTCTGCATTTGCATTTTGCACTGGGCCCTACAAATGGTAGAACTGGCCCTCCTTTACTATATGGGACAGGCTGGCATTTCCAGGGGGCAAGAATCCTTGGCCCGCCTCCCACCACCCCCTTGGCTTTTGGGATTGGTAGAGAACTGGTGAGAGCCTGTCACCCATTGGGCAGCTTTTCCCTATTGGGCGGGGTTAAAGTATTAAAGGTCCCTGCTCCTCCCCTACCCGCTGGGGCTGGCACTCCTTGGGCTGTTCCAAGGAGGGGATGCCAAGTGTCTCATTTCAGATTCCAGCCTTTCGACCTGTGTCCCCACAGCCCTGAACTGAGGGGCAGTAGAGGAGGGGTCCCTAGCTCCCCATGCCCCCCACCCCCCCCATTACCATTAATAAAGCAGATTCTTTTGATTTCTCTCTTCTTGGCTACCTCCCCTGTGTGGCCTCAAATCCTAGCGGCAGGGAGGGCTGCCTAATGGTTACCTCAGTCCCGCCCCAGACTCCACGGCTTTATTCCTGTGATAGATACGCCATAGTTCAATTAATCACCCCCATTGTTGCATAATTAGGTGGCTTGTTTTTCTGGTATAACACCGAGTGAACGAACACTGTTTGCTATGAAGATACTCTACGCCCAACTCCCAACCCCGAACAGCTTCGGAATAATTTCTTCAGAGAGAACCCTGTGCGTGCAGTGTCATGCGAAAATGATGAACGCGTTTGGTGTTCTCGACGCATGTCGCCAAGTTATGCTCCAGAAAGTGTTGCTGTTTTTACCACGTGCTGATCAGCACTCGATACCCTAACGTGTTTGACCTCTGCAGATATCACAGATGAAAAGTATTCGTTTTAGTTTATGTCTGAGTACCGATGAGATGGGCTATTTTTTCCCCCTTTTGTTCAATAGATATTTGCCGCCCCCCCTTCTGTGCCGGGGGGATGTTAGCTGTTGGACGGGCAACGTTGAAGACGGAGTTCATTGCTGTCCTTCAGTCAGCCACTCATTCATTCGCTGGGCAGATATCTCTGGAGCTGCCTCTGTGTTCTGGGCACTGGCTTCTTCCGGGTTGCTGGGGCAGGGAGGGGGAGGGTGGGGTGAGAGCTGGGGGAGGAGAGCGCTCAGGAAGAGCCTGGGGTTCTGCAGTGGCTAAAGGACAGATCACAGGGAGTCTGTGGCACGGTTGGGGTAGGCACCCAGGTGGGCCATGGAGTCATAGGCCTGAGAATCTGGGTGGGAAGGGACAGGGCGGGGGAAGAAGGATGGGTCACCGTCCTGCCATCCTGTTGGGTAGGAGGACAGTATTGGAAAGCATCTCCCGGGCTCCCTGTTTCAGGTGTTTACACGCACTCTGCACCCTGTTCCCTGGGGGCTCTGCTTCGGTGATGCCGTCTTTCCATGAGCCCTTAAGGTCTGCAACTCTGTCTCCCCGCTCAGGTCTCCCTGCTGGCACACAGAGTCATTTGCTCTCTGTTCTCGGCTCTCCCCGACAGACAGCCCCTTGACCCCTTTTCTCCAATCTCACTGCCTCTGGGGCAAAACGCTCCAGGTCCTAGAAGGCACGTTTCCAGGGCTCTGTGCTCTGTGGACGCAAGCCAGGCTGTGTCCTTCTCCAAAACGTCGGCCTGTCTCTGCCAGGGTCTTGGATGCCATTGGGAGAGTGAGCTGCCTCCAGCAGTCTGGAGGAATCTGCAGCCCGCAGCACCCTGGGGAGTCCTGCTAGTTAAACCAGGCCCTGCAAGACAGGTGCCTCTTTTCCACTGCACTGGTGTCCCGTGGCCCTCATCAAAACGACCCATGTGGACTTGAGTATTAAATGATTAGGAAACCAACATAATAGCCATTATTAGTATTAACCATTTATTGAGTATATACTATGTGCCAGACACGATGCTAAGTACAGCATCTTACTGGATCCTAACAAAGCTCTGGGTTGTATGTATTTTCCCCATTTTACAGGGTTGAAAGCTGAGGTTTGGGTACGTGTGAAGAGTCGCAGGTATAAACGGGCAGAGCTGGGGTTTGAACACAGGCCATCTGCCTGCAGAACCCGCACTCCTGACCTCCACACTGTGTGGAGGAACCAACAAGGAGGGGACAGGAGATCTGTTGGGTTCTGATTATGCTCCTTGCTTAGCAGGGTCTGGGATTCAAACCCAGCACTGCCTGGTGTGGTGCTCACGCTGGGCATGCGGCAACACATCGGTCCTAGCCGTGTGTGTGGTTGGAGGCAGTTGAGATGGGCCAGGAGGAGAAGGGCTCCCCTCTACCGCATAGGGGGTGGGGGCCGGGGGGATGGTCACAGCTCTACAGAGGACAGGTGCTTTGGCACTGAAGGGAGTGGCATTCTTCAGGGCAGACAGCGATGCCCTTTGGGACATGGCATTCTAGTACATTCCAGGCAGGAAGAACAGCATGTGCAAAGTGACATACGCTTGTCTCCTGACAGCGTCTGGGCTCTTCCTCCTGGGTCCAGGAAGCAGTTCCCAGCCAGCTCTGGGTGCAGGGACCACCTGGGAGCCACTGTGCTGCCCAGGACAGGCACTGCCTCCTTGTACAATGGGGGCTATTGTCCTCCCCAACCCTGGGCTGAAGGGCCCATTGAAACGGAACAAAGGCAGCTTAGAGGTGCCGGCTGCCCCGAGCAGGGATAGGATCACCAGCTCAGGCCCAGGATCACCAGCTCAGGCCCGGGGCTTGCTCTGGGCCAGCCTGGCCTTCTGCATTTCTCCACCCTGGAGAGGTCATAGCCCTGACCCCTGGGGCTGCTGCTGCTGGAGGCCGGGACCTGGGCCCCCCGGGGCCTGAGCTCTGGTCTGAGCTGGCAGGTGCTTCAGCCTCGGAACCTGTTTCCCCGTCCATCTGGGAAGCAGAGAGAGAACTCCCAGCCACCCGGGCTTTTTGTGAGCATTGAGTGAAATAATCTATATACTGTACAGAAACCTCAATAAAAGGCAATTACTTGTGTTATGAGTATCAGCTTTTGGATTTTGTTTTCATTTCAAAAAAGTGGTAATGAAAACTTTTATTTATTTTTTTAACATTTATTCATTTTTGAGAGGGAAAGAGAGAGAGAGAGAGGGAGGGAGGGAGAGCACATGAGTAGGGGAGGGGCAGAGAGAGACGGAGACACAGAATCCGAAGCAGGCTCCAGGCTCTGATCTGTCAACACAGAGCCTGACGTGGGGCTCAAACTCATCAGCCGTGAGGTTATGACCTGAGCTGAAGTCGGACGCTTAACCGACTGAACCACCCAGGTGCTCCCGGACTGAAAAATTTTTAAGCCAAATCAGGACCCCGGTCACATCACCCCACCGCAGCAGGCCAGTGTTTCTTACCTGACCAAGTCAGAACGAGTGCTAATTCCTTCCCATCTGAATTCTCATCCATCTTGGCAAGGTCCCCACTTGTCTCAAAAATGCCTTTTTATGGTTGCTGGGTTTGAACCAGGATCCCAAGGCCTGCACCTGCAAGGGGGTGTTCTGTCTCTTATGTCTTTCCTGATCGAGACCAGTCCTCTATCCCATTCTCAGACCCCTGACTGCTAAAGACATTTGTGACTGCTTTGGAAAGATGCTGGTTTCACCCCCTACTGTCCCCAGCCTGTGTCTGGCTCCCAGTTTTGCCAGAAGGGTCTAGAAGGCTAAGGAGCGGTTGCCCGGATCCTGGGAGTCACCCCGGGAACGTGCCTCTCTCTCCTTCCAGGGCCTTCCTCACCTTTCATCAGCGGACAGACCGGGACATCCGTCTTCACCGAGGCCTAGCCAGATGGGAGATTCGTGAACAAAAGCAGCGGTTTCTGTGTTAAGCCATTGAGTTTTGAGATGATTTTTTTACACAACAGATAACTGGAATAGTCATGGATTCCCAGCTTGAATTCTTGGTCCAGCTCAACTCCTGTTCCTTCTGAGGCCCCTTGTCCAGCTAATTGTGCTTTCCTTGGTTCTGCCCTTGCAGAGCCTTCCAGAACTTCCTACCTGTGTATGTTAGCCTGTGTCAATTTCTGTTGTTTATCATTACCCCCAAGTCCCAGTGCCAGCCAGGAAGGCGACTCAGGTCAGATCATAAGACAAGACTGGAACCCAGTCCCTTCTGGAACATCAGTAGATACGCACATGGGACGGACCTGCTTCCCCTTACACAGCTCAGCACCTGCTACCCACCAGGTGTTGGGTAAATACGTGGTCGAGTGACCAAGAGGAAAAGTGCCACACTTTCCCCTACCAGCTTCCCCGAGTAGAAACAGTCTTCTCTTGGCAAAGTTGAAATACGTGCAGATTTCAGTCTTCACGGTTCCAGGGAAATCGCGCCAGCGCCGCGGCCCCACGGATCAGACTTGAGCTACCCCGGCGCGGTAGCTGTGAGGAACTGCGTCAATCGCAAACTTTGCCAGTAAGTTTTCAGGGCACGGATCACTAAGTAAATACCAGATGCACGTTGCAGAGCCTGCCAGGTCACTTCTTTCCGTGTCTGTCGCTGGCTGGTCACCGAGCGTGTGTTAGTTCACACACAGACAGCAAAGCATGTGGTACTGTTGCCTCCTTTGTCTCCCCGCGATGAGGCCATGTGACGCCTCACGGAAATGGAAAATCAAAAGAAGGAACGGGCCAACAGCGACGACGCCCAGCAGGGGAGTGAAAAGGGATCCTGCTGGAGGGGAACCGTGGGTGGCATGTGAACGGAGTCCTAGAGGAAATCGCCGATCCTGGGAGCATTGGAACCATGGCCTGAGGAGAGTCTCTTGGGCAGCGACAGGCGCTAAGTGAAAGAGATCCTACCCTCGTGGCTGAAGAATGTGGCTCCGGAGGGAGGGAGATACCCCAGAGGAAGTGACTCTGGGAGGTGTTTCACCACGTTGGAAACGCAAAGGGGTGAGATCTTGGAAGCTGATCTGAACTTGGGAAGACGGCTCTCCAAGGCACAGACGAGGTGCCAGCCGCCAGCAGAAGCAGCAACCTTCAAACTACTTTCCATATGCTTCTTTTTACAAAGACATAAAACACTTGACTTCTCTCAATGTTTCCAATGCTTTAAATCACTGAACTAAATAAATATTGGTTTTACTATTTTTTATATCCCTATACGCTTGTAACCATCAATGAGAGAGGTTTTTTTTTTAATGCTTACTTATCTTTGAGAGAGAGAGAGAGCACGCGCGCGCATGGGGGGGAGGGGCAGAGAGAGAGGGAAACACAAAATCTGAAGCAGGCTCCAGGCTCTGAGCAGTCAGCACAGAGCTGGATGCAGGGCTTGAACCCACAAATGTGAGATCATGACCTGAGCCGAAGTCAGATGCTTAACCGACTGAGCCACCCACATGCCCCAATAAGAGAATTTGGTTTAAAAAAATTTTTTTTAATGTTTATTTATTTTTGAGACAGAGAGAGACAGAGCATGAACGGGGGAGGGTCAGAGAGAGAGGGAGATACAGAATCTGAAGCAGGCTCCAGGCTCCGAGCTGTCAGCATAGAGCCCGACGCAGGGCTCTAACTCACAGACCGTGAGATCATGACCTGAGCCAAAGTCAGATGCTTAACCGACTGAGCCACCCAGGTGCCTCTAGAGTTTTTAATGACTTAAAAAAATTATCTTTAAAGTCACAGAACATTTGTAATTTCCAGATTGATTCTTAAGATCACTTTGAATGATTTGAGCATGCACGGTCATTTCTATGCTCCCCCAACCCGAGAACTCCCTGTACTTACTTCAAATGGGTAGTGTCTATGCTGCATGGCCCTTCCACAGGTCGAGGCCACGGTGATGTTCTGAATGGTCAATATTCTTCTTGTTGAAGGCAACGACTCGAGAATATTAAATAGCGCAAATCCCTCACCGTGGATATGGTCAGGCAGCCCTTGGATCGCTGAGAGAGGGACACACGCCCTCCCGCCACTGTGCTCACCATGCGGACCTCCAGCCAGCCCGTCTGCTTCGGGGACAATCCATCACAGAATGAGCTGGCTGAAGGAGTCCGAGGCTGAACGAAAGTGGCTCCTGTATCGGCTTTCAACGTGAAAGGTGATAAAAACAACCCTGAATATTTTATAGCCCCGAGGAGAGGTCAGGCTCTTTATTGAAAGTGTGAAAATATAATCCATCATAACATGTCCCATATCATCAGACTGTGGGAGCTAAGCTCCATTCAGGTGCTCCTTGCGAGAAGATTTTAATTGTATTTCTCTATTTATTTCATCTCATTACAGAAACGTTTGAAAATGCAGGAGGTAGAACGGGGGGGGGGGGGAATAACATCCTGATGTCACTGCCCCAGAAACCGTTGTTCCAGTTTTTTGTATTTCCTGTTTACCACTCCCCTACAGACTGTAATGTAAATACAGTTTGTATCTTTTAGAATACCTAACACGCTGAAACGTTTCCCCGTATTGTCACAGTTTCTGAGTAAATAATTTTTAATGGCTGCGTAATAGTCCGTTGCGTAGATATAATTATTCATTCAGTAACTAGGTCCGGATTCGTTCATCAGACTAAGGTGGATGCCTGCAGTCGGTGTGTGTGTAGGGGGGAGGTGCAGGACGGAGGAACAGGGCACAGCCCCTCCCTGGAGAACGTCTGGAATCAGGGGGACGTAAATATAGGGTCGTAATACAGTGTGCTGGGGGCTGGGAGGCAGGGGGACCCCACAGCTGGGACGGGGTCGCCGTGTGGGGCAGGGCAGAGAGGCTGGGTCCGGAGCAGAGAAGCGGCCGTAGGGAGAAGGGGAGAAAGCGTTCCCAGCACTCGGAACCAGTTGGCACATTGTGGGAGCCCATTCACCTATGGGGCTTGGGCTCCCCGGGCAGTGGTAGACGAGCAGGCAGGCCGGGAAAGGGCCCTTTGTAATCTGTCCAGGCACGGAAGGAAGAGGGAACGAGAGTGGCCGGAGGTCCCTGGGGGGTTGGAGAGTGAGGTGGGGAGGAGGGTGACGTTCAGAGGTTGTGTGAGCACCTCCAGGAGCGGCGAGAAGGCTCCTGGGACGGGCCTTGGGAGGAGGTGGAAGTGAGGGTTGTCCACGCGCCCTGGTAGAGGGAGGAGGAGGGCTGAGCCTCCTCGCATGGTCTGATCACGACAGGAGTGCTCCCCAGCTGGCGTCACAGGTGACAGTGGGCCGAGGGTGGAGGCACCTCCCTGCTCCTGGACGCCGACATCCCAACTCTGGGTGTTTTTTTTTTTTTTTTTTAAGTTTATTTATTTATTTATTTAGACAGAGCGTGAGTGGGGAAGGGGCAGAGAGAGAGGGGGAGACACAGAATCCCAAGCAGGCTCTGCTCTGTCAGAGCTCGAATCCACAAATTGTGAGATCGTGACCAGGGCTGAAATCAAGAGCCAGACGACTCACCCGATGGAGCCACCCAGGCACCTCCCAACTCCAGGGGCCTTAAAGGTGCTCATCATGTGATGAGCGTCCTTGTGAATGTGTCTCTTCCTGTATCTCGGGTGTTCTTGTCTCTGGCCACCTGGGAAGTCAATTTCTCGGTGAAAGGATAGGAGAGTTTTTTGGGGCTTGAATAAAGATTTGGGTACCATGTTGACTACCGAAATAAAAACAAAATTGACCAACAGTTTTTGTGGGGGAGATCTTCGGAAGAGTTAAGTGTGTGTGTATGTCATGAAGCTTTGGCACAATCCGTAGGTCACAGTGAACCCGTCAGGCTCGGTCTTTCTTGCGTAAGAAAGACAAGGATAGATTTCAAGCTGGGCGCCTGGAGACGTAGGGCTCTGTTCATCGTCTCTCCGTGTGAATTTGATGGCGATGGGCTTCGGCTGTGCCGAAGGACACGTACCGTGAACCTCTGTCCGCACCTACAAACGTTCCTGTCTTCGTGGGAAGATGACAGTGGTGGTGACGGTGACAAGAGGAACTGCCATTTTTTAAAAATATTTTGTGGTGTTTTTGTCGATTTTTGAGACGGAGAGAAAGCACAGGTTGGGGAGGGACAGAGAGAGAGGGAGACAGGGACCGAAGCGGGCTCTGTGCCGATAAGCAGATATCCTGACGTGGGGCTGGAACCCACGAACCGTGAGATCGTGACCTGAGCAGAAGTCGGTTGCTTAACTGACTGAGCCACCCAGGCGCCCCGCTGCCATTTCTTGACTGCTACAGTGTCGCAAGACATATGTTCGTGACCTCGCTGGAGCTTTATACCCACCCAGGAGTGGGGGAGTGACCCCCTTTGGTATATCAGGAAACAGAGCCCCGTAAAGGTCAGGTTGCGTGCCTGAAGTCACACGGTGCGTGTTGCTACTTGACAAACCACTGTAAACCGTAGTGACCGAAGACGACAGCCGTGTCGTTATGGCCCCTGGATGCTCCGGGTCAGGAGTTTGAGCAGGGTTTGGCTGGGCTCTGCGTGGCAAGTACCGAGCTTCCCTTCTAAGCTGGGGGGGCTGGCTGGTCTGCAGGGTCCAAGAGGGCTTCACACGGGTTGGTGCGTGGTGGGGACGGCTGGGAACGCTCCCCTGGAACGGTCGACTTGGCCTCTCCAACACGGCGCTCTCAGGGTCTCTTCAGGCGTCCGGAGAACCACGTGGAAGATATAACCTCCCCATCCTTGGAGTCCCCCTTCCCCAGTGGTATGACTTCAGCTGGGTTGAGTCACCGGCCAGCCCAGGCTGAAGGGGACGTAAGCTCCGCCTTCGGATGTGGGAAGGGCCAGGCCAGGTCCGCCGTGGGAGGGGAGACAGTGGGAGGGGAGACAGTGCCGTGGCCGTGGCCCTGGCTGGGAAACCGTCTGCTGCAGACGGGGCCCAGCCAAGCCCTGCGCGCGGCTCTGTCTGCCCTTGAAGCTGCCGCATCTCCAGGGAGCGACATTCTGCCTTTTGCTATCCTGACCGGCTGGAGGCAGCGGAGGCCCCTTCCTCCTCCACGCCGCTGTCCCTGGCCAGAAGCACAAACAGCATCCTGCACTTTTGCCACCTTGAATACAGAGCCTGTGACAATATGGATGAAGCATGGGGCCACTATGCTAAGTGAAATAAGTCAGACAGGGAAAGACAAACGCCGCGTGATCTCGCTTAGACGCAGAATCGAAAAAGGCCAAAGTCGTAGAAACAGAGTCTAGGATGCTGGTTGTCAGGGGCTCGGGATGGGGGAAATGGGGACAGGTTGGTCACAGGGTACACGCTTCTAGTTATAAGATGTATAAGCTCCGGGATCTAACACACTACGTGGTGATTATAGTTAGTAGCGCTGTATTTGAGTTTGAACGTTGCTGTGAGAGTAGATCTTAAATATTGTCAACACAGAAAAGAACTGGTGGTCATGTGACCTGGTAAAGACGTGAGCCAATGCTGTGGTGGCATCATTTTGTGGTATTTGAGCCTGATCAAATCAACGCGTTAAACTCACTCACTCGAAACCCTATACGATGTTATATGTCAATTATATCTCAGTAAAGCTGGAAAAAAATAAACACAGAAAACAAGAGGTGAGGAAGGGCTTTCTGTAGGGGGCAGACTAGATTTCCCGCAGACCTGCCTCCCCCGTGCGTGCACCAGGCAGAAGTTACGATCGGGTGCCGAGTGAATCCCGCCCCCCCCCCCCGTCCCTCCCCCTCTGCAGGTGCGCTACCCACATCAGGGAAGGTGGCTTTGGGTAGAGCGGGCCTTTCTCTCTTGCCAGGGCCCCTGCGGTGGGGGAGGGCTGCAGAAGAGAAACAGGTGAGCTGGATGGTTTTTCTGCTTGGCTTGACTCTAAGGACACACTGACCTCTCACAGAGGCAGTTTTATCGGAAACCATGATGGCCCGGTGGCCTGGTCCCAGACACGGCGTCCGCCCATGGGCAGTGGGCTGTGCTCTGAGTGAACGCCATGGAGGGGAAGGAAGCTGCCTGCCATTGAGTGAGAGCGCGGGCGGGGCAGGCAGTGTCCAGGCATTGTCCCTGAGGCAGACGCTGTCATTGTCCCCATTCAGGCGGGACCTCAGGGAGATGAAGGGACTCTCCTGAGCCTGTCTGCCCCCCCCGCCTGACTCCCTCCTCCACCCGGCTGCGTCCTTGCTGGAGAAAGCGATACCTTTGAGAGGTCAGCCTTAGGATCTAGTCCCAGGCAGTAATCTTTCCCCTGCAGGCCGTTCTTCTCTGGAGCAAGGGAGCGTTGGGGTGCATTAGAGGCTCCCTCCCAGCCTCAGAGTAAGTGTGGGGCGTTCCCTTTCCTCTGTGTGTCAGCAAAGCTAATGGGACAGGCACGTGCCTCGGGTTCGGCCAACACGAATGGGCTCAGCCTGTCCCCCGAGGAACCCCGGCCAGCTTGAGGCCCCAGCGGCCGGGATGCATGCCTTTAATTAAAAAAAACAAAACAACCCCCCACAAAAATCCGGCTTTATTGAGATGCAGTTCATATATCATGCCATTCACCCATTTAAAGTGTCCAACTCAATGGTTTTTGGTATGTTACGTAATTAAGTTTTTGAGAATGGAGGTAAAATAATACAACATAAAATTTGCCAATTTAGCCGTTTTTAAGTGTACAAATCAGTGCCATTAACTGCATCCACGATGTTGTGCGGCCATCACCGCTATCTGTTTCCAAGACCGTTTTATTACAGCAAACAAGCTCGGGGCCCATTAAGCAACAGCTCCCCTCCCTCTGGTCTGTGCCTCTTTCAGGGACGGCGTATAAATGCGGTCACACACTGTCCTCCATACCTGGCTCGTCTCCCTGGGCATATGTCTTCTAGATCCATCCACGCTGTAGCAGTTGGGAAGGAGGTTAGATGTTGGAAAGCCTCAGGTGCACTGGGACAGAACTAAGCCACGCAGATGGTCTTGGTGTTCCGCACGTGGGGGAGGCGGGGAGAAACTGGCCAGCCTTGGCCCTCTCACATTTGTGGGTTCCTGGATGACACACAGTGGGGAGGGGGGGGCACTCCCTTCTGACCTTGCCTTATCTTTTCTGCATCTAGAGAGGGGAGTGGTTCTCCCCATTTTACAGTTGAGGAAACCTACCTGCCCAGGAGGTAAGACCTCCCCCAGCCTGGGGGGAGGGCCTGGGAGGGTCCCTGATGCGGAGGCAGCTCCTGCTTCCCGCCTTAGGGCCCCTCCCCCATGCATTGTCCCTGGTGCTTTCATCTGCAGCAAAGGGTACCTTGAGGGACTCCAGTCACCCTGGGGCTAGCCTTCCTTTGCATTCACTCCCCTGTGTGCGGTTGGCCTGCCCCAGCCTCTCCTGGTGCCCCTGTACCTTCAGCTAAATTGGGGCCAAGGTGAATGTCTTCCCGAGGTCTCTTTGAGGCTGGACTGAGCCCCGCATTCGGTTTACCTGATACTCGGAAAGGTCCTGCCTGACGCTCCTCTTCTGCTGAGCGGGGGGCGGGGGGGGGGACCTCACAGGGAGGGAGCCACCCAGCCCACCCACGTGTGTCAGCATCTCAGGAAAAGGTGCTGGTTCCCTGGCTCTGCAGGCCTTGACCCTTGGCTCTGACCCACCCCGACCGATCCCAGCCCTGCCCTTCAACCAGCTGAAGGGCATCCTGCAGTGTGGCCAGATGAAGGAGCCAGGGAAGGGAGCAGCCCGTCCAGGCAGTGGGAGCCCTGCCCTGAGGTCCTCTGCGGCACCCGTGGTATTCCCGGGAGGGTCCCCATCTGTGCTGGGCCAGAGGGCGAATGTATCTCCAGGAGAGAGCCGAGCTGGGGACAGCCAGCAGCACAGGGCTGGCCCCAAGGACCCCACGGGCTTTGTGCGAACGACTAAGTACTTGACGCCCCGAGTCCCAGACTTGAAGTGTTTGGAGTGAGGCCGGGAGGCCCCAGGGTCAACCCTGTGAACCCCGTGTGAACCCCAAGTATAGACCTCACCGATGGCATCTTCCCTGTGGGTGACCCAGTTAAAAAAAAACCAAACTGGGACACTTGGCCGACTACAGGTGTGTCCATATGGGGACAGTGGGACAGCAGGTGATAAACTGGGGCAGTGGCTGAAAACCTGGGGGCTGGGGTCGCCGTAGCTATATCCTTGTAAGCGGCTGTGTGGCGTGGTGACAGGGGATGGCGGTGGGCTTGGAGACCCCGTGCAGACACAGGCTCTCCTGGTGACTGGCTGTGTGACCCTGTGGAAGCCACAAGGCCTCCCTGGGCCTCAGGTTCCTCACGTATGCAGTGAAGACTGTCTCGAGGGCACAAATGCCCGTGTGTCCCCCGAAGGAAGGGCGCTGCACAGGGCAGCAGCACGTGCAGCTGTGAGACCCGGGCCCCAGGAGTGGGGTCCCATTACGGGGGGGCAAGGGCTAGGAAGTGAGCTAGATGTACCATACCCTGCCAGCTAAACTCCAGTCTTACACATTCGGGGTCTGAGAGGGATGTACAAGGTCATTCGGAAGGGACACATGGCCCCCAGGCCGGCAGGAGGTGGCCGGACCCATTTGTACGTCTAAGGAATGGCGCAGCGGAGTGGGACCTGGTCCCTCCTGTCTCCTGTCCAGGCTGTCGGGAGGCCCTGACCTCCCCCCCCCCCAGCCTTCCTTCCTGGGAGGGTCCTCTGTGCCCTCCCCACTCTGTTCAGGCACTCTGGGGGCGGGGAGAGGGTGCTCTCCTTTGTGGGTTTGGGATAAGTTGTGACATAGGTGCCAGAGCTAGGGTGGGGGTGAGGGCGCGGGTGAGGTCATTTCTGGGTTCTGGAGACACCCCATCGTACCTCCTACCGGCCTTTCTCAGGAGTCTGCCTTTCCCGGCATATCGGATTCTCCCCTCCTCCCCTCCCCCTCCCTCTGGGGGGAGGGGCTTCAGCTTAGGGCAGGACCGTTTACTGGGCCCCCAGACACCCCAGCCAGTCCCTCAGAGGGGGAGGAGCAAGAGGAAGGGTACTGAGTACAGAGAACACAAAGGAGAAGAGGAGGATGGGGGGTCCCCCCCCCACCGCCTCCCTGGCCGCGCCCCCCCCCCAAACCAGGCCCTATGGGTGGTGGCGAGGCGGCTGAGAAGTAATTCTGCCTCAGCTTTGTAAATAGGCAGCTATAAAAACCCATCCGCAGTGCAGCACCTCCTCCATAAAACAGGCTCCCCTGGGTTTATCACCCGGGGCCCTTCTCCAGGGCCGTCCTCAGAGGAGGACCAAAGCAGCCATCACTGCTCTGTCTGCTGTCGAGAGCGCAGAAATACAGGCTCCGGGAGACAGGGCAGGTGGAAACCGTCAGGATAAGAAGCTGGATGTGGCTGGGGGGTGTGGGATGTTTGGGAGAGGAAAGAGCCACGAAAGGAAAGCTCCACCCTGCTGAGAAAGAGACTCAGGTGTTGGAGAGAATTTAAGTGAGGTGTGGTGAGAGTCTTTGGCCTGCAGTTTACTGAGCACATACTATGCATCGGGTGCTTTGCTGGGAGGGGGGACTACGGCCGTTGATGTGACTGACGAGGTCCAGGTTCTGAGGAGTGCCCAGAAGGGTCCAGAGGGACAGGGAGTCGGTGTTGGGAAGGTGGCAGGGAGCAGTCTAGGGGCTGACTTTCCCAGAGGAGGGCCTGGGTGGTGGGAGGTCAGGGAGGGCTTCCCGGAAGAAGTGAATTCATCCAGTATGTGTTTCTCGAGGCCCGCCGTGTGTAGGCATCGAGATGGGTTTGGGGGAGACAGGAGAGACAGTTCTGAGCAAGTTCTAGGATCTAAGAAGGAACAGGAGAAGGGAAGATGATTCTAAAGGGTGAGCAGGGAGTGGGCAGCACTGAGGAGGAGGCAGAGACGGGCCGGCTCAGGACTCCTTGTGGGTGTGGAATTGTCCTCATCTCCAGTTGACAGGCAAAGAAATGGAGGTGGGGCTTCACAGCTCCTACGTGGGTGGGCTGGGATTTGTATCCAGGACCACAGATGCCAAACCCAGCCCACCCACAGTCTGCGCAGACCTCCCTGCACCCCCGGGGGCTCTGGGATGGGCACCTTCGTTGGCCCGCTCCCCCAGCGGCCTCCCTTCGTTGTTGGCCAGGATGCTTTGAGCAGGCGCTGCAGGGCCGGAATCCCCCGAGCTGACCCACTGTGCCGGTCATCTGGCGTTTTCCTTCCAGCACTTGGCAAGCCTCGAGAGTACGGCTGGGCTGCTGCTTGATATTTCTCTGACCCAGATGAAGAGCTGGGTAGCCATTCACCCAATAAAGTGAGCGACAGACCCCGTGTTCAGCTTGACAATGGGGGTGTTGATGGCAGGCGAAGGAAGCCCGTGTCTGTGGAATAGTTGCCGGAGACTGGCCAGAGGCACCAGCCACGGTCCTTGGGTCCTTGCCTGCAGGTGGTGCTGGGACTCCCTCCCCGCTGCCCCCCGTAGATGAGAAAACCAAGGTTCAGAGAGGTCAGGCTCCCTGCCCAGGATTGCACAGCCAGCGGGGTAGTGGACTTGGGGTTCGACCCCGCCTTGCCTGGCTATATATGCTATTTCCACCACTCTGGTGTCTCCCAGAGCTAATTTTACTGCTGCTGGAAACTCCACCCCTGAAGCTATCTAGGACAGGGAACTCGGGTGAAAGAGAATTAGGAGGGAATCCTACAAAAAGCAGACGAGGCAGTTCTCCCAGGAGGTTGGGATTAGCCTCTTTTCTGGGCTCTGTGCTCCCCAACCCCCTCTCTTCCTCCCCCCCCCCCATTCCTGCACTCAGGACTTGCTGTTTCCCTGGAAGTCGTAGCTCACCAGCATTTGGCTTCTGGTGAAAGAAGAGAAGATTCTGGCCCCTGAGAGCAGGCACTCGCTGGCCGGGTGGGGGCCAAGCAGGGACTGCTGGGGTGAGGGAGACTGTGGGCTGCCCAGGTGACTTGGTGTCCTGGGACTTAGAGAGCTGCATCCCTGCTGAATATATACACGACTCTCCTGTCTGTTTCGTGCAGCACGCCCTGCTGTGCGTGGGGGTGGATGTCTGACCCCACAGAGCCCGGGAGGGGGCCACAGAGGAGGCACTGGACGATCGGATGGCTCAGGGCTGCCGGGACCTCACGTCTGTATGGCTCTCTATTTTCCTTTCTCCCGAGTACATGGTTAGTGGACTGTTATTAGCCGTTGCTTTGACACTCATTAAAAGAAATCAAATTCTTTATTAAAAATTAAAGTTATGTATTCACAGGGTAGAAATGCTGGGAACACACGGAGACATAATATGAAAATACAGTTCTTTCTGCACGGGCCCATGGAGTTGTGCCCGTTGTCCCTAATGGCTGCAGAGATCTCCTGTCGGGCTGGAGCACCATTGATGAAAGCCACCGTCGGTAGATAGACTAGGTGGTGTCTTTTCGATTTGCTTCCTGTTTTGCGTGATGCTGTGAATGAACACCCGCGCTGTATATCTTGACGAATGCACTCGCGTGTGTGGTGCCTGCTTCCCCACGCCTCACCAGCACTGGGCTCTGTGGCTTTCTACCCTCGACAAAGCCTTTCCTTTAGAAACAGTCACAGAGGGCACCTGAATGGCTCAGTCGGTTAAGCGTCTGACTCTTGATACAGGCTCAGGTCATCATCTCACGGTTTGTGGGATCGGGCCCCACGCCGTGCTGGGGAGTTCTGTCTCTCTTTCTCTCTGCCCCTCCCCCACTCGCACTCAGTCTCTCTCTAAAAATAAAGTAATAAACATTAAAAAAAAGAAAAGAAACAGTCTCGAGGCCACCTCTGTGCCGCCCAGGTGGGAAACCACTGAGCAGAGTGAACCCAGGCCCTGCCCGCAGGTGCACTCACTCTGCCTGGTGAGTCCCACAGGCCTGATCTTAGGGGATGGGGTTGGCTGTTGGTTACTGAGGCTGACTGTGGGGCTTCGAGGGGCTCTCTGCGGGAAGTGCCATCGGCAGGGACATTTCGGTTGCCTGCTGGGGTCAGCCCTGCTCCCCGAGCCCACTAACCAGGATCTTATTTAACTTCATGCAGGCACCTTACTTACTGTAGCACGTCCCTCTGGGGTTACAGCCGATGGCTTGTGTGGTTCCTTTGTTCTTCTGGGGCGGAGGGGACCGCCAGATAACAGAGGACGGTTCCCGTCTTTGGCCCTGCTCCGGGCGTTCCTGGCTGAGGCCCTGGGGAGGGTCTCTTGGCTTCCTGGGCCCCAGCTTCCCCACCTCCCACATCAGCAGAGCCTTGGCCCTGGTGGTTCTGGCTAGGGGTTGTCACCGAGTCTTAGGAGCCATGGTGACGTGAGGGACGAGTGGACCCTGGGACTAGTGAAGGGTGAGCCAGATGGAGGGGACAGTGACATATGCCGCATAGGCTTGGGGGGCCTCCCCCGACGGTCAGGTTGGGTCCTGCGCCAACCTCCAGCTACAGCTTGGAGGCTGGTGGGGTGGGCTGATCCGGGGAGGGCAGGGAGGTCCCAGAGCGGGCTGTCGTGCCACCCTCTCCATGTGACCTCTAGTGGCCTCAGTGTCCCCATCAGCAAAGCAGGGGCAACGGCTCTCAAAGTCGGAGGGTGGCTGTGAGGACCACATGGCAGAGAAAGTGCCCGGCACCTGTTTGTGGGGCCCCTGTTTGTGGGACGTCCTGTTCTCACCGGCCGGGTGCTCTTCTCATTGGCCAACTGCACGTGTGAAGGCTGGCGCTCCCCACGGGGCTGCACGGGAACCCTCCGCTCTCCCTGCCACCAGCAGGGGCTCAAAATCCTTTGACTGCATGAACCGAAGAACTTTTCTGTAATACTTTCGGATTATCAGACCAACGCGCTCCCGCTGCAGGGGGAGGGGGGCGGTGATTTCCGAGCTGCAGGTGCACCTGTATCTGCTTTTACCGGAGCCTCTGGAGAAAACGGAGGCTCTGAGCGAGGGGCTTGTCCAGATCACGCTGGGACGACAGACCCTGGATTCGAACCCAGGCCGTGTCCCTGCAAACCTGGGCCCTCCCAAAGGGAGGCAGACGGATGTTGTTCTAGATGCCGTTGGCAATTCCCTCCCTATGGTTCGCTCTCCAAGGACATGGCGTTGCTCCCGTGGGTGCAGGGAGTAAAGGCTAAGTGTGCCCCCAGGCCCTGGTCACCTCCGCCGTCTGCGCTGAGTGAGTGGGTGGGTGGGTGGCTGGGGCCGGGCCCTGGGCCTCGAGATTCCCGTGGCGTCTGGGTGCGGGTGAGAGCCTGCCATCCCCCATCACATTTCTCCTGAGCACTTCCTCCGCAGGAAGGAACAGCAGCCTGTGATGGGGTTATTTCAAGGGGATCCCCATGGAAACGGAGAGTGGGAAGCTCCCTCGGCACTCGTGTGTTGGGAGTTGCCTTGGCTGAGGCTCCCGGGCTGGAGGGTGTGAGGGCCTCTGCCGGGCCTTCCTCTGCACCTCGTGGGTCTCGGGCTGGGAGTCCCAGGCCCGAGGGAGGTCGCTCCCCTCCATGCTGCCCTCCGTGGCCAGCGTGAGCCGCCAGCACAGCCCCCCAAGCCCCCAAGGCTTCTTCACGGGAGACCAAGGAGGGCTCCACAGGGGCCTCCGACCTGGCCCTCGGGCTGCTCTTTCCTCCAGCAGGTCGAGGCTGCAGCCGCCACGGCTTCTGGAAGTTTTCGGGCCGTGGCCTCAGTGCCAATCAGGCCCTTATTCATCCCTCATTCATCCCTCAGCTCCATCTAGCTGGTTTGCATCGTGCAAGCAGAACCCTTTGCTCCGTGAACGCGCTGACACGGATTGCATAACCCCCTGAGCCTCGCTTTTCTCATCTGATTAATGGGGACATGGGCGCCTGCTCTGGTTGCCTCAGAGATGGCTCGTGAGGAGCGGGGAGAAGGTGGGCTGTGGGTCAGGAGTGCTGTGCAGATGACCTTGGTGTTTCCAGGGCCACAGGGCCAGATGGCCTGCAGACAAGGGCAGGGAGGCGGGGAGGCCCCCGGGAGACCTGCAGAAGCATCCAGGGTGGTGAGACTCGTCAGCTCCCGCGAGCCCCTGTGTGCGCACAGCGCGTTTCAGCATGCGGTGGCCTTTCCTGCTTGTGTACTTTTCGTTGATGCTTTCACCAGTCCTGCGGGGCAGACGGCATTAGTTTCCATTTTACAGATGAGGAAACTGAGGCTTGGGGAGGCACCGTGATCTTTGCCCACGCCTGGGAGGAGGCAGGGCTGGAACTCAAGCCCAGGTGCAATGCCCGTTGCCTGGCCTGGCAGCGGGGGTGGGTTGAGACCACACGGAGGGGGGGGGTAGGGGCGGGGGGATGGGTCTCAAGGGTGGGTGGGGCTGGAGAACTAACCTTCCTGTCCTCTTTCAAGTCAGGCTGTGCTTGATGGGAGTGGGGTGGGGTGGGGAGTGGTGGAGGGGGACGTTTGAGATGCTGCAGGGAGACCTCTGAGTTCTGGAGGCTCAGGATAATAACTGATATTTTCTGGGCACTGCCTGAGGATCTGGTACTGTCTGAGCTTTCGCCCTTCATCTTTAACGTGACCCCATACGGCAGGTTGTCACTGCCGTGGTCACTGACTTTTTACAGGTGAGGAAGCTGAGGCCCAGAAGGGTTCGGTAATGTGCCCAGGGGACCCTGGCCCTAGAAAAGCCAGCTCTCAGGGTCAGGGTGTGGTCCTTGGACAACATCCAGACGAGTGAGTCCCCTCGGGTGGGCTTGAGGCCACATGGCCACTCGGGGGCAGAGATCTCGGCTTCCTACTTCAGGTGCTGGGACGCATGGGTGCTGAGGGTGGGGGGCCAACTTCTCGCTTCCCCCGGAGCATCACATCGGCGTGAGAACGTGCGTGTGGCGCAGGCTGGAGCCTTGGTGCTCAGAAAGGCCTCTTGAGCCCCTTGGATCGCTGAAAGTTACGCGTTTAGAATTCCTCTTTTGTTAAAACTTAAATTTTCCAATCTCACCAGCCTATTTATGAAGCTTTGCTTTTGTGGAAGATGAGAACAGTCACCTCGCTGCTTCTTTGGATGTTTGGTTCGCAGAGAGAAAGCTGGCTCCCTCTGACAGTCTGTCCTTTTGCAAACTTAGTTAATTAACTTCCCCTAAATTGGTTCCAGTTGGATTAATTAAATGCACGGTTGCTGGTACGGACGTGCAAATGATCCCAGCATGTCATGTCTTACCTGGGCAGTGAACGCAAGAGCCTGGAATATTCTTGGCTGGTGCATGCAGCTGGCCAGGAGTCACCCTGAAAGGGCTCGAGGAGAGGTTTCTAATGCCGCAGGGCCATGGATGGGAAGGTGCCTCCCCGAAGTGATCCCTGGATGTTTCTCTGATCTATGCGGGATGATCCATCCCAGTAAAAAAAACTGCAGAGTGCAAAACCACCTGCCCAGCTAGTCATCACGTGGAAACGTGGGGACACTGCAGGTCTGTCCATCTTCCCTGTGCAGCATTCTTATGTTCGAAGAAATTCAGAAACCAAGTCCCTCCACTCTTAGTAGCCTCTGAAATGCAGAATCGCTGTCTTTGAAGCAGTGGGGCGGGGAGAGGTGGAGAGAAGGAGCGTGGTGACTTTGAGACCCTTGGGGGAGACCACACCTGTGAGAACCCTTGGAAGGAGCAGAATTCCCAATAGTCCTGCTTTCCCTGCTTACGACCCAGGGGACCTGGGGCAAGTTATGTGACCTCCGTAAGCCTCAGTCTTCTCATCTGTAAAATGGGGGGAGTAGCAACCAGGCTCAGGTGTTGTTAGGAGGACCGACCGAGTAAGAAAATGGTTGTGGTGGGGCGCCTGGGTGTCTCAGTCGGTTGGGCGTCCGACTTTGGCTCAGATCATGATCTCACAGTTTGTGGGTTCGAGCCCCGCGTCGGACTCTGTGCTGAAGGCTCGGAGCCTGGAGTCTGCTTCTGATTCTGTGTCTCCCCCCTCTCTGCCCCTCCCCTGCTCGTGCTGTGTCTCTCTTTGTCTCTCAATAATAAATAAACGTTAAAAAATAAAAATGGTTGTGGAAATTGGCTGTCACAGCGACTGCCCCCCTCCCCCTGGTCCTCCCTGGCCTCTGCAGACACAGACCTCCGGTAATAAGTGTCGGGGCCTGTGTCTTATCAGTCTGGTTTCTGTACCTGGGGAGACTGTCTCTAGCCTCTGTTGAGCATTCGGTAGCCATCTGTACTGTCAGACTTTGTCCGTTACTTGGTTCTGGGCTATAGTTTTCCTGATCTGTCAGTTCTGTCCTCGATCATGGCCAAAGGGCTGCAGGCAGCCCAAATCTGTGACCTGGGTGGTTGTTTATGCTGCTGGGCTGGCTCAACGCTGGCCTTATCACACTGCTCGCAAGCCTTGCGTGGGCCAAACGAGGCAGCCGGATAAGATGCACCCAGAAGCCATCTGTTCGCAGCCCTTGGACCAGATGGTCTGCAAGGACACCCGGGGGTGGAATGGGGAGGGCATACATTTACTGAGCACCCAGCATCTTCCGGAGCCTCTCTGCAGCCCCGTAAGCCCGACGTTGCCATTGTGATCATACAGAGCAGGAGCAGGAGGCCCAGAGTGGTCAAGACTCTGGTGAAGGCCACACAGCCAGGAAGCGGTGGGGTGGAATTTGAACCCGGGGCTTCCTGATTCTTAGCTCGTGTCCTTTCCGGGCTGCTGGGGTTCGCCATCATCTAGCTGAATGCTGCGTCAGTGACTTACAGGAAATGTCCATAAATAGGGAGTGACTCATGCAGGCGTAAGCTGGCTCCTCTCAGAGTGCCTGACGCCCCCCAGGTCCCAGGGTGTCCTTGGGCTGTTGCATGACAGTCTGGACCGCTTCCTGCAGCAGTATCGGACATCCAGAACAGAGCGTTTGGGCTGGAGAGCACCCTGTGTGTGTCATGAGATACACCCATTGCCTATAAAAACCTTCCTAATAAAATCATTGGGGACGGAGAAGCCAGAGTCACTTCTGAGAGATGATGCTGATCGTGTATTAAGGTTGATCAGGCTGACGTGTGTGCAGAGTTAGTCCTGCCAGGGGGCTGCTGGGTGGGCTGGCTGGCTGGGATCCTTACCAGAACAGGGCCGAGGAGAGAGGGAAGGGGCCTCATCTCTTCTGGAAGCTTAAAAAATTGGGGCCACTGCAGGACTTTGTTCTCCATGAGGCTGAGGGTGGAAAACAAGATTTCCCATAAAGTGCAGGAATGGGTGGTGGATGGTGGTAACCCCACGGGGAGGTGGCCAAGTGTAGTGACTCAGGACATGGGTTTTGGAGTCCAGCAGACTCAAGGTCAGGTCCTCTGGGTGGCCCCAGGCAAATCATGCAAGTTCCCTGGGCTTTGGTTTCCACCGCTGTGGTAGGAAAAATACAGGTGTCTCCCTTGGGCAAATTCTGGGGGCCCAGGAACTCATTATGGGCAGCTTCACAGCCAGCAGCCACCCCATGCATTCACAGCTCAATACCTACTGGCTGTGTGCCTTGGGGCGAGTTGCTTAACCACTCTGTGCCTAGATTTCTTCATCTGTCAAACAGGGATGATAAAATGGCAGTCGTGCCTTAAAGGTTACTGGAAGCTTAAATGAGTTAATTAATATAGAACACATAGTACCTGGGACACAGAAAGTGCTATTTGTCTTGGTGGCTCTGATTATCACCACGGTCAGCAGCAGCATCGCTGTGTACTCTCCCCAGCCCCTGGCACCATGCTGTTTGCCCGGAAGCGGAACTGGATGGTCCGTAGAGCATCTCGATGATGGCTTGGTGGCCCCAGGGGCCGGAGCAGGTGGCTGAGGGCAGGTTTTGCTTCCCCGTGTGAGTTTCGGAGGGTCCAAGTGGGTTGGTCCTGAGCCCGGGCTTCTGCCCACTTGCCCACCTCCCTGCCGAGAGCAGGCAGGGGCTGATCCTCTCCCCAGGCAGGAGAATCATCTGCAACCCGAGGCTCAGAGGGGAGTGTGGGCCTTCTGCCTGTGGGGCAGATGGCTGGGAGTAGCTGGCCAGGTGCTGGGGATGGATGTGGGAGACGGCACGCTGGACAGTCTGGTGGCTTCCTCACCCTGGGGCCGCCCAGGCCGCTGGCAGTTTCATTGCGAGCCAGGACGCCACATGTCACAGCTTTCTGAGTCGCATCAGAATGTGACAGCCCGAGCTCAGCCACTCGAGGAACAGGATGAATTGGAGAGTGAGGTGGTCATCTTGGCCAACTGGCTTCTCCCACCCACAGTCGACGTTTGACTCCCATGGGCTGTGTGCTCGGTCTGACCCAGGTGGCCAGGTGGCTTCTGCCATGGCTTGTGGGGTGTGGAACGGGGCAGTGAAGACACGAGATGCAGGTGCTGGGTGTTTGTGCAGAGACACACGGTGCCAGGTGGAGCGTCAGCTCACATGCGTGTGGGGGCCACGCCCTCTCCTTCAAACACCACCCCTTTGTCACTTACCCGGTTCACCTCCGAGGTTCCTCTGCTCCTCACGGGGACAGTTACGAGGGCAGCAGAGGCCCAGGCCAAGGAACGAGGTCTAGGAGAGGGCAAGGGGCAGGGATGCGGGTGTGCTGAATGGTAAACCAGCTGCAGAGGGGGACGCCTGAGTCCTTGGCCAGGTGGACAAGACTGGGGGGCTTTCAGGAGGAGGTCACAGCAGAGCACAGGCCAGGTGGAGGGAAGGCATGCGTGGGGACACTGCAGGCCATTCGGTAAGGCAGGATTGTAAAACAGGGTGGGAGTCGGGTGGGGGCTGCAGGTTGTGGAGGCCTTGTGGGGAAGGCTGGGGAGGCTGGATTTTCCCTGCAGGCTATGGGGCTGGGAAGGGCTTTGAGCTGAGGAAGGAGAGACCAGAGTTGGGTTGAGAAGGGCCACTGTGGCATTAGCGAGGAGAGGGGCTTCAAGTGAGGAGACTGAGGGAGGGGGTCTGCCACATCCCTTCAGGGTCCTGTACTATTTTCTTACGTAAGGACCCCCGAAGTGCTTTCTCTTCCAGGAACCTGCATGTGGGTCTCCCTCTGCTGCTGGAGCCCCCCTTGCCAGTGCCCTGGTGGGGAGGGGCTCAAAGTTCCTGGACATCTGTGCCTCTGTGGGGCAGCGGGGGCTGGCAGGTGGCTCTGGCCTCTCACTCTTGATCACAACCCCCTGGGGTGACCTGCCCTGTCCCCAGAGCTCCCCTCAGGGCTGAGCCAAGTTGCCCTCCTTGTGTTTTCTCTTGGCCTCACTGCCCTCTTGGTCTCCTTTCTGTCCTGGTCTCTCTCCCCACACTCTTTCTGCTTTTTTCCTGGGAGCACTCTGTCATCACTTCTGCTCAGACCCTTGCCTCCAAGTCCATTTCTGGACCCAACCTAATACAGGGCAGCAAAGGAGCCGAATACTTATTCAAAAGGGTGTTCAGGGGAAATATGATGAGACAGGACCCAGGCAGTGGCCATCAGCCCTGCCAGGAGGCTCTGAGGTGATGGCAGATGGGGAGGGAGGTGCTGAGGCCATAGGGGAAGCAGAGGCTGGAAGTCAGCACCACGGACAGCACCGCGGACAGCACCACGGGCGGGGGGAGGGGGCACCTGGGTTCTTTACCTTTGGCTGGGCCTCCCGGACCACAGCGGGCTTTACAAAAGTTGGGCATTTAAAATCCGGCCCGTTTCCCCACTGCTGAAAACCAGGCCATCTCTGGTCAGTGCCATAGTGTCCAGGGGCTTGGGCCTCCCTTAGGAAGTTGCTGGTCTGTTTCTCTATACCCACCCTGCAAATTCTTGGCCCAGGGGACAGGATCTGATAGGACTTTGGGTTTCCCTATTTCTGCTTTTCCTGTGCATGGGATTGGAAATCTGCCTTGAGCTTGCCAAGATATAGGACTGATGGTTCAGGCATGAGGCTCTGAAGGTAGATAGATACCCTTTTCTGAGGACTTCCCAGAAAATGAATCTGTGAAGCATATGTTCACTACTCCATCTATCTACCCGTCCAATGTGGGTTGCTTTCCAGTTGTTGGTTGACCCCATGCTAGGCTCTGAGGACCTAGAGAAGGCTAGGTCATGACAGTCATGCCCTGGGGAAGCAGTTTGGAGGGGGAGACAGTTGGACAAAGAGACAGCTATGGTGTCATTTGCAGAATTCTGGGACGGAGGGAGCCACAGGGACTGTGAGAGCTGACCTCTATGTGGTGATGGAGGGATGGGGAATTAGCACAGGGTTCCTTGAGCTGGTCTTAAGAGATTAGCAGAGTTTTCCAGGCAATGAGGTGAAAGCAGAGGGCAGGCTGGGTGGAGGCGTTGGCCCCTAAAGAATGTGAAATAGCATGGTGTGCATGAAGAACGATACATAGTAGTGTATGGCTTAGGCTCAAGCTGGCCAAGATGGGGCTGGAGTATGGACGGGATTTTCAGATGATGTGCCAGTGCATTTGGACTTGCCCCTGGAGCTATAGCCATCCAACCAAAGTATTTAAGCTGGAGCGTGATGGAGTCAGAGTTTCAATGTAGAAAGATCTCTCCGGATCTGAAGGGGAGGGGGGATGAGGCGGGGGAGCCTGAAAGCTGGAGGGCAGTCGGGAGACCTGCAGGCTTTCCGGGCAGAGGGAGAGGGCTGGTCCCAGGGCCTGGCTGTGAGGCTGTGACCAGAAGCATCCCTCAGCCCACATCACGCCTCCCTAATTTATTTATTATTTTTTAAAAATTTTAAATGGTTATTTATTTTTGACAGAGACAGAGACAGAGTGTGAGTGGGGGAGGGGCAGGGAGAGAGGGAGACACAGAATCCGAAGCAGGCTCCAGGCTCCGAGCGGTCAGCACAGACCCCGACACGGGACTCGAACCCACGACCCTTGAGATGGTGACTTGAGCCGAGGTCAGACACTTACCTGACTGAGCCACCCAGGCACCCCAACGCCTCCCTAATTTAGAAGAAAATTTCATCTCTGCTCTTCTGGGATGGAAATGAACTATTTTGAACCATGCCAAAGTTAGGCTTCTAATTTTCCTCTTAATCCATATCTCATTTAGAGCATTAGAAACCGGAAAAGCAGCACAGTGTGAATGTGGTGCCGTAAATCAGTGCACGTCACAGGCTACAGCGCCCGTCATCTCTACACGGGCGCACATCCTGCATTTGTAATAAGTCTAATTCTTTATCTTTCTGAGCTTCAGACTAGAGTAATTAGTAATTTCTGCTGATACTGGGAAACCAGCGCTTATGCAGGGTTAATGGAAAAGCAAATTTATTTGAAGTGCTTTTGCTGTTGCTAATGAATGTCACGATGGGCCTTCTGCCTGGTTTCGGAGGGGAAACATCCTATTTATTTATTTATTTCATTCTTGCTTTTTCTATAAATAGGTATGGCAATAATAGTAACAAACATGTCGACTGAGTTCTTCCTTCCCACATCCCTAGTGCTGTTCAGGGATTCCGTGTGAGAGGATCCTTTGTCTGGATGTCATTTTTCTGTCCTGTGTGTTCTGAGGTCCTGTAATTGATCTTGTTGGGCCTGTGTTTTCGCTGTGTCCACGCTATGTCAGGTTTCAACCCTGTAAACGATAGTGGGTCAAGGACCACCTCTACACCATTCATGGTGTTGTTAACTTAATGTTTTTCTTGGGGCACCTGGGGGGCTCAGTTGGTTGAGTGTCCGACTCAGGTCATGGTCTCACAGTTCATGGGTTCGAGCCCCACGTCGGGCTCTGTGCTGACAGCTCAGAGCCTGGCGCCTGCTTCGGATTCTGTGTCTCATTCTCTCTCTGCCTCTCCCCCGGTCATGGTCTGTCTTTCTCTTTCAAAAATAAATAAACGTTAAAAAAAATTTTTTTTTAAAACTTAACATTTTTCTTTAAAAACTGGCCCTCTACTATAAGTGGAAAACCAGCAGATCAGGCCAAAAATAAAAAGCAACTGTAAAGATAAGCGTGGGTGTCTCTGCTCAAGCAGAATATATACGTTCCTGAGAAATCTCTCAACCGGGAAAATCACATGCTAACACCAGGCTGATGGGGAGAATAAGGCTGGGAGCAGAGCAATGGAAACCTAGGCCGAGTTGGACCAGAACACTAACAAATGTAGTAAGAAACCTCTAAAAATCTAGCACAGTTAAAAAAAACAAACATGTTAAATTCCTAATAAATAACTATCCCAGCAATTATATAATTTTTCTCTTGCAAAAAAAAAAAAAAGTTAAGGTTGTTTGATGTGCAAAGGGAGACAAGTCCCATGTACAGAAGAGGGAGTTGTGCATCAAACAACTTCCAGACTGGGCCAAGAAGAAGAAGCGAGTGAACGGGCCTGGTTTCCTGTGCCGTCTTCTTGGCAGCTTTCTGCATTGAGCTGTTACTGTTTTTTGTCTTCAGCTGCTTGCACTGGCTGGCACAATACATTAATACACCGAGAAAAGTCGTGCCTGAGCCAACCCGACTTTCCCATCTTCTAACATCGTCCTCGTGTTTGAGAATCACGTATGACACACTCTGCTTTGCAAAAGCCATGGTCGCAGCAGAACTGAGTGTCGGATGGCAAGCGGTGTTCAGCTCAGGCTAGACTAGATGCTGTAGCAGGGCCGTGACCAGGACTGTTGGTCCAGGCGCGTGGGATGAGACAGGACAGGAAGGAGAGGTTTGGCGAGGGCTCTGGCAGAAGCATACTTCTCTTTGCCTTCCAGAAAGACCCAGTAAAACTGCACTCAAGCCAACAGGAACGCCGCTCGGGGATTGGTTCAGACCAAAAGGAGGGAAACTAGCTAAGATATTTCCATCCCCCACCCCATCCCCCCTTGCAAGGGTGCTTAGATCTGTTAACAGTGAGAAAAGTTCCTTACAGAGCCAGGAGTCAGCAGCTCACTCCCGCAGAAGTGGGGGTGCTTTATCTCGGCCCAGAGTTGTGACGGTTTGATGAGCTAAGGTAGGGGAGAACAGACCGCGGAGGTGGCAACGGAGACTCGCTCACACGGCTGAGTGACACCACCTGTCATTTCTGCAGGAAGCTGCCATGCCTTTCTTTGTGCACCAAGTTCCTGGCATGTTTATGAGACTTTACAAGTACATTTCAGTAAACACAGCAGACAGATGGCAAGAGACACGACTCCCTCTGCTTTCTCTCTTTGTCTCGATGGAGTTCAGCTTTGAAGAAGGGGTCCTGGCGGGTTTATGATGGCCAAGTGAAGGGTGAAGGGACATTCGATGAAGGCTCTGGTCCAGGGGCTTCCCCGGCTCTGGTCAAGCCAAGCTCCTCTCTGGGCTGTCGTTCCCCGTCTTTGAAAGACAGGGCTTGGGCCAGATGGCCCCAAGAGGCCTTTCCAGCCCTTATGTCTCAGATCCCCTGTTGCCAGCAGGACAGAAGGAAGGCTTAAGCCACAGATGTGGTTTCCCTTTGAGCAGTTCCAGATCTATGTCTTGGTGGCCACGTTCATCTAGCACTTTACCAGCTTTTTTGGGGAAACAGAACAAGAGCCTTGTCCTTCACTTTGGTGACCATGAAACGTGGATGCCCAAAGATGCCAGGCAGGTCAGGCAGTGAGCAAAGGACGACATGTATAAAGAGACACGGTGTGGCGTGCTGGTGAGCCTGGCCGTGGGGGACTCTAGAGTGGCCAGCTCTCACAGTTTCTGAGAAGAAATCAGAAATTCCGGTTTGCAGGTCAAATCTTGCAAATCTCCTTTTTCTTTTTTAATGTTTATTTATTTTTAGAGAGAGAGAGAAAGAGAGAACACGAGCAGGGGAGGGGCAGAGAGAGAGGAGAGAGAGAATCCCAAGCAGGCTCTGTGCTGTCGGCACAGAGCCTGATGCAGGGCTCCATCCCACAAACCGCAAGGTCAGGACGTGAGCCGAAATCGAGAGTCGGACGCTTAACCGACGGAGCCACCCAGGCGCCCCCCATCTTGCAAATTTCTAAATGTTCACTGAGAAGTTTTCCAGCATCATTTGGGCCACAGCACGTGTGTGGGTCAAGTTTCCCAAGGACAGCTCGGGCATTTGTGACCCCATTGTCACCTCTGCCTTGGAGTCCGTGTGAGCGATTAGTAAGCTGGGGCCCAGGGACCGAATCTGGACTGCCCCCTGTTGGTGGGTGGAAAGCAGCCCACACCTGTTTGTTTCGGGATTGTGCGTGGCTGCTTTCCTGCTACAGCAGAGCTGAGAAGTTGTGTCAGGGACAGCGTGGCCCGCAAAGTCTGAAATGTCTCCTGTCTTTTGGGTCTTTGCAGAAAAAGTGGGCCACCCCCCGGGTGGGGTCATTGTAGGGCAGGGGAGACATTCTGGATTTGGAACCAGAATGACCTGTGTCCGCAGCCTGGCTCAGGGAGCTCACCGCTTTAAAACGACAGGGGAAAGACAGTGTTTCCCTTTCTTCCTCCCGGAAATGATCCTGATGCAATAGTGGAACCGTGGAGGTGTTGTTCATCGCGGGCACAGCCGTGGGTCCGGAATCCCATTTGTGGGGAGGGCCGGGGGGGGGTCAAAGGTGGGTTCGGGAGGCCTCCGGAGGGAGAGCAAACGCCCAGGGCTGCGGAGCACAGAGCAGGAAAGCAGAATTCTCCACACCCTGGGCGGTTCACGTGGAACACAAGACCTGCCACCCCTTTTGGGGAACGGCAGGGATGAGTGCCTTGGCTGGCACGGAGTCCCCTCCGCCCCCCAAGTCTAGTTTATACAAAGGAAAAGCAGGGGAGTGTGGGCTGAACAACCATATTTTCCGGAAGCAGCCTCCTGGGGAGGCAGGGCAGGAGAGAGAGGCTCTGTGTGGGGTGCAGACCCATGCCTTCGCTTTTGCCCAGAAAACAGTAAAGACCAAAAGGGCTGCGGTCTCACTTTCGGGGCTGTCTTGCTCACGAATCTTGTAGAAAGGAAGAACCCACCTCATGCAAAGACAAGTAATAATCAGGAACACCCAGCACCGACTCCGTGTTAAATTACTCTAAAGAGCCAAGAAAGTAAGGGGCGAAGAATGTGCATGAGCAAAAAGTTGCCACCAGGCAGAGGACAATTTGAGCAGTGCAGAAAGTCTTGGTTAGGGGAGAAGCACGGGAGGCGATCGCATCTGTAAAACAAGAATGTGATGCAGGGGTGCCAGAGCTCCGGAGACGAGGCGACACGGCGGAGCCCCGTAAGACAGATGGACTGAAAAATGCAGCCTCCTGAAAGCCAAAGTCCACCATGGAATTTTTCCAACGGGAAGTACAGGGACACACTGGGAGATCCGGAGGGCGGGGCTGGGAAAAGCAAGGCAGATTAATATAAATAAAGGAGGAGAAAACAAGTGACCCAGGAGACAGAGGAGACCCAACATACTCGCAACTGGGGTCCCCGAAGACGGGAACGGAAATGACTAAGTAAAGCAATATTTCAAGAAAACTTGCCAAACAGGAGATTTGACTTCATGGATTGATAGGGAGTGCGGTGAGTGAGGAAAGAGGAAAGATACACTGGTGAGAGGATCACAAGTTAAAACGAGGTACCGTTTCCACGGGTCATATAGGCAAGGACCAGACGCCTGATCGTGCACGTGGTGGCCAGGGCGCAGGGGAAGCAGGAACTCCGAATGATGACAATTCTGGACTCGGGAAGCCCACTTGTGACCATTGTCTACTAAAGACGCTCACGTAAGTGAGAAATGACGCTGGCCCACGAGATGCACCGTATTATTGGTGGTGATACCAAAGGGCGAAGTAACCGTGATGGCCATCAGTAGGGGACTGGCCAGACGAACTGTCCCAGAGGCTGGTAAGGCTCCGCGATGGAAAGCATGAGGCGGCCCGATGCACCCGGATGTGGGACAGTGTCTAAGATTCTTTAGGTGACACGGGCAAGGTGCGGGGTAGTGGGAGATCTGGGACACCCAGGCTAATGAAATGGGATATTTCAGGATTGCTGTTCATACGATATTTCTGGCAGGATGATGCGCTTGAAACTGTTCACGGTGGTTGCCACCAGTCAGGACAGCAGGTGGGGAGAGAGAAGCATGTCAGGGAGACTCGCTCTCGTGGTTGGTTTTGTTGTACTTTTCCGTAACCAGAGACTGCACAGCTTAGAAAAATGATGACCCTAAGCTCTGGAGCCTGCGGAGTGCAAATGCCGGCTGGGCCACCTCCCATCTGTGTGACCTTGGGCACGTCACTTCGCCTCTGTGGGTGTCAGACGTGTGAAATGGAGTTAAGGATTGTACCTACTGCTATGGTCTTAATGTTTGTGTCCCTCCAGAATCCACATATGGGATCCTAACCCCCAAGGTGGTGTATTAGGAGGTGAGGCCTTTGGGAGGCGATGAGGTCATGTGGGCAGAGCCCTCAGGATTAGGAACATTGTCTCATGAAGAGACCCCAGAGAGTGAGCTCGTCTCTTGCACCATGTGATGTCCTAGTGAAGAGACGGCCAAGGATACGGGCCCGCACCGCACACCGAGTTTTCTGGTGCCCTGCTCTCGGACTTCCCACCCTCCAGAACTACGAGAATTGTTCATTGCATATAAGCTACCCCGTCTATGGTATTTTTGTTACAACAGCCTGAAAGGGTTAGGACACTACCACATAAGCATGTCGAGGATTAACGAGTTCATTCAAGTGAAATGATTAGGCAAGAACCAAAGTACAGTCGAATTAGCTGTTACGATGACTGTGTCCGTGGTGGAACCCAGGGCCTGGATTCGGAACCCAGGGCCTGGATTCGGAGCCCAGGGGCCTCTCAGCCGCGTGGCAGAGGCCAGCTGGTCGACGGATTGGCCACAGCCAGGAAGAGGGGGTCTGGAGCAGGGGGCCCTAAGGAGGGCCGGCCGGCTCATCCTCATCCAGGGGAGGCTCGGCGGCTGCCGTCCTGCTGGGTCTCAACGAATGAATGGGGAAACGAGGCAGGACCCTTTCAAAGCCCTCCGATGTGCAAAATTTTCCAAGTCTCATGTATCCGAGCGGAGGGAGGGTGGAGAAGCGGAGTTGCGCTCCAAAAGCCAGAAGACTTTTGTGTGACTTGTTAGGCAGCAAAGCCTGACTTAAATTGATGTCTCGAGTTCACTTACAGTCTGTATTTATGCCTGTAGTGTGACTTTTGGTATGTTTTGCTGCAGAAATAAAAACGTGTGTCGGCCCGGGCGCTGGCCCGGATCCTCCCGATGGTGATGTGTGGCCGGTGGAAGGCAGGGCGGGGACCTCCTCTGACTTGTGCTCACTCACCGGCCGCTGCTGGAGGCTGGCTCAGAGGGGGCAGGGATGGAAGGGGAGACTGAGACCAGGTGTGGGGGGGGGGGAGGGGCGTGGATGGGGGAGAGAGCGGAGAGTCAGTAGAAGCTGGTCCAGCCTCCACCCCAAGACCACACTGGCTGGAAGGTGCTGGAAAGTGTCCAAGGTAGGCTTGAGGTTGTGAGAATCCAGGCTCTTGGTGGGAGTGAGGAGGGGGGGTTTCCCTAGAAGCCCTGAGCCGGGACAGGAGTGTAAGCGACTTATTAAGGAGGTGCTCCCAGGGGAGACTAGGTGGGGCATGGGGGAGGCAGGGGGTGATTTCAGATGAAGGTAGTTTCAGGCTGATCCTGATGGATTGTTCTCAGTGGGGGTAAGGCAGCCGTTACTGCTATGGGCCTGGGGTGGGGGGTGGTCATCCGCACTCCCAGGCACTGCCCCCTCTCTTTGGGGGTGCGGAGGGCATCTTCCTAAGAGAGTCGCAGGTGCAGTTGGGCAGAAGCCAGCATGGAACGACACCAGGGCAGGGGAGCTCAGAAACGGGGAACGGATGGAAAACAGTGCTCCCTATGCAGTCTTGGTGCTCAGTCCCCTCCAGAGCACAGACTGGGGACGGGTGGACTTACAAAGGAACCAGGGAGTGGTGGTCTGACTTCTGGGTCCTCCAGCGTTCTGGCAGCTGGCCATTCATGGTCTCTGCCCGGTCCCCCTCTCTGCGGAAGCCCCTGGAAACCCCGTGGCCCTAACTTATTTTACCCCAGGAGGTGTGTCTCACCCGATCACGTTCTGAAGCTTCTCCTAGTAGCTCACGAGAGCCAGTCACTCGGCTTTTAGTGTTGTGAGCTGGTCGTTATCCTGTTGGTAGCTTGATACCGGCCACAGGATGCGTATTGCCCCCATGGAGGTCGGCCCCCTCCTCCCTCAGTCGTTCGATCCCTGTCTTGGGTAGGCTCGCTCTGAGATTAGGAGTGCTCGGTACAACTACGAATCTGTGGCTGTGGTCCTTACCTCGCACTGAAAGCCAGTTCTTCCCAGCACCCTGTGGCGGTGGTGGGGTGCTGTCACACAGGGGAGTCGCCCTTGTGTTCCTGAACCCATGGTCTTTGGCTTTTCGCTGATACAAGGTGGTAGAAGTGGAGCAGAGAGAGCATGGATTTTGGAGCCAGACCGCTGCTGCAGGCTGTGTGACCTCAGGCAAATTGCTAGACCTCTCTGGGCCTCGCCTTCCTTCTGGGACACCCGAATGATCATCAGGGAGCCCCCAGGGTTTCAAGGGAGATGAGGGCGGCTGTGAAGCACCATACCCATCAAGGGTCTGGTTGTGGTGGCCTCTCGTTGATTTCGGCGCTGGGGAAAATTCCGCTGGTTGCGGAGTTGGAACTCGATTCACGCGGCCACGGCTCGAGCGGAAGTTCACACCCCAACTTTGGTCCGGATCCGCCGGGCCCTGAGCAGCAACGTTAGCTTAGGAAACTGGGGCATTCAGATGGGGGCCAGGCCCCTGCAGACGTGACGTGTGGCCTCGGGCAAGGCGGTCAGCGTCTCTGGGCCGGTGTCCTCATTGCACCGTCACCGCACCATCTCCAGCGAGGGCTGCCTCATCGTCACGCCTTCTGGAAGCTGTGGGGGGTACAGCCGGCCCTGCTTCCCAGGGGCCAGCCTGCGATCTGGGAGCCTTTCTTCTCAGACGTGACGGGGCACTCGTTAATCCCCTGACCGTGAACTCCATTCCGTCAAGGATTGAGGTCCAGCGTGTTAGCATACAATAAAGCCTCAAGGAGCTGCTTCAACGCCATGAGACGGGTCATCAATTTGGCTTTTCATCCCCGTCAGAGCTTTCTCTCTACAGAAAATGCAAAGCGAGACAGAGCCACACAGGATATTCTGCTAAATCCAGAGCAACAGCCAGGACTCCAGGGTCTCTCGTGCTGCTTGTGACCAGGGACTCGGCTGTAATTCGGATCAGCGGTGCTGGAATTAATGTTATCGTCCTGGACTGTTTACTTTTGGGTTTCCTTTAACGTTTGCTGTGGATTTCTTCAATGGCCTTCCTTCTTTATAGTTTTCAATTAAAACACATCTTCGTGAGGCTTGTGTTCGTCGTTGTTTTTTTTACCATGTATGAGGGCCTGAGATTTACTGTTAATTAACTGCTGATGATCTGATTTGAGCCCTACATTAATTTTTTTAAGAAATGTGAAAGCAAGCTGAGAAATGAAAATACAGACGCGGTGTTTAAGTTAGAGAAATGCAGGGTCACGGTCAGAAGTTCATGCTGCTCCTGCCCTGTCGTGTGGTTTCGAGACAGGGTGGCGACGACAGCCTGTG